>NC_041383.1:106773159-106791235 GCF_002162155.2 Triticum dicoccoides
CGAGGGATTCGGGGGATTTCGCGGCCGCCCGGCCCAATTCCGCTCCGGCGCGCAAAAACCCTCGCCCCAATGCCCCAGCGGGCCGCCGCCTGAGCCCGCCGCCGCAGGATGGGGAGGATCAAGTCGCGGCCGTCGCGGGCGAGGGGGCTCGGCGCCTGCGCGGCCGCCGCCGCGGAGCCCGACGCGCCGAGCCCTAGCAGCGCCGGCTCCTCCAAATCGAAGCGCGCGGCCAAGGGCGAGGCGAGGAGGGACGTCCTCGTGGAGGTGGACGGCGGCGCGAGTGGTCGCCCCGTAGACGACCGCCGCGACCTCGCCGAGTTGGTCCTCCGCGACGTGAGGCTCGGGGGCGAGGGGAAGTTGGAGGGGGCCGGCCCCGGGGCGCCGGAGGAGGGGTCCTCCGGGAACGGGGGGAGGTTCTCGCTGCGCCTGTGGGTGCGGGACGCGCCGGAGGACGGGTTCAGGCTGGGCCACTGGCCGGTGGTGCCGTCCGACAGCGTGCTCCTGGAGTACCACGCGGAGGAGCTTGGAGGCGGCGCGTTTGTCTCTGGCTGCTTTGATGGCCCCGACGAAGGCGTATCCGGCCTTGCCCATTTGGTCAGCCTGGGGTTCGTGACGCTGTGGGTTTGGGAGTATAGCTCATTGCCGAGTGATGGTGATGATTTGACGCCGGCTGTGGTGCTCCGGGTCAGAGTGGAGGTGATGGACCGGGCTTTCGATGCGTGTGAATCACTGCTGGAGGTTGCCAGGCAGCCCTGGAGGAAGAGTTTGATGAATGTGATGGCTTGGGTTCGCTCCGAGGTCACGACGTCGGCTGTCATGTATGGGATGGATGGTCTAGTTCCAGCGACGGACGGTGATGATGATTGTGACTTTGCCCCGAAGAGTGACTCACAGTTTGATCTTGCTGCTTTCTATGAAGCCGTTAAGCCTTCGACGTGAGTGCCTTACATCTCATGATCTCATGTGTTGGTTATTAGGAAACAGTTGAGGCAATTATTCTGAACTTTTATCTGTAAACTTCAAGAAGTATGTGAAAAATAAACGTCAGTATGGCATACATATGCTGGCTTGGCGGAAATGTTTGGTTATCTGCGATCTCGAGCCATACAAAACAATTTTAGATGTATTATGATAGCACCATTCTAGTTATATGATGCTTTTTTCTTACTACTTGTTGACAGGGGTGCAGAGCTACTGAAAGATGAACTTCCTGATTTACTCCCTCATCTCAGACCATACCAACTTCGTGCAGCAAATTGGATGGTTCAGCGTGAAAAGAGAAATACAACTGTTCCATCACCCAACGAGGACTATGTTCATCATGCACCCTATTGTGTTCCCATAGATTTTATTAGCAAGAATTCGAGGATGTTCTACAATCCCTTCAAGTAAGGGTCCAATGCATATCACTTGTACTTCCCTCAATGTTGCTGCGCTTTCCTTCAATGCAGATTGGCATGTTTGAACTACAGTTACATAATTATCCCTGCACTCATGTAAGGAAAATTAATGGTAATATGGTTTTATGCTGGGTGATGTTGGGTGGTGTTGCCCAAAGGAAAGAAGTGTGTTTGTGGTCTAGTATGTTGAGATTTTTTTGGCTATCAAGGTTTTGCTTGATTTAGGATAGCTTTAGGCTATTAGGATACGGCGGCGAAACTTCTTAGACTCCTATGCATATTAGTATTTGTTTTGCATATTTGTTGTCTTATTACTCAGTTCTTTTTTCCAAAAATATATTATTTCCAATTCTTCGGATTTGGAACACATTTGTTCCTGCAACATTCTTGAATGGTTCAGTTTCATGGAATCTGTCACTTTGCAGCGGAAATGTTTCATTGCAACCAGAGCCTTCTCCACCTCATGTCTCTGGGGGGATTTTGGCTGGTATGTTGATTCTAAGTGTTTGGAAATAATTGCAGTGCACTAATGTTTTGGGCACTAAGTATATTCATCACTAATTTTCCTTTTTATGGCTAAATTATTACAGATGAAATGGGTTTGGGTAAAACTGTTGAGCTTTTGGCTTGCATTTTTGCCCATCGTAGCACATTTTCCATAGATTGTTCCGTCCCTCGAACCAGAAAAGAAATAGATCTGATAAGTAGGCAGAAAAGAGATAGAGTTGAATGCATTTGTGGGGCTGCAAGTGAAAGTTCTGCATACAAAGGGATATGGGTTCAATGTGACATTTGTGATGCTTGGCAACACGGTGATTGTGTTGGTTACTCACCCAAGAAAGGCTTAACCTTTGACGATGATGATGTGTTGTCAAAGAATGAAAAAGGCACCATGAAGACTGAAAGTAGAAGGCAGAAGAGAGCCAAGTTTTCTATTGCAGAGACGGACGAACACTATATTTGTGCGGTATGCTTGGAACTTGCTGAAGCAGCTCAAACTACTATTTTCAGTCATGCTACATTGATAGTATGCCCGTCACCGATATTGGCACAGTGGCACTCCGAGATTACCCGGTATGGTTTCTCCTGTCCAAACAATAGCTGCGCAGTATTGTCTCTAGTTCTTGAAGGAATAGCAGACCTTCATTTTCCGAAGTTCGTAATGACTTTTTTTGAACATAAAAAGGACAGTAGAAAAGGCTCCTACTGACATATATTCACACCAAGAATTGTTACAGACTAGTTACATGGTGTATTGGTCATCACAACCCCTCCCCCCCATCAGGCAGGGGAGTAGTTGCAAGAACCACAAGCACAGGGAAATAAAAGTAAGTTTTTTAGTGATAGAATTAGTAAGAGAGGAGATGAACTGCACTAGGCTGGGCTTGACCCTATTGTAGTGATTTCTTGAACCCACACCACTCATCGGAAAACTTAAAGCATTTGCCTGACCATTTGACCATTCTATATGCTATTATTCCTTCCTAATTTCAGATGCATATCTCTTCGATTGGAACGTAGAATGTTGATTTTGTTCTGTTTTAACTTCCACTTCACTGCTTTTTATCGGATCATTGTAGAAATTCTGCAACTTTGAGTTGAAATTCTTTTCCCGTGTCTGTAGGAATTAAGATTGCTCATGACAAAAAAAATGTTTTTTCATAATAAAATAAATATGCATATTTTGGAAGAAGTTCTCAACGGTTAAGAACAATTTGTTCATGTGCAACAGATTTTGCTACACCATTCCAGTGTAGTATAATCTATGCGTATAATTGAAGCTGCAAGTGCCTTATCCAGTTTTGATTATTCCAATGCTTACCGGTACCTCCTTTGTTCAGCGATTATCTGCATATGCTGATAGTGCTGACTGTTAAGTTCCTTTTCTCTTAGACACACAAGGCCAGGATCTCTGGACGTTCGCATTTATGAAGGTGCAAGGAACTTGGACTCAGCTTCTAACCAAAGAAATGATCTGACTGAAATAAGCACTGCTGATGTTGTTTTGACAACTTATGATGTCCTCAAAGAAGATCTGTCGCATGATTCTGATCGGCATGATGGTGATCGCCGTTTCTTGAGATTTCAAAAGAGGTAATGTTTAATTTATGCACCGAAGCTTGGCCATACTGAAGATCAACTTAATCCTTGGTTAATATTTGTCCTTAACTGAAAAGAGGTGTTGTCCCCTTCACTCTAGACATTCTGTAGCGATCACCATTTATTCAGATTTCAGAAGAGTTAATGTTTATTTTTCACACTGAAGCTTGGCCATACTTGATCAACTTATTCTGTTATTTTGAAAGTTGACTTATATGACAATGTGAACCTCAGTTAATATGTGTCTTTAACGGAGAAGGGGTTTTGTCCTCTTTATTCTAGACATTCTGTAGCGCCTGCCACCTTCAGTATCACATTTCCAGTTTAATTTCCGTTTCACTTGCATATAACCCTTGTCGACCCAAGACATAGGCATCTCTGCTTAATCCCTTATACATGAAGTGAGGGCGCAATTGTAAGCAAGATGCTGCGAATACGTGGCCACCCCATATTGGGCAGCTGTTAGCCTCTTTGAGACGCAGGGTGTTACACATTCGTCATAGCACTTTGGGTTGTATGGTTACTAGGAAGCAGGGTCAGCAAGTCTCTGTTCTGTGTTCGTCTGCTGGTGGTGGCAGGGTTGGATGCTCACACTTCTATCTTTTATTTTTATACGAGTGCTCTCTATTGTGTTGTGTTGTGTTGAGTTATCATTTTCGGGTTTCAGAATTGTGAATTTATAATATCTATCTATTGGTCTTGCATGACCTGAATGCGGAATCTTGCTACACCTGACAATGTTAGCATTAAAATATAATTAACTTGAGCTTTTATTCTGTTTATAATTATGGTATACTGATAATAGCTGAAATAGAAGCGAACTAGCTTATTTGGTCCTTGTATTCCATTGAATGCTTGCAGTCTTATATGCATTGCGTTGCTTAACTCATTAGGCCCGCCAATCATTCAATAGTATGGAAATAACTATGGCTTAACTTCTACTGAACTCTTATTACACACTTAGGTACCCTGTCATTCCAACTGTCCTAACAAGGGTCCACTGGTGGCGGCTTTGTTTGGATGAAGCTCAGATGGTAGAGTCCAGCAAAACTTCTGTTACTGAGATGGCGATGAGGCTAAATGCGCAACACCGTTGGTGTGTTACAGGAACTCCAATACAACGCAGGCTTGATGATCTCTTTGGCCTTCTACGCTTTCTCAGAACAAGTCCATTTGACACATATAGGTGGTGGGTGGACATTATTAGAGACCCATATGAGGTACATTGACTGCCTGTGGTATCTGCAAGCATTTAATACATCTTTCATAATACTGCAGTTGCTCTAACTATTGACAAAAGAATAAACATAATACTGTATTATTTATCATTGTTAGAAATATTAATCACTGATAGTGAAAGAGTTGCACACTTGCCATTGATGCTGAGTGAGGCACCAATAGCTTATAAACCTAGGATGGTATGAATTTTACTGTTAGCTTATAAGGTAATTGCTCATCTGTAGGTTCATATAATTCAAAAACATGCATGGATGATGAACATCTTTGAAGAACTGTAAAACCTGATTAAAGAATGCCAATCTTAGTGCAAATTTGTTGCTTGGCATAGCAATATATGGATGAAGCCATGATGGAAGCTTTTTTCAACATTGGTTCCTCAAGATGGTTGGATTAATTAATCCTTTTGACCTTTTCCTCATTGAAATGAACTGCAGAGGGGAGATACGATAGCTATGAATTATACACACAAGTTCTTCAAGGAAATCATGTGGCGCTCCTCTAAAATTCATGTCTCAGGGGAATTACAGCTGCCTCCACAAGAAGAGTGTTTCTCGTGGCTCATCTTTTCTTCAATTGAAGAATATTTCTATCAGAAGCAGCATGCAACTTGCATGGACCATGCACATGAAATTATTAAACGTTTAAGAAATGATGCCAACAGAAGGGAACTAACGCCAGGTACTTTGTCCACTATATCAATTATTTTCTGCTTCTGGTTGCTAGATTGATACTGCAGGGACAGGATTTTAAATATTCCATTTCTTTTCTGCTTTTGTTTTCTTTTATTGCTGTATTGGGAGGGAAATAATTATAGTCTAAAGGACATGTCTTATAAGACAGCAATATACTAGGCAATGATGCAAGATCTGCATCTTTTCTTGTTTTATTTTCTCTTAAATGTCATGCCTATGAGATAGTTTCTGTCAGAAATTTCCCTTTTCAGTTACTTTTTCCACACGTGCACTCGAACAAAGCAATCACGTGTACTACAAACCCTGAAGGCCTGTGTTAAAGTGTTATTCAGTTGCTGTTCATGACCACAAATTCACAGCACTGTTAAAGGTGTTAATTCAGTTGTTGTACAGTTACTGTGCTATACCCTCTTTGTTTAAAAAAAACTGAAACTGCTTTAACCTTTTGTTGTTTTGTAGATTCAAATGCTTTATCAAATGTGTACCTCTCCAACAATGACACTGCCAAACTTCTAGTCCCACTGCTCAAGCTTCGGCAGGCTTGTTGCCATCCGCAAGTGGGGAGTTCTGGTCTCTGCTCTCTGCAACGTACTCCTTTGTCCATGGATGAAATTTTACAGGTGAACGACTAATTTTACCTCCCCAATTGGCAGCTAATTATTTTTGTGTAATTGCTTCATTTTGTGCTTAAGTTTTTCATGATCCTTCTCTATCCAGGTTCTTATTGGTAAAGCAAAAGTTGAAGGGGAGGAAGAACTTAGAAAAGTTGTTGTTTCCCTGAATGGTCTTGCTGGAATTGCTATCATTGAACAAAAGAACCAAGAAGCTATCTCTTTGTACAAAGAAGCACTAGATTTAGCTCGCCAAAATTTTGATGATTTCCGTGTTGACCCGTTGTTAAATCTTCATATCAACCACAATCTTGCGGAGCTGCTCAGAACTAGTTCTGAATATTTGCATGAATGCACACCAAAAATACAACCTCCTGTTGTCTACTACAGACGTAAAAGAAAGGAAACTAGCCATGCGGATTCTGATCTACGTGGTGTAAAGCGAAATAAGATATCCGAGAACATCGGCTCAGTTTCGGCAGCTGGTAGTCCTGAAACCTCTGAGTACAAAAATGTTGTTGGACAAGCATCCATAAGTGTGGAGTTGGATGCAGAGAATCGTACTGGATGCCACTTGTCATCTGAGTGTTTTGCTGATGGTTGCTTGAGAAAGAAATGCAACGCACTCAAAGAAAAATATTTATCAGTTTTTACTACAAAGCTATTAATAGCACAGAAAGATTTCAGTGCATCATTTGAAGAGGTTGATCTCTTCACTTTATTGTTATTTTCTGGGTTGCAACTTGCAACAAGTGATTTTGATCCACGTCTTATCTTCCTTGGAATGTTCTATGTAACATTCTTGTGTGTTTTTGATCTTGCTTAGTGCTTTATAAGCATGATGTTTGCCTCTACTCTAGTTCTTACAGTTATCTAGACTAAATTTATCACTGTTTTCTAATGACTGCCTGCCTCTAGGTCACAACACTTAATAAAGAACTACAAAATCAGGGTATGGGTTGGTGGCTATACGCTTTGGATTGCATTGAAAAGAATAAGGATGATACTGATGAGCTTTTTAAGAAGATTGATAGTTTATCCACCAAGAGCACCACTGGCTTGGGCACAGGGGCGATATTGTCCAGGTCAGCACTAAAACTGGTTCATTTTTTTTCTTGAATCTTATGCTGGTTTATTTTTGAAGGAAGTTGCAGTGGCTTAACTATTTAGGAATTAGAATCACTAAATTAAAATATTATTAGTATTTGATGGATAACATGGTTGTTTTATTCTATGCATAGGGCTAAAACTATTGCTGGCTTGAAGTATACTATTCAAGCTGGTATTGATTCCCTGGAAGGTTCAAGGCAACAATTAATGGGTAGGCTATTGGAAATTAACAAAACAATGGATAACCCAAGGGACGATGACATTGAGAGTCAGAGATATTGTCCAAAGTGCTATGATGGTACTGGTTCTTTGTGCATCCAGTGTGAATTAGATGGGCTGTCTCAGGTAAACTTGTATGATCATGCTTTTCAATGTATTCTAGGTAAAATGAAACTAATAATGTATTTATCAATCTCATGATTTTTTCTAGGGGTATGAGGCACGACTCTTTGTTGTTAAGAAATCGAACAATGATTCTGTTATTGCTTCAGTAGATGAAGCACGGGATGTACAGAGGCGAAACTATGAGTTGAATCACTTTTTCCGTAACAAAAAAACTAATGAAGGATCTGAAGTTGGTGGCAACAATGATAATCCAAGATCTGTTCGGGAAAATATACAGGTGACTTTTGTTCCATCCTTATTCAGATGATTGTCATGTCTTTCATTTGCTGATATAGCTCAATACTTGTCAGTTAGAATACCCTTCACTGTACCCTTTTGACCTTTGTTCATCCATCTTTGTATTGCACCGAGTATTCCCTTTATTCCCTTCTACTAGGAACTATTAAGTTTCATGCACCAACAAGCAGAACCAAAACCCCGAACTTTGAAGGTCTAAACATGGACAAAAGGAGGGAAATCAATTATTATTTTTATATAAATTGTGAATGCCAAGACTTGAACCCAAGAACTCTTGGCTACGATACCATATTACCAGTAGAACCAAAAGTCCGAACTGATAGGGAAGGTTGGGCACTATGCATATACTTCAACTCCTCTCACATCTGGCTCGATAAGCCCTAAACATGGACAGGAAGAGGGCAATCAATTTTTTATTTAAATTGCGAAATCAGAGACTTGAACCCAAGACCTTTTGACTCTTGTATTAAGTTTCATGAACCGTCAAAAGTAAAACCAGAAGTCCAAACTGATGGAGAAGGTTGGGCGATCCGCATATACTTCAACCAATGCACTTATTAAGATCTGCAGCCATGGCGCAGTTCAGGCTGCACCTGGGTAACTGCAGCGGCCATGGAGCACCATTGCAAGATTTGAAGGGGTGGAGCCATGACCGGATTTTGAAATTTGAAAGTCAGGAGGATGGATATCAGGGAGGAGTGTCTGATGGAGGATGGGTATTGGGGAGGAGCGGTGGCAGGGAAAAATTGTTGGCGAATTGACTGTCTGGTTATTATCATAGTAAAAATATTGTGTCCTACCAAGTACTCCCTCTGTCCCAAAATAAGTGACTCAACTTTGTACTAACTTTAGTACAAATTTAGTACAAAGTTGAGTCACTTATTTCGGGACGGAGGGAGTACTTGTGAAATATTCTCCCATCCAAAACACGAGTGATGCGGTGGCTTTTTGGTTTGACTGAGCTGTGCCAAAATCGAAGATGGTCTGTATGTCCTAGATGGATGATGGGGATCGGGATAGAGGTGGGAGAGTGAACTTGTCACCACCACCACCAACTCCAATTTATAAAGTAGTAGAGATAAGGGACATGATTTGGTTTAACTTCTTTTTAACTAGAATTTTTCTTCTTCTATCGGCTATCTTCAGTTAAACCTGGCATTTAAAGGAGTTAAAAGTGTTCAACTATTTATCTATTATTATTATGTTTTTACAGAACATTATTTATTATGCTGCTTTGAACACATCATTATAGTTTTATATCATTATAGTTTTATATGCTGCCTCTCTTTACAGGTCTATAGGCATCCTTCTCAAACCGAGACTGCTCTAAGGGCTATTCGAACCCACTCAAGGAGAGTATTGGGAAAGCAATATGTTGAAATTGCTAAGAAGCATTTACTTCTTTTTGAGGTACATCATAGTTTGTAGATTGACACCTTCTCTTCTGGCACGATGGTCATTTCAGCACTTCGGATTATTCTACTGTAGCATAAGGAATAGCAAATACAAGAAGCCCACGAATAGTATATAAGGAGTACCTTTTCTTTTAAAAAGTGATATTTGGTCATGTCATGATTTTTTATCAGAGAAAGAACACTTGTTTTGAGCCACTACTACTGAGCCTGTTACCATGTAAAACCTGCTACATCTTGTTTGATGATCAATTGCATTTGGTAATATCTGAGAAAACATCAAGGGGAGATAAAGGCCAATTCAATTAGCCATCATTTTAGGAACCTTGCCATATGTCAAAGCTTAAAATCTTGCTTGCTTTGTTCTGTACATTTAGTTCAAATTTGAAAGGTTCAAAAAGTATCCTGGGCTAGGATATTCTCTGATTACGATTGTTAATTTAGGCTATGCGCAAGGAGTTTTCTCTTGCAAGGAGTTTGTCAATTGCTCAGAACCAATTATTGCGTGCTCATGATGAGATCAAGATGTCTATCTCACGGCTGCAGCTCAAAGAGAATGACGATGAGCCCAGTGCTGTCAATATTGTTACCAGAGAAGAGCTTATTCCATACAACGTGCAGTTCACAAGTGACAAGTTCTTGGCTCTAACATCTTTAGCTCGTATAAGAGGCCAACTCCGGTACTTGAAGGTAACATAATCACTACTGCCCTGCTGTCAACTTGATATTATGGCCTGTCATCATATCTTCCTGAAAGCTGAACTATTTTCAATCTGTATAACACCTGAATCATTTCTTTTAAATCTACTTATATGTTGCATTTCCCTTTACTTTTAGGGATTGATGCTGCCCAAGTCAGGCAACACTGTTGCTACAGCGACTTCCTTCCCTGCCACAGGGCAAATTGGTTCTGAGATTAGCAATGAACCATGCCCAGTTTGTCAGGAGAAAATTCTCGAGCAGAAAATGGTTTTCCAATGTGGCCACTCCATGTGCTGCAAGTGTGAGTACCCAAGTTATCTCCTCAAAATTTGTTTACAAGTGATGCTGTATGTAATCTTTGCTTAAATTTACCTCGGTTGAAGTATACATTAACTGGTGCAGTTAATGCTTCTGCCCCTCTATTATTGGCTGTTTACAATGTGTTTGCCTGCATGCTGTACTAATGGACTTCATTTTTGCAAATCCAACCGCAGTGCCTTCTTTGTGAAAATTGCAACCCTGCCTTGGCAAACCATTGATTATTCATCTCATATGTCCATTTGATGTATAATAAACACTTTACCTTCACTAAATTTATCTCCTCGTTCTTCTCAGGCTGTTTGTACCTGACAGATCGAGCTGCTGGGAAGCACAAAAAATGGATTATGTGCCCTACATGCCGTCAACGTACATATCTTGAGAATGTTGCTTTTGTGGTTGAGAAACAGAGTGAAAATGCTGATAAACAAGCTGATGATTTGACAGAAGCCGCTATTTCTGTCCAAGGCTCATACGGAACAAAGGTCTCATTCAATTTGCTTACTTATGACCATTCTACTGTTGTGTGTTTCAAATTTATAGTTTCTGTTTGCCTGTTTGTAATAATTTTATACGGAAGGCTACAGTTAATGCCTGTGTGCAACAACAAGTAACCTTCTGCACTAACCATTCTATCAGACTGAGTTGCTCATCACTTAATTCTTGGCCAAGTACATAGTTTGTTCTGCAATTAATTTATCTGAGAGTTTACGTAAAAAGTGATTTATCTGAAAAGTTGGACAAATCTATCCATAACGTCAGAGTTTCTAGATGTTGTTACCCATATGCACTTCATATTTGTGCTCAGGGAGTAGAGTTCGTGCTAAGTGAATGCACATACTGTTATATAAAGTTTAGCAGAATCACATGTTGTTTCCATCTGTCTGAATCTCATGAACTGTTGTATTTCCATTATGAGCAATGGACAGGAGTTGAGCCCGGGTTTAAAGGAAAAAAACAGGATCACATGTTCATATGCCATGAACCTCATGGAGCTGTCCAACTGAGGCTTGTTTAATTAATAACTATGTGTTCAAGTTGGCTACAATAACTCTGTGAAATATTTTTGTTATCTTTACTTGGACTAAGATTGAAGCTGTGACAACAAGCGAAATCACAGGTTCATAGGCCATGTACCTCACCAAGCTGTCCAACTCAGGCTTGTCTAATTAGTAAATACGTGTTCAAACTGGATGTGATAACTAATGGAATCTTTTTTGTTCTTTTACTTGGACTAAGATTGAAGCTGTGACAAGAAGAATTTTGAAGATCACTTCCACTGATGGGGAAGCCAAAATACTTGTTTTTTCAAGTTGGAATGATGTCCTTGATGTATTAGAGCATTCCCTTGCTGCTAACAATATATCTTATGCTCGGATGAAAGGAGGAAGGTGAGATACGTGTAGCCCAGGCCATACATGCTTTAATTATTTGTCTCACTGCTGAGCTCAATAATTCTATTATGATATTAGATATCTTGAAGTCATCTTTTCTTTTCTTTTCTCTTATTCTGCTTCCAGTTGTGCTGCTAGTCGTTACTGATCTTATAGAAAATGCCAGTTGGTTAATGCAAGTTCATTTTCCTTCAGAAAATCACAATTGGCGCTCTGTCAATTTAAAGGCCTGGCATCCAGTATAAATGGAGAGAAGGCGAAGAAGGCAGTTTCCAAAACGCGGCCTGTTCAAGTATTACTAATGCTTATCCAGCATGGCGCAAATGGTCTGAATCTACTGGAAGCACAGCATGTGATCCTACTGGAACCATTACTAAACCCATCAGCTGAGGCACAAGCTATCAGTAGGATCCATAGAGTTGGGCAAGACAAGAGCACGTTCATCCACCGGTTTATAGTAAGCACCGCATCCCATGCCATTTATTTCCTTGAAAGTATTCTTGGAAAGAAAAAACTCATAGAATTACTGGTGTTCAGGTGAAGAAAACAATAGAAGACAGCATATACAAAATGAACAGGGGCAGAGCTGTCTGCTCCACGATCAAACGCAAGTCAAAGAACTTCAAAGACGAGCTTGCTCTGATGCTGAAGGACGTCGAATCACTGTTTCCTGTGGCAACACCCGATCAACCTCCAGAGGAGGGCGATAAGGATCACGGTGATAGCTTGAGGAGTTTACCCCCGTCAGTCGCTGCTGGGTTGGCTGCTGAAATGAGGGCTATCAATGGAGCAACATGATTAACCACCATGACGTAACTGAGGCAGTCTTGGTCTAACTGGAAATTCCAGTGCTCGTCCGAATCTCCAGGTTACAGGAGGCGGCACTAAATTTTAGATAAATGTAGACGGTACGGTGGTGAAGTTCTGGCATCACCGATTGAATGGCGTAGAGCACTGGCGCCGGTGTGGCCGTTTAGGGAGACGGTGAACTTGTAATTCTTTGTCACGTGTCGCGAGCCATCTCATTTTCTATCTTTGTGATGGTGATTCTGCCATACAAGTTGTGTCAGGTGTGTGATGTTCACGGACGTAGCATGTACAGTATATTGTCTTAGAACTACAGCAGGCAGCATGTACAGTTTGTGTCACTGATGGCGTATTTTAAGCTTATAAAGCGCCTGGGTACGCCCACATGTCATTGCGGCTGTCGACTTGCGTCGGGCATTCGGCTGTGCAAGTGGACACGGCAGATGGGCAACATCGTTTTCTTTTGCCTTGGGCATGAAGTATCTAATCTCGAGCGCAAATGCACCAAGACACCACTACACAAGGGTCTGTGTCAATGTTACGTTGGACCGATGGATATCCACGTTGGCCCTAGCGACAACGAAAGATGAAGAAAATGTTTTCCTTGCTTCTAGAGTTATTGTCATGCCAACTTTCCAAGTCTTTCACTCCAAGGACTTTAACTATGCTGCATGTATAGCACTGCAAAAACTAGTGCAATTGGCTCAACCACTCGACACATGGCTCCAAACATTAATTTCATAGAAAACGAAAGGATAACCTCGTGCATGCATTAGTTCTCCAGGTGATTAGCTAAGGGAAACAAAAGCAAATAACATGTGTTGCCTCTTCAACATCTTTTTTTTGATCTTACATTCCTTGGAAAACAAAGCAACGAAAACTACTTGCCTTGTCACCACGAGTGGTCTCAAGTTCTTATCAAGTCAGTCCAGTCACTTCCAATTCTTATCCGAGTTCATTCTCTCCCTTGGCGTTCCAATTCTTATCCGAGTTCATTTTCTCCCTTGGCGTATATTCCAGAGATGCTACCCGGTAAAAGCCGAGCTAAGCTTGAGCACCGAAGATTAAAGGTCTAAAGACGGTTCTTTCAGTTGCAGGGCATGGCCAACGGTTAGCCCCAGGGGTGCTGCTCCACAGGCCAACTAGGCTTGGATGCCATCGTGGCGCAAAAGTGGTCGCCTGCAGATGACAGGTGATTCCTGCAGAGGAGCCGGCTTCCTCGACTGAAAAGCAAGAAAAGAGAGGAAAAGCAAGAGTGCGCGTGTGAAAAGGATGGGGGGAGTTGGCTTCTCTGCCCGCGGACGATGCAGGAAGCGATGCACCCGGAGCTGCAGGGCACGGCCATGGCCATGGCAGCCCGAGTACAGAAGCACGAGTTCCAGATCAGGAACATGGAGCGGTCCAGGCGGAAATACATGAGGCGACCGTTCCGCCCGAAGTGCTCCTCCATTTGCTGGACAGAGAGCCGCGACGATGATGCCGAGCACGGAAACGCGGCCAAAGCCGGCACCAGCAGCACGAGCTCGGTGGCACATCCATGAAGGACACCGTGAGATTGGAAAAGGGCCATGGCCGGCGGCGCGAGCTCAAGGCCGCAGCTACGCATGCCCAAAGCCACTCTCCTAAGTCCTAACAGAGGTCGATTGGGTGAAAAAATTCAGGCGTAGAAGTTTGTTGCCATTTGTTTGGTATGGATCTGAGGAAGATTGGGAAAGAAGATGCTTCTGGGGGGCGAGATGAACGGGAGCAGTTTTGAGGATAGAGACGGTGTGGGTCCCAATGAGGTGCAGCCTCAGGCTGATGCATTGGGGTATTAAAAATCAAACCAAGCGCCTCATACTTTTTCACCTACGTGGATGGACGGGGCAGCAGCTAGGTGTTGCCCCCATTGTACATGCCCTCATGCAGAAGTTTCAACTATATATACCTCAGAACCTTCTCTGTCTCGTTGCTAGCGCTAGTGCAGGTTTTTTTTAGAAAAGGAGAATGACCCCGGCCTTTTCATCTGGAAGATGCATGCAGTCACTTATTGATTATTTTTGAGGACCTTACAAAGTATTACAACAATATGTCTGAATCCGCCATCTTGGCAACATATGCCACTACTCCTATTCATATGATGAAGGGATGCTAGCTGGGCCAAATACCCAGACGACTCACCTAAATCTATCATCAAAAGCCGGAAGCCCCAGCCGAGCCACATACCGGGTCTGGGGCACAAACCGATCTGACGCACTCACATGTGTCGTCGCCGCCATCTTCCATAGGTCCGTCTTCAGAGCAGATATTGAGACTTCTACCTTGTCAGGTCACTCTGCCATCGACGCCATCATGACGCCAGACAGCCACCTCCTCCCGCGCGAGTCCATCTACACGCATCGGGCGCCGAGTCTCCGTTGCGCCACGCCGCCGAGATCCGCCGTCTTCGATGCGGAGGAGGAAACACCGCTCCACCTTTGGGCGCATCGCCGGCCACCTGCCGCGATGTCGTGCAAGTCCAGCTACGAGAAAGCACGCAGGAAAAAAAAAGCGCTAGTGCAGGTGGATCTAGCTTTCTGCTTTTGGTGCATGTGGATCCAACTTTCCACTTTGGTTCATTAGCTGCCCTTAAACTAAACTATAATCAACTAACTCACAGTCACCTACATGCACAAGTTAAAGTTGTTATAATACGACAAATATTTACTTCCAAATCGCATGGAGAAATGTCTTAGCCTTCCTTTTCAGTAAATCTATCAGCTTGGATATATATGAGGCCAGTGTGTCGTGCTTGTTTATCCGCAAATCATAAGTGACAACTACTCCCTCCGTTTCAAAATACAAAAATATAGTGTAAAAAACGCTCTTATATTTCAAGATGGAGGGAGTACTTTTTGGGTTGTAAGATTTTATGTGCGGATCAAAGACGAGCTTGCTTTGACGCTGAAGGAAGTCGAATCACTATTTCCTGTGGCAACACCTGATCAACCTCCAGAGGAGGACGATAAGAATCACAGTGATACCTTGAGGAGTTTACGCCCCGTCAGTCGCTGTGGGGTTGGCTGCTGAAATGAGGGCTATCAATGGAGCAACAAGATTAACCACCATGACGTTCACAGAGGTAGTCTTGCTCTAATTGGAAATTCCAGTGCTCGTCCGAATCTACAGGTTACGTGAGAACTGAGAAGGTAATAATTTGAGATGAATGTACACGGTATGGTCAGTTCTGGCATCACCGATTGAATGGCGTAGAGCACTGGAGCCGGTGTGGTCGTTTAGGGGGACGGTGAACATTAATTCTTTGTCATGTGTCGTGAACCATCTCATTTTTCTATCTTTGTGATGGTGATTCTGCCATACAAGTTGTGTCAGGTGTGTGATGTTCATGAACGTAGCATGTACTACCTCCGTCCGAAAAAACTTGTCCTATCTTGTTTCTCAATTGGATGTATCTGGCACTAACTTCACTAGTAGAAAAAGGAGCAATGGTCCAGGCCGGGTCAGCCCATTAGTCCCGGTTCAGTCCAAAATCGGGACCAATGGTGGCATTGGACCCGGTTCATGAGCCCCGAGGGCCGGCCGGGCCATGTGGGCCATTGGTCCCGGTTCGTCTGGACCTTTTGGTCCCGGTTGGTGGGACGAACCGGGACCAATGGGCCTCGCTCCTGGCCCACAACCATTGGTCTCGGTTGACGGCTTGAACCGAGACCAAAGACAACCCATTAGTCCCGGTTCGTGCCGCCAACCGGGACTAAAGGGTTGGTCCTCGTTGCGGTCAGAGTTTAGTCCCACCTCACCAACCGAAGGGCGCTCACACTCGTTTATAAGCCCCTCCCTCTTTGCCTTGTTGAGCTCATGTCAAAGTGAAAATAGATGCCCTTATACAGGGAATTTGACCTAAATTCATATTGAATTTCTCTGAAGTTAGTAGAAATTTATTATGAATTTAGGTTGAATTTTCTCTATAAGCGCATATATGCTCATTTTTTTTAGTAAAGTTAAGCACAACTATTTTTTCTTTTATTTATTTCTGAGTAGTTTTTTATATAATTTTTTTCTTTTCTGCTATATTTATTTTTTTCTATTTATTTCTGAGTTGTAATAAGTCATTAAAAATAAAAAAGAGGCGCAATTCTCGTTAATTAGCTTCAAGCCTTTCGGAATAGTGTAAACTGCACTGCACATAGCTCCGTGCAGTCTACCCTATTCCTCAAGGCTTAAAGCTAAGCAACGTGCAGGTTAGCATTGAGCCTCTTCTGCATCGTCTCTGCACTCGGGGCTTATAAACCGCTGCGAGTGCCTCTCGCTTGGCGAGGTGGGACTAAAAAACAGCTGCAAAAAGAATCAACTAAAAAACTCTTTTACCGGTTCATGCCACGAACCGGTACTAAAAGGTGCTCGTGAGGCACCAGCCTTAAAACCTGTACCAAATAAAATGCCTTTGTAACAGCCTTAGAACTGGTACTGAAGGAATCAACTAAAAAGGTTTTATAAACCTCTAGTATTATTGAAACTAAAATTATATAGAATTTTGTTACAAACTTTAATAGCAAAAAAATTATCATAAAGAAAATAAATAAGTAATTAGAATTCTGCTCAAAACATTAAAAGCAAAAAGAATTATCATAAAAGAAAATAAATAAGTAGTTAGAATTCTGTTTAAAACATTAAAAGCAAAAAGAATTATCATAAAAGAAAATAAATAAGCAATTAGAATTTTGCTACAAACTTTAGTAGAAAAAAGAATTATCATAAAAGAAAATAAATAAGTAATTAGAATTCTGTTCAAAACATTAAAAACAAAAAGAATTATCATATAAAAACATAAATAAGTAATTAGAATTAATCTGAGCTAAAAGAAAAAAAATAAAAAAAGCAAAAATCAAAAGAAAATAAATAATTCAAAGCAAAAAATAAAATAAATAAAATAAAAAAGTGCCACCTAAAGGGCTACCATGGCCTGAATACGACTAGAAACCCAACAATGGGTCAGGATTCAGGCTCACAATAGGCCCAATAGGCCCACAGGCACATATAGTGTGTTTAGGCCCGTAAGCTTGCATTTGAGAGGAGCTCGAGAGGGCAGCGGGACTGGGGCTTATAAACCACTCTCGAGCTCCCTCAGCTAGCGAGGTGGGACTAAACTTTCGTGCCGCGACGCGGGCAGCACAGGGCCTTTAGTCCCGGTTGGTGGCACCAACCGGGACTAAAGTGGTGCATTGGTACCGGTTCGTGCCATGAACCGGTACCAATGCCCCCCTTTAGTCCCGGTTGGTGCCTCCAACTGGGACCAAAGCCCTCTGCTTCCCGCCCTTTGGGCTGCTAAAAAGAGGCCTTTGGTCCCGGTTGGTGGCTCCAACCGGGACTAAAGGGGTGCTTTAGTCCCGGTTAGTGCCACGAACCGGGACCAATGCCGTTGCTGTATAAGTAGCACTTAGGAAAATTTCAGAACCCATCTCCACTTCAATCTCTTCTCCTGCTCTCCCCCGACGGCGGCGAATCCATCCCTGGCCCGCGCCGCCCCGTCCCGCACCGCCCCGACGCCGTCTCCGCGCCGCCCCGTCCCGCGCCGCCCCGACGCCGTCTCCGCGCCGCCCCGTCCCGCGCCGCCCCGACGCCGTCTCCGCGTCGTCCCGATGCCGTCGTCGCCCCGCCCGCCCCGCGCCGCAC
>NC_041383.1:106791832-106818850 GCF_002162155.2 Triticum dicoccoides
GCCGTCGCCGTCGTCGTCGCCGCCGTCGTCGCCGTCGCCGTGAGCAACTAATTTAATTTGACGTTAGTAGTAGTTAATTTAAATGTGTAGTTAATTTTGTTAGATTTTTTTGTAGTTCATAGATTTTTTTGTTAGATGTGTAGTAATTTAGATGTGTAGTTTATAGATTTTTGTGTTAGATTTTTTTTCATATTGTGTAATTAATTTGTTCATATAATTGTGTTAGTTTTTTTTTGTTAATAAATTTTTTTGATGATATTATTGTTGAATATGCATGTTTGTATGTTCATATATATGCAAAGATCGAATATGTCAACTTTTTATGATTTTTTTTTCTGTTCATAGAATTTGTATGATTTTTTTTCTGTTGTAATTTTGTTCATAGAATTTTAATGATTTTTTTGTTCATTGTATTTTCTTTGTCAACTTATTGTGTATGTATAGGAAAACTGTGAATGATATAACTCATTTATGAATATGTTCATATTTAGAATAGAGGAAAAATGAAAAAAATAAGAAGAGAAAGTGTTTATAGTTAGAAAAATAATAGAACTATAGTTAAACTAGTTTATTTTTAGTAAGTACTACTTTTTATAGTAAGTGCTTAGTAGTTGAACTAGTTGATTTAATTAATAAAACTACTTTTTTTAACTATATATAGAAGTAGTTCCCGCATCGACGTCGGCGATGCCTATCCCGCATCCTTGTCGTCGTCGACTCAGCGGTGGAGGCCTGCTTGATCAGGGCCATGTTCGGGACTGGGCTCCGCCGGGCTGGTATTGGGAGGTGCTACCTTCCGGGGGACGTATGTTGGTGAGAAGGCAGCCCGTTGTTGACCCGATCTTTGTTTGGTGGCGGTCGCGTGGGCCAGTGACGGTGCCGAGGCTTCCGGACACCGCGGAGGTGGTACGTCATCGTGTCAGCGAGGAGGACGAGCACGTCCATCGCTACATGGTTGCATTGGAGGGCAGGTTCGACAATACCTGGTAGATTCTTCAGGGATCTCACTAGAGCTATGATCCTGTGATGGTTCCTTATCTTTGGGTGTCCACCGCCCGCGATGGTACCCGTCGGGCGCTACGGTTCTAGTTGTATTAATGATGCTATATTAGTGATAATATTCGACGATGTACGGACACCAAGAGATGATGTACTTTTGCTTATAATTAAATGCATGCTAATTTGAATACTACTTTATTTTATGATTTTGTTTTGCTTATTTTATGATTTGGTTTTGCTTATTGAATGCTCATATTAGAAAAGTTCTCCTTCATTCCTGTGTGCTAGACAATTTGGTGTAACAATGCACTAGGGAATGAAAGGAGGAGCTATGTACCATCACCGATAGTCAACCCGTGATTAATAGTAATGATCTAGTTTAATATTTGAATTATGAACATAGGCCGGAAATGTCGTACTCGGACGACGAAAACCGCCCGGGGGAGTGCGACTAGTGCCACGACGACCGAGGTATGTGCGACAGGTTCATTGAGCTGGACGAAGATCGGGGCTTCAGCATTAAGCTCGAGGAGACCTTCGATGTTCATACGGTACACAACGACGACAATAGTTTTTTTCGTAATTAAGCATGACTTCAACTATTTTAACATGTATTTTTCATTTTTTCCAATTCGTCTAGCTTATGCCATGCTATGCAAGACGCTATGTCTTAGAGAGGATGAGTTTTGAAGACCATAAAAGTATGGAAACCAAAAAAATTCTCCTAAGGACCCATCATGGTGTGGATTTTCAAGTAAAGCTGTACAATGCTGAGAGTGTAACCCATTTTGGTTGCAAAAATTGGGAAGCACTTTGCAAGATGTACGGTTTTGATGAGGGTATGCTTGTCACCATGGATCTTGATGATCCTACAATCGAGCAAGACAGACCTTCGATTTGGGTCCTTGTGGATACACCTCCAATTCTTCCCCCATGTGAGCTTAACATAGTTAATTATTAAGTAATTTATATTATTTATTTCAAAATAATTGACATCTTATTTCCATTGACAGCTTATTTTCATTCTTCAAAGAATGTGCGGAAGATGGTAGACAAAACCCACTACACCGATGGCTCCGAATTAACTTATAGGGAGAAAAATCATCTGATCACATTTTGTACTGATCTTGAGAATTACAATGTCTACAATCGAATTCCTCAACATTATGGTCAATACGTGCCACTAGTACACGTGTTGAACTACGGTAACTACCATGGAGATACCCTGGTAAGATTTTTTACTATTATGACATCCGTGCATCTTTTTGCACACTTCTAAAACTAGTACATCATTGCTAACTACGAAGTTATTACTATGTTTTTCAACAGATAATTTCGAATGATTGTGTGCCTCATCTGATGTATACGCACGGTAGCCTTCATGTTTTGAACATACAACTAGGTCTTCCTACGAATCTGAACTGTTCATACCGGGTTTCTAAAAGAAGTGGAGACATGACAATCAAAGAATGGAAAAAAATGTATGAACAGTCGTAAGGAGCTTCTTGGAAGCAAAAGGCAGCGAAGCACAAGAATTGGAGACAGGATGATCTCCATTCTTCATAATGGAGAGTCAGGGTCTATATTATTTTATGCTATTTTACCTTAAGAGTGTTTAGGTCCTACCTGATACTGATGATCATGTGCTAAGAACAATTATGTAGGGTTGGGTTCGATGACTATGAGGATGATGATCGTATGACTTATTATTAATAACGAGTAGAAGTTGTATGATGATGCATGATTAGTAGGACTTGTTATTATATGTGATGATGTATGATGCGAGCATGCATGGGTTATTATATCGGCGGGTGAAATGAGCATAGCAACAACGTTGGTAAACCAAGGACGAAGATATAAGAGAGGACACTTCTCTCTATTAGCTAGCTAATAACAACCTAAAAATAACCCCCAAAACCCCTAAAGCAGCCACTTTTTTTTAAAAAAAAAGAAAAACATCGCCTTTTGGTCCCGGTTGGTGCCACCAACCAGGACCAAAGGTCCCCCTGCCTGGGCTCAGCGCACCGGCCACGTGGAGGACCATTTGTCCCGGTTCGTGTCAGAACCGGGACTAAAGGGGGGAGGCATTAGTAACGACCCTTTAGTCCCGATTCATGAACCGGGACTAAAGGCTCTTACGAACCGGGACAAATGCCCAGTTTTCTACTAGTGCTTGATGCTAGATATATCCATTTGAGAGACAAGCTTTTTCGGACGGAGGGAGTACAGTGTATATTGTTTCAGAACTAACGCAGGCAGCATGTACAGTTTGTGTCACTGATGGCGTATTTTAAGAAGCACCCTGGGTACGCCCGCTTTGTGACTGCGGCTGTCGACTTGCGTCGGGTATTCGGCTGTGCAAGTGGACACGGCAGATGGGCAACATGTTTTCTTTTGCCTCCCGGATATGGAGTATCTAATCTCGAGCACAATGCACCCGCATAACAATCAGCTGGCTCTCCCTCTGCGCGTAGTTGTTTTCCGTGGGCTAGCCGTCCGTAAGTGTAGCATCGTTGCCCGCATAAACAGTAACTCCTGAAACAATAAAAAAGTAAAAAAAAAATCTTTTTTTTGTTTGTTTATATGAACACCAATTGAAGTTCTAACATCCTGCAAAATTTCACTTTGAAAAGACAGCCGTGGAGGCCTGTACAAAAAACAATATTGGGGATTCTGCATTTTGGAGCACTCATTTTTGCTTTTTTGGCACACACCTCTATGGATGATTATTCGGGGCGAAATTTTGTAGCATGTTAGAAAACTTGTTGATGTTCATCCAGAAAAAAAAATCAGTTTTTAAATTATTTTCTTACTATTATTTTTTGAGAATTTACTTGTAGTACTTTTGCGGGTGCATTTGAGCTTGAGATTGTAGGTACTCCCCTGCTGATACGCAAGCAGTTTGCTGTGTTGGAAGATGCTCCGTTCCTCCCCCTTGGACGATTGCTGGGCGAGAGGGCACAGTGCACCGCACAACAGCAGATTATTTAAATGTCTTCCCGAGTGATCAGTTTGCTAGTTATAGGCGTTCCGCTTTTACTATATTTTCCTTGGTGAGCATTGCGACTTCTGTGGCCTGTAAGAAAAGTGGCATCCATCAATTGGCCCTTTACTTTTTTTATGGAGGAAAATTGGCCCTTTACCGTAAAAAATAATGGTAGATTAATCGTAGTGCTAACATCATGACTGTGCAAACCATTTGTGCCGGATAGAGGCGGCGGTGCCAGTGCCATGCATGGCCCCACGACCATGCATGCATGAGAGGGACCGGTGAGCTCACCCGGCTGAGTCACGCCGATGACGCCCCGGCGTCGCCTTCCTAGCCGGGGGCCGCACGCGCTCGCCTCCTTGTTCCTCGCCACTTCCTCTTACTTTTCCCCCCACCTTCCCACCGCGCGCCGAGCACGCCGATAAAAACTGCGGCACGCTAACCCTACCGACTCTACTCCGCAGCACCACCAGCAGCAGCTTCGCCTGCTCTCCCTGTGGTTGTCATGGCGTCCTCCGGCGGCGGGCGCTCACCTGCGGCGGTGGTCTTAGACGACCTTGTGGATGTTCGCGACCGCGTGGCGATGCTGCAGACCGTGCTGCAGGAGTCTTCGCCTGGGGCGACCGTGGAGGCCAGGGAGCTGGTGGAGGGGATGATGGCCAAGCTGTCGAGCGCCCTGTCGGTTCTCGGCACCGGTGATGGTGGCGTGGCGTCTTCGTCGGGGCCAGGTCGAGGACCGGGCGGGAGGAGGAAGAGGTCGGGCACTGCGTCGTCCGGGCCGCACCGCCGGAGCAGCTCGAGGAGAAGGTGAAGAGACTCTAAAACCCTTTATTAGCCGTATATACCGGTATACGTGCAACTAGCTTCAACATCCACTTTTGCAAATTGTACTATTAATTTTGGCGGCCTAGTGGGGGAACTTTAAGCGCCAATGATCAGGGGACGACTTGTGATGGCCAATTCCTGTGTTATCAGATTGAAAACATCAAAAGTAGATATGCCACTAATATTAGCTACTTGGGCATGCATGGGTACATCAAATCAAATACTCTATATAGTTGCTAATTAATTATGTTTGTTACTCATGGCAGGATGAAGAGCCCTCTAATCAGGACGGTCACCGCTACGACGCTCACAGATGGCAAGTCATGGAGGAAGTACGGGCAGAAACAGATAAACGACTCTACTAACCCGAGGTACACCATTTCAATATGTCCGAACTGTCCAAATATAAGTAAAGAGTGATTACTGAATCACTAATATTGAAGCTAGCTAGCCAAGCACACTTGCCAACTGGTCAATTAACTAGTTGCATACTTGCTAGTTGAGCTTTTTTATTTTATCCTTTTAAGGGGAAGTTGAGCTTTTCCATTGATCAAATGCATGCATGCATGCATGCATATGGTACTTATCGCTCCCTAAGT
Source organism: Triticum dicoccoides (assembly GCF_002162155.2). Classification (NCBI taxonomy): domain Eukaryota; kingdom Viridiplantae; phylum Streptophyta; class Magnoliopsida; order Poales; family Poaceae; genus Triticum; species Triticum dicoccoides. Next base: position 106,797,245 of record NC_041383.1, read on the forward strand.
CCCTATATATAGCACCAGTTGTTGTATTGGGGTATTATTGGAGACCTAGTAGACTTGTAGCTAGCTCACATATGTAGGATTATCACTAATTTGCATATATGTGCATATGTATGCAGGAGCTACTACAGGTGCACGCATTTGCCAGATAAGGGCTGCAAGGCCAAGAGGCACGTCCACGTATCCGAGTCCAACCCGTCGGAGTACACCATCGACTACTATGGCCAGCACACCTGCAGGGATCCCTCCACATTTCCATCACTCATCGTCCAAGGGGCCGCCGACGCTGCCCCGCCGCCGGACTGTGCAAACCTCATCAGCTTCGCGCCCATCAATGGAGCCAACCGCGCTTTCACTGCCAGCACGAGCACGAGCGCTTTTTCTCATCATCTCATGAAAGAAGCGGCTGATCATCATCCTATGCTCTTCTCCCGCTTCTCCAACCACAGCTCCTCTCCGCCAGCTCAGGAGGGCGTGTCCAGCGACTCACCGTCGCCGGCTTGCCACAGCAAGTACATGCAGTACGCCGGCGGGCAGTTCATCAACGTTACTGGCATAAGGACATCGCCGTTGACTGTGGGATCAGCGCCGGCGGAGTACTGGCCGGTGGTGGAGGTCACCGGCGTCGACAGTGCTGTCGCAGGCATGGACAGCTTCCCTTCCTCCCCGAGCAGCCTCGGGTTCATGTCGGGCTCGTTGGAGGGATCATTTGGCAATAACGTTTACGACGACGACCTGTTCAGCTTTGATTCCTGACCATAACAAGGGCTTGCGCAGTTTGCACGGGCCGAGTAACGATAGTACGGTGTACTGTCTATGTATGAGTATATTGGGCATGTGTGGAACTGTGGATATGAACAGAAAGATAGCTATCTAGTAATCTGTACTATATTGGCATGTCAAGTGTAAATATATATGTAAGTTTGCCTGTACGACCTTAAATTATGGGTTTGTAAATGTTGATTTATGTAAACATATTTTTTTTGGAAAATAGAAGCTTTCATTACCTGACCACTGCATAAAAAAAATGCTTACAACTCAACATCATTACATCGTTTATTACAAGCACATGAACCAAACTAGGACACAAAATCCTCAGTAAGTCACTTTGATCTTTTGGCGCCAAGCCCCTCAGCTATTTGTTGTGGTATAGAGCATTAGAGCCCATGATCACAACCAACTAATGCACATGAGTACTACCTGCATGTAAGGTTGAACCTTTTGTGTTGTAAAAACTTTATAATTCTCTTTTTTGGGATATTTTTTTCTATAATTCTAACACAACCAAATACTAGTAGAACAAAAAATCATTACAACCAACTCAACACCCAACGCACGCACGCACTAAAACCCCCATAAAAATAAGTGAGCGGAGAGACATGTGAACCCTTGTAGGCAAGACCCCAAAAAAAGTGAATACAACAATAATCAACAATTATAATGGTCAAATCAAAATCATTTTGCTATGCTGGGGGAAGCCATCAAGATTATTTCCGAGGAACCTGAAAAAGCAGGAGCAGTGCAATTTTATCAAGAAGAAGAGAATGAGCATGTTTAAAACAAAAAATTGGCCAGGCATTACAAATTTACAATTTCCTGAGACGAAAGCTCCATCTCATCAAGATTTAGAATGCATACTTTGGTTAACTTGTACATTAAACAATTGCACATGGTTTGACAGTATCAACCCGGTTTGTAGCCACCCTTTATGATCTTTTAATTAAGTTACCAGTATATTCTTTTGTTTATTAGATGATGCATGCCAATAGCTAGTCCTTGAAACCAAGATACCACCGCACTAGGGTCTGCATCGATGCTTTTGGTTGGACCAATGGATATCCACATTGGCCATAGACCATAGTGACAACGAAAATTGGAAAATGTCACGCCAAGTTTCCAAGTGTTTCACTCCAGAAACTTTGACTACACTGCATATATAGTACTGAAAAAACTACTGAATTGGCTCAACCACTCGACACATGGCTCCAATCATTTTCACATAGAAAATAAAAGCAAGGAACTCATGCATGAACTTCCTCCAGGTGATAAGCTCAAATGGAACAAGGCCACAAAAAGGCAAAGAACATGTGTAGTTTTTTCAACATTTTTAATCTTACGTTCCCGAAAAACAAAGCAATAAAAACTACTTGCCTGGTCACCATGAGTGGTCTCAAAGCCAGTAAGTTACACGGATCCATTTAAGATCCGAGGACAAAGTACCTTTCCACCCTTGGCGTATATGCTAGCTAGTCGAAGTCAAGCTAAGATTCAGCACTGAGGAGTGAAGATTTCACTTCCTGAAGAAGTTTCAACTATATATACTCTGAACTTTCATGCTAATAGCTAGTGTATGGTATCCTACTTTTTGAGCATGCGGATCTATCTTTCTGCTTCTGTGCATTAGATGTCCATAAAATAAATTATAGTCAACCTGATTCATACGTGTCACAATAATCGCTACATGAACTTTATTTACATTAATTATGCAAATTAGTCACCTTACCAGCATGTACAGGTAATACCAACATGGGCAAACCAAATTCCTAGATTTATTTCAGGCATTCTAGCAATGTGTATTGAGTGGGGGGCGAAGTCCCTTGAACTATGAGATGTCTGTGGCGAATTCGTCAATCTCAAGATTTACCGGCCCAGTCTCTCGAAGTTGCTTATAAGAATAGAATGAATATGTGTTTATATCCTCTTGATGCTTCATTTGAGTTAATAAAATTCACCATTTGTCGAAAAAAGAGTAGAATGCATGTGCGAGCTCATAGGGATGAGTATACGTGTGTTTATGTGAACATTTGTGTTTATACTGTGTGTTTTAAAAAAGAGAGCTGCTATACACACGACACACAGCGGATGATCTCCGCCCGACGGAGCACATCAGGGCGTCCATGCAAATCATGACAGTGCAACAGACGGCCAGATTTGCAGTCGGGCAGCTGTCGTGCAGACTCTGATGTCCACAAAGTAGTTTTGTTTAAAGAAAGTAAGACCAATGTGGGATGAAAAGCAAACATTAACTTTGGTCAAAGTTGTCATTACACGACAAATATTTACTTCCAAGCGCCATGGCGAAATGTCTTATAGCTTCTTTTTTTAACAAGTCTATAAGTTTGGGCATATCAGGCCAATGTGTCGTGCTTGTTTATTCGAACTGACATCCGCCTTTTTAGGTCAAAAGATTTTACGTGCAGACCAAGACAACCAGCCACGCAAGTAAAATATAACCAGTGACATTGTGTTGGTAAATAAAATCTTCCTTCTCATCCCATCAAAGGGGTAAAAGATTACCTCCAAAGATGTGGTATGCATGATTTGAAAGTATGGTGGAATAACTAACCCTCGTATGAACACTGCTCCTATATGGATATTTTTTGGACCTTGATAAGTGTCGAACGTCAGATATAAGCACATGGCAACTCCGAACATTTTTAATGGCAAGTTTAGTTACGCGAGGATGGCATCTTTAGTTGGCAAGCATGGCAACTTTCGTGCTTCAGTTTATTTTTGACACAAACTTACCGTGTGTCACTAGAATTTGCCATCCTTGCGTGACTGGAATTGCCATCGAAAAACGTCAGAGCCAGAGTGACATGTACGTGACGTGTGACACTTATCATTTGGGTATTTTTTTTGGATATCCTCGGATGTGCCCTACTCGCTCCTGGGGCGGTTGGACAAAACCTACTTGTCACCCCCTCCCCCCTAACCCTCCCTTCCCACCCACTGTTGGGGAACGCGGTAATTTTAAAAAAATTCATTGGACCGCATACATCGGTATGTATTATTTTCAATAAGTCACTAGCTCGTTCATTGTTTCGGAGAACGGAGTTTTAGTCATCTTGCCCATAAGGCACGGTTCGCAAGCATCAAATGATTTATAATCAAGTGATTCCAAAAGTCCATATTTATGAAGTTTCTTTATGCACTTTACACTGATATGACCCAAACGGCAGTGCCACAAATAAGTTGCACTATCATTATCAACTTTGCATTTTTTGGCATCAATACTATGAATATGTGTATTACCACGATCGAGATTCAGTAAACCGTCAATATTGGGTGTATGACCATAGAAGGTTTTATTCATGTAAACAAAATAACAATTATCTCTGTTTTAAATGAATAATCGTATTGCAATTAACATGAACTAATCATATTCATGCTCAACGCAAACACCAAATGACATTTATCTACGTTCAACACCAATCCTGAGAGTATAGGGAGTGCTCGATGATGATCATATCAATCTTGGAACCACTTCCAACACACATCGTCATTTCATCCTCAACTAGTCTCTATTTATTCTGCAACTCCTGTTTCGAGTTACTAATCTTAGCAACCGAACAAGTATCAAATACCCAGGGATTACTACGAGTACTAGTAAGGTACACATCAATAATATGTATATCAAATATACCTTCGTTCACTCTGCCATCCTTCTTATCCGCCAAATATTTGGGGCAGTTCCACTTCTAGTGACTATTTCCCTTGCAGTAGAAGCACGCAATTTCAGGCTTAGGTCCAGCTTTGGGATTCTTCACGGGAGTGACAACTTGCTTGCCATTCTTCTTGAAGTTCCCTTTCTTTCCCTTTGACCTTTTCTTGAAACTAGTGTCTTGTTTAATCATCAACACTTGATGCTCTATCTTGATTTCTACCTTCGTCGATTTCAGCATCACGAAGAGCTCGGAAATCATTTTCGTCATCCCTTGCATACTATGTTCATCACGAAGTTCCAGTAACTTGGTGATGGTGACTAGAGAACTCTGTCAATCACTATCTTATTTGGAAGATTAACTCCCACTTGATTCAAGTGATTGTAGTACCCAGACATTCTGAGCACATGCTCACTAGTTGAGCAATTCTCCTCCATCTTTTAGGAAAAGTACATGTCAGAGGTCTCATACCTCTTGACACGGGCATGAGTCCGAAATACCAATTTCAGCTCTTGCACTACAAAAAAATACACTTCCGTGATGATACGTGTTTGTCACAGTAGGTCACGTTTTCTGTCATGCATGTACATCCATGACGATTTTATGACAGAGTCAAGATAGTCATACCTGTGCTGTCGTAGAAGTGTTCCATGACATTACCAAAATTATCATCATGGAAGTGTCCACTTCCATGATGATAAATCACGCATCATAGAACTGCTTTCATCAAGGATGACCGACACGTGGCATCCATCGTAAAGGAACACCGTTAAGCTATCAGGTTCGGTTTTGGATCCGATAACCCGCTAACAGCCATAACCAATGGGGATTTTCCACGTGTAAAATTCTCAATGGCCGGAGGAAACACGTGTTGCCTCACAGTTGGGACAGATGTCATCCACTCATTGGACAAGAGCCGCCTATGATACGTCGACACGTGGAATGACCGACTAGTGGCCCATTCCGGTGAAAAGGCCGGCCCAGCAAAAATTAGTAGGCCGACCCATATAAGGCCTACTTATGTCAGGTCCATTTAAGCCCACGACCCATACAAGATGTGCCAATTCGGCCAGTCAAAATAAGCGGGCCATCCCATTAGCGGCCTACTTGAGTCAGGCCCATTTACAAGTATGGCCCATACAAGTTACACAGAATCGGCCCATCAAAGGCCCATTCTAGATTCTATAATTTCCAGCCCGTCATTAGTTTAAGCCCGTTAATGGCCCACTACATCTTTGGGCCCAATTGCGACCCGAGATTCTTTCGTCCTGTTAGCAGCCCATCGTCAGTTCCAGCCCGTTAACGGCCCGGAACGTCTTTCGGCCGTTCTCGGCCCATTCGGCAGTTGGGCCAATTCTAGCCCGCTATGACTTTAGGCCTGTCCTCGGCCCATTCGGTAAATGGGCCAACTCTTAGCCCATTTTGTCCCTTGGCCTGTTAACGGCCCATGCAACAGTTGGGCCTTTGACTTTAGGTCCAATAGGGGCCGACGTTCCGCAGGACAAAGGTCCATTAGGGGCCCACGTTCTGCAGGGCATCATTTCAGCCCAACGCGACTTTCGGCATGTTAAAAGCCTAGTTTCAAATTGGGCTCCTCTGGCCCATAACACTTTCGGCCTCTTACTGGCCCGTAAAGTAAAAGGCCCGAGACACAATTGACATTTTTTTGCCCGTTAAAGGCCCGCGAGCCATTTCCATTTATACGGCTCTATCGAGCTTTAGCCCTGTTGACAGCCTGCTAAGAGCCGTTGTTACGGTGGGCCACATCATTTGGGATGCATTTAATATTATTTTGACCAGCCCAATTAAGGCCCGCTTTGAGTACACCTGTTTGTTCATTTGTATGGCGTCAAGGAAATGTTTGGGCGTGTTGGCCCCCATTTCAATGATATGGCATATTCAAGAAATATCCTACTCTACACTATCGCCTCTAAAAACATACACTATACAAGAAAAAGACGGCATAGAAACGTAGAATAATCCTACATTATACAATAAAGAAATTATAGCCGAATATACCCACTGGGCATTATAATTCGGCACCAGTGATAATAAAGCGTACACAAACGGCAAATTACATACACTGGACAAATAAAGCTCATATATCATGGACACGCATCAACAAAACTTACCATTTGAACTACAATCTCTTCAGAAAGTAGGATTGGCCGGATTCAGATAACACAAATTTCAGTCTGCAAAATCTCCAATTCCTTCATGGTTACCTCAGTGTCTTGTTTCACTTTTTTGAATCCTGCATCTAATACCTGCATGTCCAGTCTCAACTTGTTGATTATACGTTGAGAATCATGTACATGTTGTCTTGCCACCTCTAGTTGATGCTCGAGAACATCAGCACATTCCAATTCCAATCCATAATCATTCGGTAACGGCCATGCCGCACTGCTCGCAGATCTTTGTGTTGATGTCACTTCATCCTGAAATGTTTCTGTAAGTATACATGACTAGGGCAAAAATATAGTTACAACAGTGAAGCGAACAAGACAGACTATTTTGTACATGGGAAAACAAGACTAACAATAATGTTACACGCCAGGAAGCATAAGCAGGTGATATTTTAAAAATTATAAAAAAGGTAGTCTGTGCAGCGTGCATATAGAAATCTCTATTAGCTCACCAGAGGAGCATGATTTTGGGGCCCAATCCAAAACACAGACAAGTTACAAATTTAGACAGCACATTGCGTACAAGTAAGCAAGCAGTTGGCCATTCTGTAGCTCAATTAAAGTCTTAAGGAGCATAATGAACAGCAAAGGGTTTCATACAAACATACTACAGCAAGCAAAACTATGCAATCATTAGCCTAGTATAAACTAGATTGTGAGCCTCATGCAATAATAGTTGGTTAATAGACTTCAAAGCTTCATGCACACTTCGGCAGAGTAATTAAATGGTAAGGCCTTTAATTATGTCAACTAATAGTTATACAAGTACCCAACATCAGGCATCATTCTTTGAGCATCTCATTAACTGAGGACAAATAAAGCAATTGAAAAGAGAAAATTAACTATGCTTGAAACAAACAAGGAATTGAACTGTTGAGTTGGATACAGTGACTTACCTTAACTGGTTGAAGAGGCTCAACGCAGCTCCTACTTCTCTTGCAAGGCTCCTTCCTAACATCTTGTACATGGAAATCCTTAATCTTATCTTCATTGCACCCCCTCTGCAAGGTGACACAAACTAGTTACTCGTCTCCTTGGAAGATAAATATGCATACTTTCCAGTCTATGAACACAAAAGGATGAGATTATAACAAAACAACACCATATAATAAAACATGCCGCATCTCTTGCACTTGCACACAATGAAATGAGCATTTACTATGTCTGCACTAGGTAAAAACTAGGCATACCTTCGAATTGGATCTCCAGGTACTCTTGGAGAGCCTACTTTAGTGTACAATGAAACCTTTATGTCACCTATGATTTAGACAAGGCCCCACTACAACAGCCCTTAGTGTTTAAATTGTTGACAAGCTCTGTTAGAGTGTTAGGTCAAGAACAACAAGTAATCAAAGCAAACAGTCCTAGTATGGCTGGCTGATGCAAACAAGCAATTGAATAGATGTGTGAGCAAATCTTACATATCAAGAAAAAAAGCAAAGAAGGAGGCTTAAAGACCATCACTTGATTGACCAGATTTAAGGGGCATTTAAACATCATGTGCAGCGTATGAACTAACATAAACATGGCATATTCCAGATTCTATAATGGAATGCACATGTATTAGGTTATGCCATGTATGATGATGCCTAAATGTACACTATAGCAGGCAGGAGTTATTCATCATTGCATGCACAATTGAATTGCAGGTTAAGGGCCAGTTCGATTCCGCCTTTTTAGGGCTTATTGTCAAAATAAGCCATAAAAGATGTAAAGAAGTCATTTTTGAGTTATGGGCTTGGGCTTAACTTATTTCGCTTTGGACGGGGGTGTTTCGGGTAGAACCTCACTAAAAATTGAAGGGAGGGGGAATAGTGAAATGACTCTGTTGTCAGCCTATATTACACTCAAAATGCAAATGCTGACGCCCGCGTCACACCTGACCCTCAAGTAAAAACAAACAACAAGCGTTCATTGCCCTGCCCACTTGCATCTCCTCTCCCCTTTCCCTCTACCTCGATCCCCTACCTGCAGCACTAGGGTTCCTTTAGTGAGCCGTCGCCGCTGGTCCCATCTGGCATGGTCCTCGACGATGCTATGTCCAACTAGGCTACATGACCGGCGGGTAGGGGCAAATCTCCCTGGCCGCTCCTCCCTCTGGTGCCGCCCCTCATTCTCATGGTCTCCAGCAGCTGCTCCACTATGGTTCGTCCAACACACTACTCCGGTGGGCGCTGCACAATACGACCGATGCCACACTGCGGCAGAAGGCACATTATTCCCCCTCCCCTCCTCCCAGGCCATGGCCTTGAGGTGCTGTTGAAGGATGAGTGAGGGAGTCCTGGATTAGGGGGTGTCCGGATGGCCGGACTCCCGGACTATGAAGATACAAGATTGAAGACTTCGTCCCGTGTCCGGATAGGACTTTCCTTGGCGTGGAAGGCAATCTTGGAGATACAATATGTAGATCTCCTCCCACTGTAACCGACTCTGTGTAACCCTAGCCCTCTCCGGTGTCTATATAAACCGGAGAGATTTAGTCCATAGGACGCACAACAATCATACCATAGGCTAGCTTCTAGGGTTTAGCCTCTCTGATCTCGTGGTAGATCTACTCTTGTACTACCCATATCATCAATATTAATCAAGCAGGAGTAGGGTTTTACCTCCATCGAGAGGGCCCGAACCTGGATAAAAACACCATGTCCCTTGTCTCCTGTTACCATCCGCCTAGACGCACAGTTCAGGACCCCCTACCCGAGATCCGCCAGTTTTGACACCGACATTGGTGCTTTCATTGAGAGTTCCTCTATGTCGTCACCTTTAGGCCCGATGGCTTCTTCGATCATCAACCACAATGCGGTCCAGGGTGATACTTCTCTCCCCGGACAGATCTTCGTATTCGGCGGCTTTGCACTTCGGGCCAATTCACTTGGCCATCTGGAGCAGATCGAAAGCTACGCCCCTGGCCATCAGGTCAGATTTGGAAGTTTAAACTACACGGTTGACATCCGCGGAGACTTGATCTTCGACGGATTCGAGCCACAGCCGAGCGCGCCGCACTGTCACGATGGGCACGATCTAGCTCTGCCACCGGACAGTGCCCAGAGCGCCGCTCAGGTGTCTGCTCCGACCCTTAGATTGGAGCCGACTGCGCCGGTCGAGGACGGGTGGCTAGACGCCGCCTCGGGGGTTGCAATCTCTACAGCGATCGAGCCAAACACCAATCTTGTCCTTCGCGGAGCTCGTGACTCCAAGGTACCAGACTCCTTTCTGGACTCCGAATATTCCGCACCCCTCCCGATCGAACCGAATTGGACTCCGATCATGGAGTTCACCGCCGCGGACATCTTTCAACACTTGCCCTTTGGCGACATCCTGAGTTCACTAAAGTCTCTCTCTTTATCAGGAGAGCCCTGGCCGGACTATGGTCAGCAAGGTTGGGATGCGGACGACGAAGAAATGCGAAACCCACCCACCACCCACTTCGTAGCCACTGTCGACGATTTAACCGACATGCTCGACTTCGACTCCGAAGACATCAACGGTATGGACGCCGATGAAGAAGACGAGCAAGAACCGGCGCATATAGGGCACTGGACAACCACCTCATCCCATGATGTATACATGGTGGACACACCTAAAAGAAACAACGACGAGGATCAAAAGGGCGCAACGAGGGATCGTTCCCTCGAAAAGCAATCAAAGCGGCGGCGGAAGCGCTGCGCCAAACCCCACCTCGACAGAGACCCAACCATAGAGCAGGACGTACCGGCGGACGATGAACATGCCATCGAGCAACCGTCCGAACAGGGCAACTTGGATAGACAAACCGAACAACCCGTCCCTGGCGAAAATAATAGTCCGGACGACCTCACGCCGGACAAGTTGCTGGAGAAGAAGAACCTCCACCAAAGGCTTGTCGCCACTACGCGTAGCCTGAAAAAGCAGAAGCGGAAGCTCAAAATAGTGGAAGATGCACTCAGAATCAGATGGGGCAAAGTACTCAACACCGCACACAAGTACGGCGACAATCACCACACAAAGAGCTATCCGAAGCAAAAATTACTACCGGAATTTGATGAGGAGGCCTTAGAGCCCCCACAGTCAAAAAGCAAGGAAGCCACCAGGTCGGATAGACGACCCCATGGCCGACATCGAACGACAAAGGGCGCCACATTCAATCCGGCACACGATCCACACAAGGATTCGAATCAAAAAGACGGCCCAACTAGATCTATCTATGGGCCAAGAAAGCAAGCTCTAGTAAGCAATGCAACGCAACAAATATCCGAACATCGCGGCACACCGAAATACAGGGGCACCGCGCATCCCCTATGTTTCACCAATGAGGTGCTGGACCATGAATTTCCAGCGGGATTTAAGACCGTAAGCATAGAGGCATACGACAGAACAACAGACCCTGGAGTCTGGATCAAGGATTATATCCTCCACATACACATGGCTAGAGGAGATGGCCACCACGCCATAAAATACTTACCCCTCAAGCTCAAAGGGCTAGCCCGACATTGGCTTAAAAGCCTTCTCGAAAACACCATAGGAAGTTGGGAGGAGCTCAAGGATGCTTTTCGGGCAAATTTTCAAGGGACCTATGTCCGACCTCCGGATGCAGACGATCTAAGTCATATAACTCAACAACCCGGAGAGTCAGCCCGGAAACTCTGGAACAGATTTCTTACTAAAAAGAATCAGATAGTCGACTGTCCGGACGCCGAAGCCCTAGCAGCTTTCAAGCATAGCGTTCGAGACGAATGGCTCACCAGACACCTCGGCCAAGAAAAGCCAAGAACAATGGCCGCATTGATAAGCCTCATGACCCGCTTTTGCGCAGGAGAGGATAGCTGGTTGGCAAGAAGCAACACCAGCGACCCAAGTACATTCAAAGTCAGAGATGGAAATGGGAAACCGCACCATAACAAGGAACGGTGCCGGATCAAGGATAACAGCCCGAAGAGCACAGCAGTCAACGCCGGATTCAAAAGCTCTCGGCAGAATCAGAAAAAGCCGCCCCCCCAAAGATAATAGGGACGAGCTATCTAACCTCAACAAAATCCTGGACAAAATATGCCAAATCCACAGTACTCCCGGGAGGCCTGCAAACCACACCCATAGAGATTGTTGGGTCTTCAAGCAATCCGGCAAACTCAACGCCGAACACAAGGGGCTCGACATACCAAGCAAAGATGACGACGAACCCCACAAGTAGAGCACCGGAGAACAAAAGAAGTTCCCGCAAGAAGTCAAAACAGTAAATTCACTTCATGTGACAAAAGGGAAAAACAGAGTGGCGCCTATGGAGATACGCGCCATACGGCCTGTCCCAGAGGAGTCCCGCCACTGGTTGTTACAACCAATCACCTTTGATCATCAGGATTACTCTAGAGGTATCCGGAACGCAGGCTGGACTGCCTTGGTCTTAGATCCGATAATTGACGGACTTCACTTTACACAAGTCCTAATGGACGGCGGCAGTGACCTAAACCTGCTATATCATGACACAATCCGAAAAACGGGGTTAAACCCAGCAATAATTCGCCATGGCAACACTTCCTTTCAAGGGGTCACGCCAGGCCCAGATACCCATTGTATGGGTTCCCTCTCGTTAGAAGTTATGTTCGGCTCCCTCGACAACTTCCGAAGCGAAAAGCTAACCTTCCACATCGCCCCATTCATAAGTAGCTATCAAGCACTACTGGGACGCGAAGCTTTCGCCCGCTTTAACGCAATACCGCATTATGCATCCCTTACACTCAAAATGCCCGGTCCACGAGGCATCATCTCATTAAAGGGAAATATCAAGTGTCCCTCGAGCGCGGACGATGGTGCGGCTGCCTTGACAGCCGCACACTAATCCAGCTTTACTAGTTAGAGCACCTAAACAGGTCGTTCACGACCCCAGACATGGCTCGACGAGTCCGGCGTAAACATACAAAGGCTTAATAGCCGCATACCCCCGTACAAGGGGCTTCGCGTGTTTACACCAGGAGACAATAAAGCTGAATTCTACCCATTTTTTGTATTATACTTTGTTTATTTTAACATAGATTCCTCGCACGATTGTTTTCCACTAAGTTCCTCTCTTTTGCAGACGAACACCGTGCTACACCCGTCCAGGATACGGCACAACGGAGACACAGGCGCAGACGTGTAGTAGGGACCCGTTTCAAGGATTCTTTTCAGATTAAGACCCTGCGTAAACCTTTTTTACCGTCTCTTGTTGATTACATCCCCCGATTTTTTTTCTATAACCAAGGAGGAGGCTGGCGTCTTGGCATGTGGCCACGCCAGAATTTTGCGCGTATCTGGACACCAGGGGCTTCTTACCAAGGGCTTTTGTTCGACCCGTTTTCATAAAGACCGAATACCTTAGGGAGTGTTCGGCGTCGCGAGTTTGGCCTTATATGCATCAGCTCCGAATCATGTCTTTGGTCAAATGTTGGGTTTGCCTGGCTCCTGTGTTTTGCTGCCTTACGTTCCGCTCTATCGGCTAAGGCGGCACCAGGAGAACTACTGCGATTGTGCCCCGGTTCGGCCAGGCGAGCACCTCAGTAGAGAAAGCCGAAAACTGACTGTCATGATATAGCGAGAGACTGGTCAACCACTCGATGACTTGTTGGAACCTTTAGGATTCCTCCGCATTAACGAAGGGCCATTTCCCGGTCAGGCACACACGCGCCCCGAATTCGGGCGAGCGCGGTGCCCCCAGGGGCTATTCAGTAGCCCCACTGTCAAACTCCTACGGCTAAGTGAAAGTGATAAAGCATTATAGTCCGATTGCCTAGTTCGCTGCGCTATCACCTCCTTTATAGGACCAAGACGTTGGATCAAGTGTGAAAATGCGCCTTCTGTGAACACCCCCGCATTATATGCGTGGGGGCTGAAGCCAATGACTGCCATCTTTCAGGTTATATAAACATATACATTAACGGCCGCACAAGAGGTATTCTATTCTTTAAAGCACAAGTATAAAAAGTTTTTATATTCCATCAAACCATTGTTTTACAATAGCACATGTTATTCGAAGACAACATTCTTCGAGCACTGCGCCTCTATTAAACGAGCGCCCTGTAGAACTTCCTCAAAGTAGTGCTTGGCAGGTACTCGGCTTTCGTCCGAATCCTGGGATGCAACAACACTGGCCTTCATATCCGCCCAGTATGTCTTGACACGGGCAAGAGCCATCTGTGCACCCTCTATGCACGCGGACCTCTTCATTGCATTAATATGCGGCACCTTACCAAGGAACTGCTGCACCAAGCTAAAATAACTCTTCGGCTCTAGCCCTTCCGACCACAGACGACTTGCGACGTACCTCATGGCGAGTCCGGATAACCTGTTCAGCTCCGCCCAAGCGGCCAAATGGTCGGACACCGAAAGTGGGCATTCTGGATTGTGGAACTGCGATCAAAAAAGTTGTTCCAATTCATTGTCACCTAGACCCCGGAAGTGTTCGGTCGCGTCCGCGGCACTCGCCGCCAAATCCAGATAAGTGTTCGCCGCACTCCACTTCCGGTCTAACGGAGCATACTTAGGATCCCCGAATTTCATCCACAGCATATAGGGCTTTCCAGCCACGATATCTCCGGCCTGACGTAGCTCCTCCTTCATAGCTCTCATTGCAGAGCGAGTGTCCTTGGCCTCGGCAGTGACCTTTTCTAGGTCCTTCTGTGCCACCCTATCTTCTTTTTCAAGAAGCTTACAATGGTCGGCAGCATCCTTCAATTTTACAGCCATCTCGGCCATTTCTTTCTTGCTCTGGCAGTGAGCAGCCTGTTCGGCTTTTAGCTCTTCAGCCGCTTTAACGGCAGCCGCATCGCTTTTCCTCGCTTGCTCCTTGGCTCGGGCAAGTTCCGCCCGAAGGTTCTCCACGGCAGCGACACCATCTGCATTAAGCACATATGTTATAAGGTACGAGCATCAAGCTCCTCTTACCAGATGTCTTTGGAGACATTACATACCTTGTGCCTCGTCTAGCCACTCATTTACAAGCGCGATGTCGGCATCTGCCACGTCAAGTTGCCGCTTTAGCTCGGCAAATTCATCAGTCCGGCTAGCCACCGAACACCTCGCCACCTACATAGGAAAGGCGACATATTATACCTGGGATTATGATCCTCTGTGCGCCGTCATTTTTGACAACACACAGACTCTCAGGGGCTACTATCTATACAGGGCACATTTTATATATGTGGCTCTGTCCAAAGGTACATCTTTTCGCGTACCTCAAAACCTGTCAGTAAACTCCTGGCGGCCTCGTACAATCCGCTTTCCGCGGATGAAATCCTTCTAATCACCATGTTCATCAACAAACAGTGTTCTTCTGAGATAGACGCTCGCCCGAGCAGATCCTTCAGCTCCTCCGACCGTGCACCAAAAGGTGCCGGACTAGTCCGATGACCTTTTTCAAGGTCCGGATTTGGAGAAACCCTCCGAGACGACACCTCGGGGTCGCCCGCCTCGCAAGACGGTACAGCTGGGGGAGGCGTTTCGCTCTCCATCATCTCTGGACGAAGATCACCTGAAGATGAGATCTGTTGAGAAGGGTTGAGATCCGAACTGCAAGGTAAAATTTCGGTTATCTTCCTCAGAAATAAAATAGGGATATCACTCATTTTAAAACCCCTCTCTCTACTTACGGCTCGGCGGAGAGCTGATCCCCTTGGGGGCGTAATGCGGCCGGGGCACCCTCCGGCGCCGGACCCTCTGACGAAGATTTCTTCCCCCGCTTTGAGGCCATCGCCTCCGGGTCTTCAGAGGCGGTCGTCTTCTTTCCCTGGATAGAGGAATTCTCGATTCCTCCTTTCCTGACAGTCTCCTTCACGGAGGTGGTAGCTTCTTTGTTCCCCTCTTCGCCTTCTTCCAAATGTGCAATCTCCAGCATCTTGGTCGACACGGGATCTGGCGTGGTCTCAGGGAGGGGGGCCGGACACCTGATAAGATTTGCTTTCGCTATCCACTCCTGTTTAAAGGATAGCTCTTTTGAGGGCAGTGTTATGATAAATGCACGCATAGCGTGTCCGAGTACAGGGCTACTTACTTGAGTGTCCGGGCGATTGCAGCTCAGACCTGCGTCCTCGGACAAGTCCGGACAGATTGCTTGTGATCCGAAGAACAATTTGTACATCTCCACGGGCGTCGTGCCCATAAAATGTTGGAGGGCTCGCGGTCCTTCCGGATTAAATTCCCACAGGCGGAGGGGGCGACGTTTGCAGGGCAGTATGCGGCGAATCAGCATAACCTGCGCCACTATAGCCAAATTGGTATCTCTTTCTAGGAGATCTCGAATGCGGCCCTGCAGCAAGGGCACGTCCTTGGACGGCCCCCAGTTAAGCCCTTTATTGACCCATGACGCTAGCCATGGTGGGGGACCCGAGCGAAAAGCAGGTGGCGCCACCCAAGTGGTTCCCCTAGGAGCTGTGATGTAAAACCACTCTCGTTGCCATAAGCCGAACTCCTCTTGAAAAGAGCCCTCGGGCCATGGAGCGTCGGCAATCTTGCTTATAATAGCACCTCCGCACTCAGCGTGCTGCCCCTCGATCATCTTCGGTTCTACCTTGAAGGTTTTAAGCCACAATCCGAAGTGAGGAGTAATATGGAGGAAGGCCTCACACATGACAATGAACGATGAGATTTGGAGGATGGACTATGGAGCTAAGTCGTGAAATTCCAGCCCGTAATAAAACATGAGCCCCCTCACAAAGGGATTAATTGGGAAGCCTAGCCCCCGAAGGAAGTGAGATGTGAACACCACACTCTCACCAGGCTGGGGAGTGGGAATAGCCCGCCTTTGAGCATGCAGCCTATGCGAGATTTCGCCGGTCAGATACCGGGCATCTCTCAGCTTTCGCACATCTTCTTACGTAACGGAGGAAGGCATCCACCGGCCTTGGAGGTCGAAGCCGGACATCATCGAAGGTCCGAAGCGCCTGAATCTGGAGCTTTGGGTGTTGGAACTCGAGGCGAGAGGCGGATTTGATTGGATTGAAAGAAAGGAGTCGAGCCTTGGTCCCTTTATAAAGAGGTTGAATACCAAGAGCCCTCCCCGTGACCGTTTGGGACTCACTTTCAATTAAGAAGCCATACCAATGGCACGGTTGGGTTACCCACACCCGTATTGATGAGAATCCCGGAATAAGGGGACACGATCTCTGCTTTGACAAGACATGCCAAGGAAACCGCCTCGCTAAACACGCTGAGGTGGGACAGTAAAACGATTCGAATAAAGGCTTGGCTATGGCATGATGTCACGCTACAGAATATGTCAGCAGATTAGATTTGTTCGAATATTATTCTCTCTAAGCTGGTATGTGGAAACTATTTTGCAGAGCCAGACACTATCCTGGTGTTCAACATCTTCTATGAAGTATTCGGAGGAGGAACCCGCCTTGCAATGCCGAAGACAATTTGCGCGCCGGACTCGTCGTCATTGAAGCCTCGTTCAGGGGCTACTGAGGGAGTCCTGGATTAGGGGGTGTCCGGATGGCCGGAATATGACCTTTAGCCGGACTCCCGGACTATGAAGATACAAGATTGAAGATTTTGTCCCGTGTCCGGATAGGACTTTCCTTGGTGTGGAAGGCAAGCTTGGCGATACAATATGTAGATCTCCTCCCATTGTAACCGACTCTATGTAACCCTAGCCCTCTCCGGTGTCTATATAAACCGGAGAGATTTAGTCTGTAGGACGAACAGCAATCATACCATAGGCTAGCTTCTAGGGTTTAGCCTCTCTGATCTCGTGGTAGATCTACTCTTGTACTACCCATAACATCAATATTAATCAAGCAGGAGTAGGGTTTTACCTCCATCGAGAGGGCCCGAACCTAGGTAAAAACATTGTGTCCCTTGTCTCCTGTTACCATCCGCCTAGACGCACAGTTCGGGACCCCCTACCCGAGATCCGCCGGTTTTGACACCGACAATGAGGTCATCCAACAAGGTGAGGATCTCCTCTGATTTTTTGCCAAATTTTCATTCTGAGCCACTATATGATGAATTGCTATGAGCTGCTTCTGCTGCTGCTATATGATGCATTGCTATGAGCTGCTCCTGCTGCTGCTATATGATGAATTGCTAAGAGCTGTACTGCTATATGATGAATTGCTATGAGCTGCTGCTGCTATATGATTAATTACTGCAATGGGTTCAATTTGTGATGTTTGCAAGTCAAATTAATTTTCATATGGGCAGCAAAATGAAAAAATATAATGCAATCTAGACTTTTCACTGATCACACCAAAGATAAGCTGAAAAGGCAATGAAAAGAACTGGTTGGCTTATTACATGGAGCTTATATTCAGAGGTGCTTATTTTCTTAGGATAACTTGTAATAATTGTCCCTAAGAAACTTGGCCAATAGAACTGACATACAAATAACATGTCACGATGATTGTAATGGAGGAGTGACGTACCATAGCACACTGTATAGGCTCACCGTTGGCCCTCCTTTTTTTGCGATGTTCCATGAAATTGCCACATACATCTTGTACTTTTTCATTGTGTAACCCTATCTGCAAGTTGACACGGCTAATTTCAAATATTTCTACATGATAATACACTGCATATCCCTTGCGCATATTTAAACCACCAATTAATGATTGTGTGCGTAGCATGAACTAGCCATGACTCTGTGTGCTGGACTAGCATGCACTCTAAGGGAGCCTAGTGTAGTGCACTGGAATTCCTACATGCCACCTACGAGTTTGTGTAATGTATTGCCTTTGTTCCTAAATATATGTCTTTGTAGAGATTCCAGTATGGACCACATACAGATGTATATAGATACATTTTCAAGTGTAGATTCACTCATTTTGCTTCGTATGTAGCCTATAGTGGAATCTCTAGAAAGACTTATATTTAGGAACGGAGGTACGAGGTAGTGTCATGTATGGCGTCTACATATCTAATTTAGCAGCCAGTAGTAGAAATCATTGTCTGCACAAAGGGATTACTTGTCGAAAATCTAAGCAAAGCACGCTGGCAAGCACAGAACAATACAAGAGAGAGAGACGCACTTACAAGATCATAGCAATGCCTCAGTCCAGGATCTTGGTTGGTCAAGCTGTTAGATCCAGAAGAAACATCATCCTTGTAGTTTTTGCCAGCTGCATAACAGGTAACAACGACCTGTTAGTATATTTGAAGTACATCGGGTAGGTGATGCTGGACAGGTTTAAAGGTGACAAGTACCTAGGCCGTGGCGGGTGCTTGGCATCTTGCCAGACGGTTGGAATCAGTTTAGAAACGTCAAGGGTGATGATGCTGCGCTGGCTGTCAGGGACCGGTGAGGAGATCTAGAACCATCGAGTAGGGTGTTTGTGGAGCGGCTCTGGTAGGGTGGACTACGGTGTGGGCGAAGCGGATCTGTGGCCGTGGACAAGGGTGTAGGTGAAGCTGCTCCGGTGGTTGGGTTAAGATGGTGTCGACAATGCGGATCTGCGGCTGTGGACCGGGCGTCAGAAGCTGCTCCAGTAGGTTGGATAAGGGTGCGAGGAAGTGGATCTGAGGCTGTGGACTTGTGAGTCGGCAAAGCGGCCCCGGTAGGGTTGAGAATGGTATAGGCGAAGCTACTCCAGTAGGGTTGACGATGGTGTCGGTGAAGCGGCTCCGGTAGGGTTGAGGAAGGTGTCGGCGAAGAGGATCAGAGGCCGTCAATGGGGCGTCGGTTAGGCGGCTCCAAGGGATGTTGACGAAGCGTCTCCGGTGGGGAGTACGAATGAGCCGTAGTAGATGCACTGCAGTTGACGAGAGTACCGACGAAGTAGATCCGGCGCCGTGGACAAGGCCGACACTGAATGGGCTATGGTACAGTGGTGGATGAGCAGTATACTTGTTTCTAGGGGAGGTGGGAGGGGTAGATGCAGCCACAGAAGCAGATCCAGCGAGGTGGACGCCGCTGGCAGTGAATGGGCTCTGGTACGCCGGTGGATGAGCAGTCTGGGGTTTAGAGAGGGGAGGGGAGAAAGGCCGATGAAGTACGGACGGCGTGGTGTAAGATGCTCCGGTGCTGTGGAGTTAGTTGTTTTTGCGGGAGGGGGAGAGGAAATGGGGGTGCCGTGTAGTGGGGGGAACCGAAAGTTACCAAAGCAGCACCGACCTATTATGTAGATGAGGGCGGTATTGTAACTGTTGGTCTCCGTGCACCAAGGACAAAAGGGGAATTTCTCATGCTAAAGACTAGGTGGCGGAAATTTTAGAAGGAGGTTGGAGATTTTGCCGCTCGCGGGATCATTCTTATCCAGTTTCAACTAATTTTGGACCGTGCTAGCGTGAAGGTCATGCGAGACTGTGTACACGGGGTACGCGTCAGCAGTTAATAACTAGTGTGAAGTCCACCCCAGAAAAAAGACAATAACTCGGGATGATGCGCCGATAACTTGGACGTTCACATGGGCGCGGCTAATCGTATGGGTGTATAGGCGTGTTCACAAAAAAGGGATTAAACTCTCAGCCTATGTATTTCTCGTGTAAATAGATAATTTAGTGCCATTGGTTATTTACTTTAAACATAATGCATTGACGTGTTAGTGTAGAGGCGCACAAAAAGAAATGGATATTGTAGTCCGCTACTTAAAAGTGTTACCTCATATGATTACATAGCCTCCATTTCATAAATTGTGTACATGTTGAATTCATATATGAATATTACATATATTACTTCATAATAGAACCTTAAGTCATCCAAGACTAATGAATTTGAATGCAAGAGTAACAATGGTGCATGTACATGATAGCTACATTGGTTGTTTGAAGAAATATCACTGTAACTTTGGCATGCACAACTGAAAAGGTTTATTTAAATAGAAAAAATGTGATATGTGAGTGTCCAATCTTTATAGCGTTGAATCGATATTGTATCTTTGGCCACATACGATGTAGATATTGATTTATGTTCAAGCGATGCACGCCCATGATCACTAGATAGTGGTACGTGAATGAATTGTGCAATCTCTCTCACGCATACATATCTCATTTCCCTGTGGGCATGGGAATCACACACGCGCACTTCGTGTATTTCTCTCCCTCCGTCAAGGTTAGAATTTGTCTTTATACCCCTTCCTACAAGTCTTTCACAGAGAAACACACACGCTCTCTCTATCGAACACACCCACCCCTTTAATTCCGCCCACCCACAACCACTAATGTCTCAAAGTATAATTATGTCTCTCACACATATGCCTAAGGTTAACTCGAGTTCCGGAACCATATGAATACATATAATGGGATTCCAGCAGAGCACCTTTTGTTTTGAGATTTCTCTCTCTCTCTCTCTCTCTCTCACACACACACACACACACACTCGCGTGCGCGCGCATACACATTGTTTCTCGCTTCATTTTTTCCGGCACTTGCATGCACACCGTTTGTTTATCTTCGTGATGCTTTAAGTATGCCTCCCACACATGCTATCTACCTATCCCTTAATATAGCTAGATATGTGTCACACAAACTCCTTCTCCCTACTAGCAAGATTCCCATGCGTTGCACGGAACATCAAGATGCATTTGTATGAGTACTTTATCTTGTGGGAGAAAAGGATGAACGAGGGAATGCCTTATTTGCAAATGTGGAGAGGGGTGTGGGTATCTTTTTGCAAAATTGTCATAGTTTCCTTTCTATCCGTCGGATAATCGGGTGTCCTATATTGCAGGACGGCAGGAACACCATCATCACCAACTCTGTTTTTTATAAGAGGAGAGATATGTAAGTGTCACTGCCCCCCCCACACCCACACACCCACCCACACACACTTCCCAACACCGAAGGAGTAGGGTGACACCTCGATCTTGATACTAATCTATCGACTGGCTTTTCTCTCTCTCTCTCTCTCTCTCACACACACACACACACACACACACACACACACACACACTACCCGACACCAAAGGAGTAGGGTGGCACCTCGATCTTGAGAGTAATCTATCTACTCCTCTTTCAAACACACACACACACATACACACACTCGCTAGTTGTGCCTCTATGCCTACCACGCACACTCTCGATACGTCTTTCTCTCC
>NC_041383.1:106819146-106846167 GCF_002162155.2 Triticum dicoccoides
GACAACTCGATCCGATCGTAATCTGTCAACTGGTTTCTCTCTCAAACATTGTTTCTCTGTGCCTCGCTCAGTAGCCCCCTCGATATGTAGACTTCTCGCGCGTGCACAGCTGTAGTGACGATGACGCTGAACCCAGTGTGCCTTGTTTTACCGGCCTCATGTGATAGTTTTCACCCTGTTTTCTGTTAATTAAAAGGGCAACCTTTTCTTTGTTACTACTAGTGAATCTGAAATCATTCGGTGCAGATATAAAATATATCACTTCAACCCAATTATCGCAATAACTATTTTAAAAGAAACTAGCTAGATGCCCGTGCATTGCACAGAACATCAAGATGCATTTGTATGAGTAGTTTATCTTGTGAGAGAAAAGGATGAACGAGGGAAGGCCTTATTTGCGAATGTGGAGAGGGGTGTGGGTATATTTTTGCAAAATTGCCATAGTTTCCTTCCTATCCGTTAGATATAAATCCGACGGCTTATATTGCAGGATGGCACGCACACCATGATCACCAACTCTATTTTCTACTCCCTTCGTTCCTAAATATTTATCTTTTTAGAGATTTCAACAAGTGTCTACATACGGAGCAGAATGATTGAATCTACACTCTAAAGTATGTCTACATACACATCCGTATGTGGTAGTCCATTTGAAATCTGAAAAAGACAAATTTTTAGGAACATATGGAGTATAAGAGTAGACATGGAGATATATCTCCAACATGGTCTACAACAAAAATGTGCTGGACTGGTTAGCGCCGGATGCTCGCAACACGATGACATGAGTTCGAATTCTGTCTTTAACTTTAGATTTTTATATTATATATTACTTATTTAATATATACTTCTTTCGCTACTATATTGATAGTGGAACCCACAAAGTACTTAGAATACACGATTAAGGATGGACTTGTTTCTTTTTAACTTTCTGTGTGAAGCTGTAGCCACCCTGCAAGTCACGTGTACACTGTACATGCAATTAACTTTTTATAGAGGGACAATCATACACGCAATTAACTCAAATGAATTGGATGTCACTCTATTATTTCCAACATAAGAGCATCTTCAACGGCATCCGGAAAATTTCCTCCCGCTTCCTTCCGCGGAGGACGACATCAAACGCCAGCGACATACATTTTCACAACTCTAACCAACCAGATGAAATTCATGCAAACATGAACTGATTTCATATAAGCACGAAGGATTTCATATAAAAAAGTTGGATCTTCATATAAACTGATGGATTTCATTACATTTACATGAACTAAGCGGTGCCAATCCGGCTCTCTTGGTATAATTAATACTCCCTCCGTCTGGAAATACTTGTTCTAGAAATGGATGTATCTAGACTTATTTTAGTTATAGATACATACAACTTATCCATTCTTAGAACAAATATTTCCCGCCAACTGGAGAGGGAGTACATAATCTAAAAGGCTGCCCGTGGATCCCTTTGTCTTCCTCATGTCCGGCAGACACTTGCAGGGTCGATGAAGGTCCTCGGAAGAGACGAAGCAGCAAAGAAACCACCTGAAGGCGCAGTTGTCGCCTCGGCGGTGGCCTTCATGCGACCCAAGTGGCGGCGGCCTCCCGTGTTCTACTTCTCCTCGATGATGGCGGCAGACATGGAGAAGCTGGCCATCGATTCGTTTCTCTCCATGCACCCGACTTCTGTCTCTGCCTGCATGGCGCTGACGCAGGCACGGGAGGCGCGGCCGCAGGCACGACAGGCGCGCCCATAGACACCGGAGGCGTGGCTACCGCAGACACTGGTGGCGCAGTACAACGCGGCAGCAACGGCGCCCGTACTGGCATGCTCGCCGCCGTGCCGGCGTGGAGCAACTCGCCACTCCTCATCGAGCTGAACTAGAGCGGCGAGTTGCTGAACCACGCACCTGCTTGGGGCGGCAACTGGCTCCGTCAGGCCAAGCGAAGTTGGTGCAGCACCGAGCGACCTCGGCCGTATCCGGAGGGCTCGGCGGGCCACCCAGTCGGGTAATATGTCAGAGAACGGCTCCTCGAAAGCCATTAGAAGAGTGGAGAAAATGGTGGAGGAGATGGGGGAGCGGCAGAGGGGTGCGATTCTTGCCCGCTGTCTGTCTGGCCTCGTGTAAATAGAGGGCGGACGGTAGGAGCTTGGCCGGCGCGTGGCCTCGTTTAAACTAAGGGCGGACGGGAGGAGCTCGGCCGGTGTTGCATTTAATTCCGACCCGCTCATGAACGGATGTGTGGCCGGAGTAGGTTTCTCGGTTTGCATGCGAGTTTAACAGAGGGGTTTGATGGAAGCGAGGAGGCATGTTCAGTCGGGCATGTAGCGGGTGGCGTAGTACTATTCGATTTGACAGTGGGTGGCACAATTCTCGATACGGCTTTAATGTAGACGAGGGAGGGAGTAGCGGTTCCCAAAATGTTGAACAACCAATGCATCCTCCTTCAATTAATGCATGAGGGAAGTAATGGGAGGAGGACCGGGAAAAGAGGCTGCACGATGTGCATGCAATGCAGTTTGCCCTCATATAAAGGTGCCCCTCCATTCCAATACATCTACCACATTGTACACACCTAAGCATTTGCCTAAGCACCTACACTAAGCGCAAAAGAGCTCACTCCAGACCCATGGCGGCGATGCGCGCGAGCGGCCAGCGGCTGTGCCGGATGGTCCACGACGCCGGCCTACGGCATGGCGCCGAGGATCGTCTCCAGACAGTGTTGGAGACCGGCTGGTGGATGGCCACCGTTGATGCCAACTACGACTCTCAGTTGGACCAGATGATCGTTGCCACCACCAACAAGTTCACCGTAATCAAGAAGCTCGCAGACGACATCGCCGTACTTCTCCAGCCCGCGCGCCCGGGCTCCTCATTGCTTGCCACCCTAATCGGCCTCCATGGTCGGAACCTCTTTCAAGCACTGGTGTCCCTACGACTGCCCACCGACGCCACGAAGAATGTCCACCTGGAGGTCACGCTCGCCACGAGACGCCTGGCCCTACAAGAATTCGTCGACCTACACATCCATGTGTACGAGCAAATCGTGTACATAGGTATCTACAAGGCCAGTGAGGACGCTTTGACGTTGGCCTTCCTCAACCGGCTGGAAGCCTTGGATGCCTTTGCTGAGAAGCACCTCGACCTCGCCACAAAAGCCGCCGCTCCTTAGCCGCCGGTCGGTGGCCCAATGAACAAAGTTGAGGAGGAGGAGGACGTACGTTGATGGATGCATCTTTCTTCTTGCCTTCTGTAACCACCACTGTGATTGCATCATCATGGCCTTAATTCTTATTGTGCTGTTGCATTCTCGTTCCAGTCAATACCGACATGTGCGATCCCTTTGCTTAATTATATGCATCACTGTAACTAGTACTCCATTCGTCAATTTATAAGTTGTGCTTACCTTTTCCATCAACTTCGAGCAAGTATCTTGCTAGAAACACTAGAACATGTCGGACCGCGTGTGACCAAACCGATGATGCGCCAACCTAGCTACTATGTACCCTGCTTATCTGGCGGAAATAGCCCCTCCCTAGCATTTCCAATCGTTATTTCTATCTATCGATCGTGCCAAGGAGCAGAACCAAATGTTACAATTTATACATGTTTCTCTACTCCTACTCCTATAAAAGACTTAGTTGGTGATGGTTGCGTGTCTACCATCCGTCGTTTCTGACCATTAGATCTGCATCTAACGGTTGTGAGGTAAGTTGTGGCATTTTTGCAACAATAGCCCACTTCTCTGCTCCAATTTGCAGAAAACCCCTTATTATCTTGAAAGCAACCACATCCCTCCATCACCTCATCAAAACAGCCTGAGAAATATATTTTGAGTGAAAAGTAATATATTAGGAGTATATCAAAACAAGAGTGATTTCTTTCAAGTTTGTGAACAAGTACTACTATTCTAGTACTTTGGATCTGTCGCAACGCACGGGCACATTGCTAGTAAAAGGAAAAGGCCTGCCGCATTCGCATCGCACCCCCACACGCCCGGGAATCGGGAGTACTCCACGACCCGTCCGGCATGACACATATCTTAGGGAAGGCGTGTGTCCTAGCATTTTCACTTTCATGTGGGACCGCCGTTGAGCAAACCAACTATTGGCAAACAGCACCCCGCCCGCCGCCGGGTTGGAAAACAGAAACGAGGGGAAGATCTAGCTGTAGCACGGAAGCCAAGAAATTTGGTGTCAGATGGGGCTCGTTGATAGAGTAGGAGCATTCCGTACTACTACTCCTACTAGTACCAAGTTTGTACTATACAACTAGTACTACCACTATACAACTAGTAGGTACGTGCACGGCACAACATCGTAGGAACAAAAAACGGGAATATCTTGTTTTGGGTGATTTATCTTTTTTCCAGTCAACTTAGTATGAATATATGATGTGGGGGGCACCCATGAAGCTTATGTGGCTTGGTTGCATGGCTACGAAAGGTTAGAGAAAAATAAATAGATAATGTGTTTAGAGTGCACTGCACTAAATAGATATACTTTGGATCCATTGCAATGGGCCGACACATCTATATCTATACCCTCTATATAGTGTGTGAATAACTTTGAAAGTTGGTCGTTGGATGAAGCCAATCCGACGGTACAAAGATGACAAATCCGAGCACTACTGGCCGTTAGATATCATCTACATTCCACCAGATTCTGCCACATGTAACTTTAGGGTCTGTTTGGTTCATGACTAACTTTGCCACAACTAAGCTTAGGCAAAGTGTGTCTGCCACAAAAAGTGTGGCTAACATAATGGCCAAGGGGCTGTTTGGTTTGAGACTAAGGGGCTGTTTGGTTCTAGGCCTAGCATTGCCATACTTTGCCACACATTTTTGCCAAGCTTGCCTAAGGTTAGTTCATCAAAATGAAAGCCACAAGTTGGCAAGCCTAAGGGAATCTTGCCACACATTTTGTGTGTATGCCATGTGGGACCCAAATGTGGCTTGCCAAAGGTGTGGCTGGAACCAAACACTTGCCTAAGTTGGTAAAACTTGCCTAACCTTAGGTGTGGCAATATTTGGCAAAGTTAGTCACAAACCAAACAGCCCGTAAGTTTGTCAAAGCTTGTCATACCTAAGGTTAGACAAGTTTGACCAACTTAGGTGTATGTTTGGTTCAAGCCACAACTTAGGCAAGCCACACTATGGTCCCACATCACATACACACAAAAAGTGTGGCAATATTCCCTTAGGCTTGCCAACTTGTGGCTCTCATTTTGAAGAACTAATCTCAGGCAAGTTTGGAAACATTGTATGGCAAAGTGTGGCACTCCTAGGCTTAGAACCAAAAAACCCACAAGTGTGGCAAGATTTGGCAAGAAGTTGAGTCTATGACATGTGGACCATGTAGCTAGAAAAGTGTGGTAAGCCACAAGTGTGGCAATGAACCAAACACATGCCTAAGAGATTGTGGCACGCCTAAGCTTAGGCGTGGCAACCTTAGGCTGCAAACCAAACAGGACCTTAAGCATAATGTACAAACCACCAGAATCTCATGCATGCAATGCACGTGTACCTTACTAGTTGGTAGTAGTAAGAAACAAAAATCCGGGTTTGGCATGAGCTCATACTGCGGGAGCACCACAAGGCCTGCTGCAGGAGTTACATTTCCCTTTCAAGGCCCACAGGACCGAACTTCAGTGGCTTAGTGCACCGGCCTATGAGTCAATGACATGCGAACCTTAAATGTGGCTGGCCCGATGTCATTCTCATGGTGGTGGCATGGTTCACGACTCACTCGTTCGAGATGAACCGACCGGTGGTGGCGTGGCCGTGGCGAGGGTGTCATAGCTGGGCGTCGGGGCGTTACGAGGCGTAGATGGCCACACCGGCGGGTACTACCTGTAGTACAGAAGTACTCCATCTGAGGATTGATGCCCGGGACAAAATGTGTCACAGCCGCTGGATGAAAATTCGATGGTGCAGGAGTACAGAGCATAGCAGCGGAGCATGCAAACCGCGTCCAATCGGGTGTGGTTGTGGTAGAAAGTTGATGTTCACCGCAGTTAAGTTGGCCCGCATGTCATGCACACAAAGGCAGAGGAGCGGTGGGGTCGAGAGGGATGAGGCGCACGTTGGGGGGATGAGGATCCCCTAACATGAACAATCCTACCATTCTGTCACTGACATGTGGGACCCCCAAGTGTGGGTCCCACCTATTAGCGAAGGAAAGGCAGGGTAAGGTAGTGATAGCCACGTCAGAGGATCTATGTCCATGTCGGGGGACGTCATGTCGTGGGTTGGAGCGGCATCGTGGGAATCGTGTGTGGGTGTGGCAGTGGTAGAAACAAGAAACGTGATGATCGCCGTGGTTCAACTTCCATGGACAAGCTATCATGCCTGCTGACACATGTATATCAAAACTTGAGTGTTTATATTTCAAGCACGTGAACAAGTATTATTCTACTACTTTGGATCCATTGCAACGCATGGGCCAACACATTGGTAGTAGTAGTCTCTATCTCTATCTCTAGAGGCCTTCCCCCGTTCATCCTTTTCTCTCACAAGATAAACTACTCATACAAATGCATCTTGATGTTCCGTGGAACGCACGAGGATGTTTCCTTAGGGGTCTCTCCAGCGCGACATGGCCGTAGTTGCAAGTTGACGCCCCTTGAGATGCCAACATTGAGGGGCAGTCGGATTTCCTCCGATGAGCAGGCAATATGAATTTGATCACGTAGTAAATGCATTCTAAAGACTACTTCCATGTCCATTTCCTAATTCTCCCCCTTCCCACTGTTTCACAGGTTAGGCTCGGTGCGAGTGGAGATTGGCTTGCATATGTACGGGAGGGTACCAACATCAATTTGCACAACATTTACAACGGTGACACCATTCCCATAGAACCTTTGTCCAACATTGGGATCAGCCATGCAATGGGCTACCACATGAATTGGTACGAGGGAACCATGGTGAGATCGAAGAAGATAGCACAAACCTTGCACATGGCGGTCAAAGGTGGACCATGCTATCTGCGGCCGACTTGTTACCGTACGAGTACGAAGACGCTGTGCTCCTTTCTAATCGCATCTTCACAGTGATAAACCAGGGGACTTGATTTGTATGGGACACATCCTACGGTATACTCCTCTCTCCCAGTTTATTCGTTTTGAATCTTTTTGTTTTATAAGTTTCAAATTCAAATTTAGAGCTCCCCATCACATGTTGAGATTACAATGTCCATTAAATCGTTGCGTGCATGTATAGTAAAGAAACAAATCTCAAGTTTGGCACGAGTTCGTGCAGCGGTAGCACCACAAGGCCTAGCGCAGGAGTTACATTTCCCTCTCAGGGCCCTCGGGACTAAGCTTCAGCGCCTTACTACACCTTCCTTTGAGTCAATAACATGTGGACCCGATAGGTGGCTAGTCCACATGTAATGCTCCCGAAGGCAGGGGGGCAGTGGGACTGAGAGGGGTGAGCCGCAAGTCGGGGGACGTTTGGTGTCATGGGTTCGAGCGGCGTCATGGGAATCGCATGTGGCTGTGGTAGAAACTTGATGCTCACTGCATTTAAGGTGGCCCACATGTCATGCACACAAAGGCAGAGGGGCGGTGCGGTCGAGAGGGATGAGGCGCACGTCATGTGACGTGGTGCCGTAGGTTGGAGCGGCGTCGTGGGAATCGTGAGTGGCAGTGGATGAAACGCGATGGTCACCATAGTTGAACTTCCATGGACAAGCTGTCATGTCTACGGACACATGCATTGCATACCAATCACTGGAAGGAGTAGTAGAGAATGCTAGGCAGATAAATAGTTCCTTATAGTCAAGCGGACCCACACTACTACTTGTTCCAAAGACATGCACACCATCAAAATAGTCCATCTATATCAATATACACCGAGAGGGATGATGACCCACAAGTATAGGGGATCTATCATAGTCCTTTTGATAAGTAAGAGTGTCGAACCAAACGAGGAGCAGAAGGAAATGACAAGCGGTTTTCAGTAAGGTATTCTCTGGAAGCACTGAAATTGTAGGTAACAGATGGTATTGTGATAAGATAATTTATAACGGGTAACAAGCAATGAAAGTAAATAAGGTGCAGCAAGGTGGCCCAATCCTTTTTGTAGCAAAGGACAAGCCTGGACAATTTCTTATAATGAGAAAAGCGCTCCCGAGGACACATGGGAATTATCGTCAAGCTAGTTTCATCACGCTCACATGATTCGCGTTCGTTACTTTGATAATTTGATATGTGGGTGGACCAGTGCTTGGGTACTGCCCTTTCGTGGACAAGCATCCAACTTATGATTAACCCCTATTGCAAGCATCCTCAACTACAAAAGAAGTATTAAGGTAAACCTAACCATAGCACGAAACATGTGGATCCAAATCAGCCCCTTACGAAGCAACACATAAACTAGGGTTTAAGCTTCTGTCACTCTAGCAACCCATCATCTACTTATTACTTCCCAATGCCTTCCTCTAGGCCAAAATAATGGTGAAGTGTCATGTAGTCGACGTTCACATAACACCACTAGAGGAGAGACAACATACATCTCATCAAAATATCGAACGAATACCAAATTCACATGACTACAAATAGCAAGACTTCACCCATGTCCTCAGGAACAAACGTAACTACTCACAAAGCATATTCATGTTCATAATTAGAGGAGTATTAATATGCATTAAGGATCTAAACATATGATCTTCCACCAACTAAACCAATTAGCATCAACTACAAGGAGTAATCAACACTACTAGCAACCCACGTGTACCAATTTGTGGTTTTGGATACAAGATTGGATACAAGAGATGAACTAGGGTTTGAGAGGAGATGGTGCTGGTGAAGATTGACCCCCTCCCGATGAGAGGATCATTGGTGATGACGATGGTGATGATTTCCCCCTCCCGGAGGGAAGTTTCCCCAGCAGAACAGCTCCGCCAGAGCCCTAGATTGGTTCCGCCAAGGTTCCGCCTCGTGGCGGCGGAGTTTCGTCCCGTAAGCTTGCTTATGATTTTTTCCAGGGTAAAAGCCTTCATATAGCAGAAGATGGGCACCGGAGGGCCACCAGGGGGCCCACAAGACAGGGGGCGCGCCCAGTAGGAGTGGGCGCGCCCCCACCCTTGTGGCCAGGGTGTGGGCCCCCTCTCCTACTTTCTTTGCTCAATAATTCTTATTAATTCCAAAAATGACTTTCATGGAGTTTCATGACTTTTGGAGCTGTGCAGAATAGGTTTCCAATATTTGCTCCTTTTCCAGCCAGAATCCCAGCTGCCGGCATTCTCCCTCTTCATGATAAACCTTGTAAAATAAGAGAGAATAGCCATAAGTATTGTGACATAACGTGTAATAACAGCCCATAATGCAATAAATATTGATATAAAAACATGATGCAAAATGGACGTATCAATTCCCCCAAGCTTAGACCTCGCTTGTCCTCAAGCGGAAGCCGATATCGAGAAATATGTCCACATGTTTAGAGATAGAGGTGTCGATAAAAATAAAATACGGACATGAGGGCATCATGATCATTCTTATAACAGCAACATATATAGATTTTTTTCATATGATTTCTTATTCTCGAGTAACAATCTATTCACAATGTCAAGTATAGTTCAGAAACTTCATTGAGAACTAACAACTATAATCTCAGTCATTGAAGCAATTGCAATTTATCGTAACATCGGAAAGAGTCAAGAATAGAGCTTTTCAACAATTCCACATACTCAACTATCATATAGTCTTCTACAATTGCTAACACTCACACAATACTTATGGTTATGGAGTTTTAATCGGACACTGAGAAAGATAGGGGCTTATAATTTTGCCTCCCAACGTATTCACCTTTGGGTGATGTCAACAATAATAGTTCATGCTAACTTACATCCAATTGGATATATATATCAGGATCTTTCCAACACGAGGTGCTTGCCAAAGGATAAAATGAAAAAGGGAAAGGTGAAGATCACCTTGACTCTTGCATAAAATAAAAGACATAAAGTAAAAGATAGGCCCTTCACAGAGGGAAGCAGAGGTTGTGATGTGCTTTTAGGGTTGGATGCACAAAATCTTAATGCAAAAGAACATCACTTTAAATTGCCACTTGTGATATGAACCTTTATTATGCAGTCCGTCGCTTTTGTTACTTCCATATCACATGATCTTATAAAGCTTATTTTCTCCGCACTAATAATTCATACATATTTAGAGAGCAATTTTTATTGCTTGCAACATGACAACTTACTTGAAGGATCTTACTCAATCCATATGTAGGTATGGTGGACTCTCATGGCAAAACTGGGTTTAAGGATATTTGGAAGCACAGTAGTATCTCTACTTGGTGCAAGGAATTTTTGGCTAGCATGAGGGGGAAAGGCAAGCTCAACATGTTTGAATGATCCATGACAATATACTTTAACTGAGATGTGAGAAAACATAAACCATTATGTTGTCTTCCTTGTCCAACATCAACTCTTTAGCATGTCATACTTTAATGAGTGCTCACAATTATAAAATATGTCCAAGATAGTATATTTATATGTGAAAACCTCTCTTTCTTTATCACTTCCTATTAATTGCAACGATGACCAAAACTATCTTTGTCAACTCTCAACAACTTTTAAGCCTCAAACTTTCTATATGTGAAGTCATTACTATCCATAAGATCAATATGAACTCTTTTATTTCTTTTTATTTTCTTAAGATCATGGCAAGATAGCAAAGCCCTTGACTCAACACTAATCTTTATTATATATAACTCATGGACTTGATTACATAGAAGGATCACAAAGCAAAACTTAAAACTAATTCATACCAAGACTTTATTCTACTAGATCTAGATATTACCAAAAGGATCAAACTAAGTAAAAAGGTAAAGATAGGAGTGTGATGGTGATACGATACCGGGGCACCTCCCCCAAGCTTGGCATTTGCCAAGGGGAGTGCCCATACCCATGTGATTATGTCCTCGGAGGTGGTGAAGAAGGAGTTGATGATGATGTAGGCTTGTCGTCCATCTTTCAAGGCATAGGCTCACCATCATAGAAGGATGATCGAGTCTCCGGGATCCTCAAATCTGCAGCCAAACTCATCCTCTTGAATCTATATTCATACTCACAGTTTTGGTTTTGCAGGTCATAGATCTGGGCTTGGAGGTGCTCGATTTTCTCAAGAAGCTTGAAGATGGTCTCCCCAATGTTCTTGGCATCCAGCTTGTGGTTGTTGGTGAACTCCGCGATCATCATCTGGTTGGCGTTGAGTCCATGCTCCACCATCCCTTGGCACTTGAAAACTTGTTGTTCCATAGCTTCGAGCTTTGCCTCCACGCTTCCGGTACGCCTTGGTCCCCCCACATCGCGGATGTGCAGCACCCCCTCACGCATCTCAATGGTTTGAGGGTGTTGCAACACCTCCGCAAGATAGGGATGGATAACCCTCTCGAAAAACATGTCCTTGGGAGCGCTTGGAGACGTCATGGTGCTCTAGATCTGTCAGAAAAACAGCTCAAAACGGAAGCAAAAGTTTTTTGCGTGATATGGTGGTCAAAACCTTCGAGAGATTATATAATGAATTTTTACCAACTGAAAGAAGTAACGTGCAAGAAAACGGATTCCGAGAGGCACACGAGGTGCCCACGAGGCAGGGGGCGCGCCCAGTAAGGGTGGGTGCGCCCTCCACCCTCGTGGAGGCCTCGTGTCCTTCCCGGATTACTTCTTGCTTCCCTAAATTTTTAAATATTCCAAAACGGAGAAAATTTGCCATTAGAACTGTTTTGGAGTCGGTTTGCTTACCATACCACATACCTATTCCTTTTTGGAGTCTGAAACGTTCTGGAAAGTGTCCCTTATGTATTCCTCCGGGGTTGCGGTTTCGATAATATTAGTTTCAACCTGAGATATAATGTTTGATTCTTTGACCGTTCACCACCTTTGGATTTGTGCCTTTGAAGTTGTTGCCTTTTTTGGCACCGGAACGATAAACCTCTTTGATAATGTAAGGGCCTTCCCATTTAGAAAGAAGTTTTCCTGCAAAAAAACTTAAACGAGAGTTGAATAGCAACACATAATCACCTACGTTAAACTCATGCTTTTGCATCCTTTTGTCATGCCATCTTTTAACTTTTTCTTTAAACAGCTTGGCATTCTCATAGGCTTGGGTTCTCCATTCATCAAGTGAGCTAATGTCAAATAACCTCTTCTCACCGGCAAGTTTGAAATCATAGTTGAGCTCTTTAATGGCTCAATATGCCTTATGTTCAAGTTCAAGAGGTAAGTGACACGCTTTTCCATAAACCATCTTATATGGAGACATACCCATAGGATTTTTATATGCAGTTCGATAGGCCCATAATGCATCATCAAGTTTCTTGGACCAATTCTTTCTAGATCTATTAACAGTCTTTTCCAAAATTAATTTGAGCTCTCTATTGCTCACTTCTACTTGACCACTAGACTGTGGATGATAAGGAGATGCAATTCTATGATTAACATCATACTTAGCAAGCATTTTAGGGAAAGCACCATGAATAAAATGTGAACCACCATCAGTCATGATATATCTAGGGACTCCAAACCTCAGAAAAATAACTTCTTTAAGCATCTTAATAGAGGTGTTATGATCAGCACTACTAGTTGGAATAGCTTCTACCCACTTAGTAACATAATCAACAGCAACTAAAATATGTGTGTATCCATTGGAGGCAGGAAAAGGTCCCATATAATCAAAGCCCCAAACATCAAATGGTTCAATAACAAGAGAATAATTCATAGGCATATCTTGATGTCTACTAATACTACCAATTCTTTGACATTCATCACAAGACAAGACAAACTTACGGGCATCTTTGAAGAGAGTAGGCCAATAAAAACCGGATTGCAATACCTAATGTGCAGTTCTATCTCCAGCGTGGTTTCCTCCATATGGTTCGGAGTGACAATTGCGTAGGATCTGTTCCTGTTCATGCTCAGGTACACAACGTCTGATAACACCATCTACTCCTTCTTTATAAAGGTGTGGGTCATCCCAGAAGTAATCTCTTAAATCATAAAAGAACTTTTTCTTTTGCTGGTATGTGAAACTAGGTGGTATAAATTTAGCAACAATGTAATTAGCATAATCAGCATACCATGGAGTAGTACGAGAAGCATTAATGACCGCTAATTGTTCATCAGGGAAGCTATCATCAATAGGTAGTGGGTCATCAAGAATATTCTCTAACCTAGACAAGTTTTCTGCAACGGGGTTCTTAGCTCCCTTTCTATCAATAATATGCAAATCAAATTCTTGGAGCAAGAGGACCCATCTAATAAGTCTAGGTTTAGCATCTTTATTTTCCATAAGATATTTAATAGTAGCATGATCAGTATGAATAGTTACTTTAGAATCAACAATATAAGGTCTAAACTTATCACATGCAAATACAATTGCTAAGAATTCTTTTTCAGTAGTAGCATAATTTCTCTGGGCAATATCAAGAGTTTTACTAGCATACTGGATAACATTTAATTTCTTATCAACTCTTTGCCCTAGAACAACACCTATATCATAATCGCTAGCATCACACGTAATTTCAAAGGGTAAATTCCAATCAGGTGGCTGAACAATAGGTGTAATGATCAAAGCTTTCTTAAGTATTTCAAATGCTTCTACACAATCGCCATCAAAGACAAAAGGAATATCTTTTTGCGATAAATTAGTCAGAGGCCTAGAGATTTTAGAAAAGACCTTAATGAACCTCCTATAAAAACCGGCATGACCAAGGAAACTTCTTATACCTTTAATGTCCTTGGAACATGGCATCTTTTCAATAGCATCAACTTTAGCTTTATCAACTTCAATACCTTTTTCAGAAATTTTATGCCCCAAGACAATGCCTTCATTAACCATAAAGTGGCACTTTTCCCAATTCAAGATGAGACTAGTGTCAAAACTCGATCAAGGTTGATCAAGCAATCATCAAAAGAGGATCCACAAACGGAGAAGTCATCCATGAATACCTCACAAATCTTTTCACAAAAGTCAGAGAATATAGCCACCATGCATCTTGAAAGGTAGTAGGTGCATTACGTAAACCAAAAGGCATACGTCTATAAGCAAAAGTACCAAAAGGGCAAGTAAAAGTAGTTTTTGATTGATCATCCACTAACACAGGTATTTGAGAGAAACCAGAATAACCATCTAGAAAGCAGAAATGTGCATGTTTGGATAGTCTTTCTAGTATTTGATCAATAAAAGGTAAAGGCTAATGATCTTTCTTAGTAGCTTTATTTAATTTACAGAAGTCAATTACCATCCTATAACCTGCAATAATTCTTTGCGGAGTCAATTCATCTTTATCATTAGGAACAACAGTAATACCTCCCTTCTTAGGGACGCAATGGACAGGACTTACCCAATCACTATCAGCAACGGGATAAATTATACCTGCCTCAAGGAGCTTTAGTATCTTCTTTCTTACCACTTCTTTCATCTTAGGATTTAACTACCGTTGGTGATCTCTAAGCGGTTTGGAGCCTTCGTCCAATTTAATTTTATGTTGGCATAAAGTGGGACTAATGCCCTTAAGATCATCCAGAGTATATCCAATAGCACCACGGTGCTTCTTTAGAGTTTTCAATAATCTTTCCTCTTCTTGCTCTGAAAGGTTAGCACTAATAATAACAGGATATATCTTCTTTTCATCAAGATAAGCATATTTCAGATTATTAGGTAAAGGTTTGAGCTCAAACACGGGATCACCCTTGGCTGGAGGGGGATCCCCTAGGATTTCAATAAGTAAGTTGTGTTTCAGAATAGGACCATGTTGAAGGAATACTTCATCTATTTCCCTTCTTTCATTCATAAACATATCATTTTCATGGTCTAGAAAATATTGTTCTAAAGGATCAGTAGGAGGCACGGAAATAGAAGCAAGACCAATAATTTCATCCTTACTAGGCAATTCTTTATCATGGGGTTGTCTATGAAATTTAGCAAAATTAAACTCATGTTTCATATCCCCCAAGCCAATTGTAACAACATCCTTTTTGCAATCGATCTTAGCATTAACAATATTCAAAAAGGGTCTACCGAATATAATGGGACAAAAGCTATCTTGTGGGGAACCCAGAACAAGAAAATCAACAGGATATTTAACTTTCCCACATAAGACTTCAACATCTCTAACAATCCCAAATGGTGAAATAGTATCTCTATTAGCAAGCTTAATTGTAACATCAATATCTTCTAACTCAGCGGGTGCAATATCATGCATAATTTCTTCATATAAGGAAAAAGGTATTGCACTAGCACTAGCACCCATGTCACATAAGCCATGATAACAATGATCTCCTATTTTAACAGAAATAACAGGCATGCCTACAATAGGTCTATGTATCTTAGCATCGGGTCTAGCAATATTAGCAGCTTCATCACAGAAGTAAATAACATGCCCATCTATATTATCATCCAAGAGATCTTTAACCATAGCAATACTAGGTTCAAATTTAATTTTCTCAGGAGGTGTATATGTTCTAGTATTACTCTTATGAACCACAGTTGAAGTTTTAGCATGATCCTTTATTCTAGCAAGAAAAGGTGGTTTCTCAACATAAGTAGTAGGAACAATAGGATCATTATAAGTGATAATCTTTTCTTCAACTGTAATAGGTGCAACTAATTTTACTTCAATGGGAGGATTATATTTAAACCACTTCTCCTTAGGGAGATCAATGCGAGTAGCAAAAGATTCACAGAAAGAAGCTACTATCTCAGAGTCAAGTCCATATTTAGCGCTAAATCCTCGAAAAGCATCGGTATCCATAAAAGATTTAACACAATCAAACTTAGGTGTCATACCTGACTCCTTACCATCGTTGGAACCCCAATCTTCAAAGTTGTGTTTAATTCTTTCCAATAAATCCCACTTGAATTCAGTAGTATTCAACATATAAGAACCATCA
Source organism: Triticum dicoccoides (assembly GCF_002162155.2). Lineage (NCBI taxonomy): Eukaryota > Viridiplantae > Streptophyta > Magnoliopsida > Poales > Poaceae > Triticum > Triticum dicoccoides. The sequence continues at coordinate 106,835,036 of NC_041383.1, forward strand.
CAGGAAGTATCGAGCATGGTGCGATCATTGAGAGAAAGTTGAGCATAATTTTTTTGAATAATCATATCTCTTGAGAGCTCATGATTGGGGCATGAATATAACATTGACTTAAGCCTCCCCCAAGCTTGAGCGATGTTTTCTCCTTCGCGAGGCCAGAAATTATATATGTAATTACGATCAGGATGAACAAGATGCATAGGATAGAACTTCTGGTGAAATTCCAACTTCAATCGTTTATAATTCCAAGATCCCGTATCATCACATAGCCTATACCATGTCAATGCGTCCCCCTTCAAAGATAAAGGAAAGACCTTCCTTTTAACAACATACACGGGAATACCTGCAAGCTCAAATAATCCACAAACTTCATCCACATAGATAAGGTGTAAATCGGGATGCAATGTTCCCTCTCCCGCAAAAGGATTAGCTAGCAGTTTCTCTATCATACTCGAAGGAATTTCAAAGTAAACATTTTCAGTAGGTTCAGTAGGTTGAGGAGCAACTCTTTGCTCTACTGGTCGGGGCGAAGATGCCCTGAACAAACCCCTCAAAGGATTAGTTTCCATAGTAACAAGTGACAAAAAATTTCAGCACACTATATAAATGTTTCCTTACCAAGTTCCACTCACCAATGGCGCTTCACTCCCCGGCAACGGCGCCAGAAAAGATTCTTGATGACCCACAAGTATAGGGGATCTATCGTAGTCCTTTTGATAAGTAAGAGTGTCCAACCCAACGAGGAGCAGAAGGAACTGACAAGCGGTTTTCAGTAAGGTATTCTCTGCAAGCACTGAAATTGTAGGTAACAAATAGTTTTGTGATAAGATAATTCGTAACGGGTAACAAGCAATGAAAGTAAATAAGGTGCAGCAAGGTGGCCCAATCCTTTTTGTAGCAAAGGACAAACCTGGATAATTTCTTATAACGAGAAAAGCGCTCCCGAGGACACATGGGAATTATCATCAAGCTAGTTTCATCACGCTCATAGGATTCACGTTTGTTACTTTGATAATTTGATATGTGGGTGGACCGGTGCTTGGGTACTGCCCTTTCTTGGACAAGCATCCCACTTATGATTAACCCCTATTGCAAGCATCCGCAACTACAAAAGAAGTATTAAGGTAAACCTAACCATACCATGAAACATGTGGATCCAAATCAGCCCCTTACGAAGCAATGCATAAACTAGGGTTTAAGCTTCTGTCACTCTAGCAACCCATCTACTTATTACTTCCCAATGCCTTCCTCTAGGCCCAAATAATGGTGAAGTGTCATGTAGTCAACGTTCACATAACACCACTAGAGGAGAGACAACATACATGCATCTTATCAAAATATCGAACGAATACCAAATTCACATGACTACTAATAGCAAGACTTCACCCATGTCCTCAGGAACAGACGTAACTACTCACAAAGCATATTCATGTTCATAATCAGAGGAGTATTAATATTCATTAAGGATCTAAACATATGATCTTCCACCAAGTAAACTAATTAGCATCAACTACAAGGAGTAATCAACACTACTAGCAACCCACAGGTACCAATTTGTGGTTTTGGATACAAGATTGGATACAAGAGATGAACTAGGGTTTGAGAGGAGATGGTGCTGGTGAAGATGTTGATGAAGATTGACCCCCTCCCGATGAGAGGATCGTTGGTGATGACGATGGTGATGATTTCCCCCTCTCGGAGGGAAGTTTCCCCGGCAGAACAGCTCCACCGGAGCCCTAGATTGGTTCCACCAAGGTTCCGCCTCGTGGTGGCGGAGTTTCATCCCGTAAGCTTGCTTATGATTTATTCCAGGGTAAAAGCCTTCATATAGCAGAAGATGGGCACCGGAGGGCCACCAGGGGGCCCACGAGACAGGGGGCGCGCCCAGTAGGAGTGGGCGCGCCCCCCACCCTCGTGGCCAGGATGTGGGCCCCCTCTGGTACTTTCTTTGCTCAATAATTCTTACTAATTCCAAAAATGACTTTCGTGGAGTTTCAGGACTTTTGGAGCTATGCAGAATAGGTTTCCAATATTTGCTCCTTTTCCGGCCAGAATCCCAGCTGTCGGCATTCTCCCTCTTCATGATAAACCTTGTAAAATAAGAGAGAATAGCCATAAGTATTGTGACATAACATGTAATAACAGCCCATAATGCAATAAATATCGATATAACAACATGATGCAAAATGGACGTATCGAGGGAATACTTTTTTTAAGAGAGGAAATAGTTCATCCATCCATAATGCCCTGCTGCTGGTGCAGCCTCTTCTTCTTCTTCTTCTTCTTCTTCTTCTTCTTCTTCTTCTTCTTCTTCTTCTTCTTCTTCTTCTTCTTCTTCTTCTTCTTCTTCTTCTTCTTCTTCTTCTTCTTCTTCTTCTTCTTATTCCTCTTCCTCTTCCTCTTCCTCTTCTTCTTCTTCTTCTTCTTCTTCGTCTTCCTCTTCTTCTTCCTCTTCCTCTTCTTCTTCCTCTTCTTCTTCCTCTTCTTCTTCTTCCTCTTCCTCTTCCTCTTCTTCTTCTTCTTCTTCTTCTTCTTCTTCTTCTTCTTCTTCTTCTTCTTCTTCTTCTTCTTCTGTGGGAGACGACTTCACAACAAGCTCTTTGGACCTTGCAGCTATCCCGAAACTCACACGGGCATCAAGGGTAGCATATTTTATCTGCTCGTATGTCAAGGGATAATTCTCCCATCCAGACGACCTTAATGCCATCCTTCCTGATAGGTGGGACCTATGCAAATAGATAAAAAATGTGTCATAGCTGTGTCAGATGGATATTGCCGCGTGCGTGGGAGACACAACATTCTCTTCTTAAGGAATACACGGTTATCCTCATCAAAAAAGAAAAGGCCCATCTTCGCACTTCCGCATGCATGAGAATTTGGTTCTGCTTGCAATATGGATGATACCTGGAGGATGAAGTGAATAGGCATTCTAGCATGGGAGACCTATTTCTGCTATACAGTACTGGAGTACTCATGTTCCCACTACTACTAGTAGTACAACTGTGGTACACTTGATGGTCAAAATACTATTCATCCAGTCCTCACAGTGAAGTGACAACACCCTGCGCCTGACACTAGTCCAGGCGGCGTGTTTGGGTTACCAAAGTTAGCCTCACCCTGTGCACTATATAGTTTGTCACCGCCGCTGTACATCACATTAGCATGCCTCGCCTCATCTCCTTCTCCCCTCTCATAGCATCACTCCATCTCCATCTCCATCTCCGTCTCCATCTCACTGTGCCCTCGTGTACCGTTGCCTCGCTCGCGTCCCCTAGTACCACTATTCCCTTGCTAGACGCTCTAGCACTGACAACCTTCTCCCTTGAAAATCAAGCCCCCCCAAAACCCCCACCTTCCAAACTCCACCATGGCCGAACGCGAACCGCGCAACATCCATATGAGCCGTGATTGGAGCAATCTCCCCAGTGACATCCTCGACCTCCGTTGTTCGTTTATGGATATGTTGAGCGCCCTGCGGCTGGCTGCATGCTCGAGGGACATGCACATGACCATCGTTGAAGCGAGGCCTAAGCTTTTCAAGACACCCTGCTTGCTGCTATCTGGTCTTGCGAGATTGGCTCACCATGATACAGAGGCGTACATGATGCCCCTCGACTTCAATCCGATCTCCATTAGCCGCAACTTCTTTGCAGGTATGTAGTGGGTCACCGTACATCATTTCCCTTGACTTCTATCCGATCACCATCGCCCAAAACTTCTTGGCAGGTATGTACTGGGTCGTCATGAACTCCCACTGTATGGCTGCCTTCAGAGAAGACGGTAAAAAGTTGGTGCTTGTGAACTTCCAGACCTCCCATGAGATTATCCTTCCTCCGTTGGATTATATAGAGTTATACCATCACGGTCCAAGTCATCTAGATTACCACGTCAGTTGGATGGACCTTGTTTTGTAGAAGATTGTAATCTTCCAAGTGCCCACATGACATGCGAATTATGCAGACTTCAAGCTAATTGCCTTGTTCGACCGCAGACTCGCCTATCTTTATGCTAGTGCCTTCTTTAGCTGGAGACAACTCAGCTCGCAGTGGATCATCGTCAAAGCTGATACACACTTCTATGATGCTATTGAACACAATGGCATCATCTACGCGATCGACAAAGCAGATGGCACCACGTATTGCTGGGATGACATGTGTAAGTTGTTTCCGTCTCATGTTAATGATGATGCCATGACACTTTTTGAACTTTTTGTGATGATTGGCATATCCCTGTTTGAGCAGAATTTGAGTAGAACTATGGAAATGTATTAGAGATGCTATAAATCAGCTATATTTGGAATGAGTTAATTCATGCGATTGTGACCATGTCATTACAGCCAATTTGTACCCCTGAATAATCAAACGGTTAGGAATATATGAATATTCTCCTTATTTTACAGTAATCTATATACTACTACTAAGTATGAGTGTGTATCAATGGCCATGTTAGTTTTCTCATTTTTGTGATGTAGAAACATGCACCACACTATTGGTTTCATCTAACCATACATTAGGGAAGTAAATGTGCATATGGGGAACTCTATATTTGGAAGTAGTGAAATCATGTAATGCTTACCATGTGTACATACCTATATTCGCCCTTCAGCAATCAATGTCTAGAATAATATCCTCACAAATTTTTTCCCACAGAACACGAGTATATAAAAATGCACGATGTGTTAAGATTTTTTTTGTGAGGACAGAATATGATTACATAACATGCATGACATGGCAGTTTCCTGTGACAAATCGATTGCGAGATAACATGAGTATAACCATGGATGTCACTTCTATATTTTAGAACCTAGTATACATTTCCCTGTATTTTCCTCCCAGTTCCAACAGGGACATATCAATGCTGTTTCTTACTTTATCCTACTCATACTCTGAACAATGTTGATCTTATATTAACAATGCATATCCTTTTTGATATGATGCAGTGTCCCTACAGTTACTGCCATTTGTAATCACACCACCTTTGCCAGAAACAGGGAAGCACAACTAGTTCCTCGCTCGATCAGACAATGGCAAAAGACTGATGATCATTCGGACACATGAGCCGGAAAAGTTATATTGCAAAAACCCCACTGTATACAAGCACCGTGAAATACTGAAATACATGAGTATCCGGACAGTGGCTGTTACGTTTATGAGCAGGATACCAGCTTGTTGGGGCCTTCAGGATTTTTTAGTTGGAGGCGGGTAAACAGCCTTGGTTCACACTCTCTATTTCTCGGACTCAATTATCCAATTAACCAGGAGATCACCGTTGGCAAGGACCTTGATGGCAGAGAGGCTCTGTTTGCTATGGAAAACTGTGTCTAAACAGTGAGCCCTAGGAGTTCGGGAGCAAACTCTCTTGATTGTCAACGATACAACCTGCAGCCAAAAGAAGGTGAGAATGACAAAGGCATCTGGATTAACTTTGATCCTTGGATGTCTCAATTATGACAGGTAGTGATGTGGTTCAAGCCTTCAGGTTGATAGGTAATTGGGTTGTTGCGTCGAAAGGGTGGAGTACTGGTGTCTCCGGATCACTGGTCACTGAAGCGGGGCTGCAAATTATGATGGTGTTGGATCATCTCTTCGAATGAATTTGTTGTCTTTGCTGCTTGTTCTGGATGGGTAGTTCTTTCTTTTGTTATGCATATTCCTTGTCATTTGGTCATCCTCGTCTATGTCACTCTTACTATGTAATAGTTGCCTCTGTTTAGAATGTCATTCTCGTCTGGATCACGAGAGTCTGAGCGCTGCAGATGGGTCCGTTTTGGTGGTGTAGCAAGACTTCTATGAACTATATGCCTTGCTGTTTATGTGAGTAGTAGTCACTAGTCAGTGTTTGAATGTTGTATATATCATTGTTTCGAACTGTTTATTGTCTCAAACTACAGGTGGGCTAAACGAGGGCATCACCATTCTCTAGTGTTCAGAGTATATCTTTTTTTAAGTTATACAATTTAAGCTCAGTGTCTTTTCGATGATGTACACTTGTTTGGGCCAGTGAGGTGTCGTTGAATATGGGCTGAGTAGTAACGAATGTCAAACAGGTCAATTATGACTCTCAGGACGGATTCTCGAAAGATCCTAAAAAAGGTCGGGCTCTCCAAAAAAGAAAGAATAAGGACTCTTAGGCCGACATGTGGGCGCCACCGATGTTTTCGTGTGCTTGCGCGCCGAGAGCATATTGGCGCTTGTTTGAAATTCATGCTACCTTTTCATCCCAAATCTCCCGCCCCTCCCCCACTTCTGGAATCTCGATTCCTACTCAAGTTCCCCCAAATCTCCCTCCTATACTCCATGTACTCAAGCGCACTATCATGTCGTCGGTCAACGCGGATCTCCGAGCCGGAGATCCTGACGTCCGTCCTGCCTTCGTTCGCTGCGTGTTGTCGCTCAACAGTGGCATGTCGGCGCTTGACGACCAGTTTGCCGGCAGAGTGCTGATGGTAACCATCAACGGCGACTGACCTCCTGTCTCGTCGGACGACCTTGTCAAAGCTCTTGGCATTGCGCACGGCATCCAAATAAGTGACTTTCTCGTCAAAGTTTGTCCGCCACTGGCTGATTTCTTCGCCAGGTTCTAGATAACTTTCAACTGCAGTCATGTGTTTGAATCTTCCTGGCGTTTGTTCTACGATGGCGCGTTAGTGAGCTTTGATCGGTGGCACCCAGGATGGGGCTCGGTGCCCTCTGAGCTTGAGTTTTTAACAAAGCTTAGCTTCCACGACATGCTTCGACATGCTTGGAACAGCGAGTCGATGAATGAGCTTAACCTTGAAGGTGAGCTCATAAATATGTTTGTTCCTCCAAACAGCTGGGCTCTGACGGTTATGGCATGGATGAAGAAGCCGTCCACCATACCTAACGTGATTGGTGTTGAGATACCGGTGCAGGAACCGGGGTTGTACTATTCGTTGCCACCAAGGCCGCCGCGGACCACATTACAGATGTACTTGTATTGAGTGTTCGTGCATGTCGAACAAGTGGTCAATCCATCAATCGAAGTCCTGGCGCCGCTGCTGGTGCCAGGGTCCGTCGACAAGGTCCATTACAGGAGTCAGTGTCAGACTTTCCCGTGTTGCTCGGAATGATGGATGGCACAGGGACCAATCCATCGTGCGACGAAGGCCACTGCTTCTTTGGGAAAAGAGGCAGGGCTGGCTGCCTGGATGTGCTCTAGTTTGAGCTAACAACTGAATCTTGTCAGATACGAGTACTAGTTAAATCCAAGCAATGGGTGTGAAGCACTGATGTGCCTGTACATTTGATTGTGACCTGTTCTAATTTTGTACCTGGACTTTTTTTAGAAAGGGTTGTACATCAACTTAATGTGCTAGCAGAACTTATTGTGTTGTCTGTCTATTTTCTTTGCACAACATTCAAGATATTTCCCCGCCATTGATAGAGACGATGAACCGTTATGTACGAGTTCGTTGGTTTCAACACATCCCTACCCGTAGCAATCTACTACTTCCATCCTGATTGTGCCGCCTGCATGAAATTTTTGTATGCAAGTTCAGTGTGCTATGATGTTCTATATGATTGTGTCAACTATATAAGTTTTTAGTGAGCATCAGCAATGCATATGGCTGAAAGATGTATTTACAAGCATCCACCGACGAGTCTCTCTCTCTCTCTCTCTCACACACACACACACACAAGTGGGACCCATTGAATTATTTCTTTGCTCGTGACTACTTTTAATTAGGTTCCACTGTAATCTAACTTTTTTCTTAAGTTATTAATTGAGCTCAGTGACTTCAAAAAGTTATACACAAGCCTTGTTTGGGCCTTTCTGGCGTCGCTGAATGTGGACTGAGTAGCCATGTTAGGTTGCACTATTGTGACGCCCCCGATTCAATCGTACACTAATCATGCACGCAAATGTGTATGATCAAGATCAGGGACTCACGGGAAGATATCACAACACAACTCTACAAATAAAATAAGTCATACAAGCATCATAATACAAGCCAGGGGCCTCGAGGGCTCGAATACAAGTGCTCGATCATAGACGAGACAGCGGAAGCAACAAAATCTGAGTACAGACAAGTTAAACAAGTTTGCCTTAAGAAGGCTAGCACAAACTGGGATACAGATCGAAAGAGGCGCAGGCCTCCTGCCTGAGATCCTCCTAAACTACTCCCGGTCGTCATCAGCGGGCAGCACGTAGTAGTAGGCACCTCCAGTGTAGTAGGGGTCGTCGTCGACGGTGGCATCTGGCTCCTGGACTCTAGCATCTGGTTGCGACAACCAGAATGAAAGGAAAGGGGAAAAAGGGGGAAGAAAGCAACCGTGAGTACTCATCCAAAGTACTCGCAAGCAAGGAACTACACTACATATGCATGGGTATATGTGTAAGGAGGCCATATCAGTGGACTGAACTGCAGAATGCCAGAATAAGAGGGGGATAGCTAATCCTGTCGAAGACTACGCTTCTCACAGCCACCGTCTTGCATCAAGTAGAAGAGAGTAGATTGAAATCCTCCAAGTAGCATCTCCAAATAGCATCTCATAGCATAATCCTACCCGGCGATCCCCTCCTCATATCCCTGAGGTAGAGCGACCACCGGTTGTATCTGGCACTTGGAAGGGTGTGTTTTATTAAGTATCCGGTTCTAGTTGTCATAAGGTCAAGGTACAACTCCAAGTCATCCTGTTACCGAAGATCACGGCTATTCGAATAGATTAACTTCCCTGCAGGGGTGCACCACATAACCCAACACGCTTGATCCCATTTGGCCGGACACACTTTCCTGGGTCATGCCCGGCCTCGGAAGATCAACACGTCGCAGCCCCACCTAGGCTCAACAGAGAGGCCAACACGCCGGTCTAAACCTAAGCGCACAGGGGTCTGGGCCCATCGCCCATAGCACACCTGCACGTTGCGTGGGCGGCCGGAAGCAGAACTAGCCCCCTTAATACAAGAGCAGGCTTACGTTCCAATCCGGCGCGCGCCGCTCCGTCGCTGACGTCTGAAGTGCTTCGGCTGATACCACGACGTCGGGATACCCATAACTACTCCCACGTAGATGGTTAGTGCGTATAGGCTCGTAGCCGACTCAGATCAAATACCAAGATCTCGTTAAGCGTGTTAAGTATCCGCGAACACCGAACAGGGCCAGGCCCACCTGTCTCCTAGGTGGTCTCAACCTGCCCTGTCGCTCCGCCACAAAGTAACAGTCGAGGGCCGTCGGGAACCCAGGCCCACCTCTACCGGGATGGAGCCACCTGTCCTTTCAGCCCCCTCGTCAGAATCACTTGTGGGTACTCAATGAGCTGACCCGACTTTAGTCACCATCTGTATAGTATGTATGTATGTATAGTATATACCCGTGATCACCTCCCAAGTGATCACGGCCCGATAGTATAGCAAGGCAGACTGACAAGAATGTAGGGCCAATGATGATAAACTAGCATCCTATACTAAGCATTTAGGATTGCAGGTAAGGTATCAACAGATGTAGCGACAATGTCAGGCTATGCATCAGAATAGGATTAACGAAAGCAGTAACATGCTACACTACTCTAATGCAAGCAGTATAGAGGAGAATAGGCGATATCTGGTGATCAAGGGGGGGGGCTTGCCTGGTTGCTCTGGCAAGAGAGAGGGGTCGTCAACTCCGTAGTCGAACTGGGCAGCAGCAGCGTCGGTCTCGTAGTCTACCGGAGAGAAGAGGGGGAAGAAACAATGAATACCAAGTAAACAGATGCATATCGATGCATGACATGTCAAGAAGCGATGCTAGGCGTGCCCTAACGTGGTATGAGGTGGTACTGGTTAAGGGGGGAATCATCCGGGAAAGTATTCCCGGTGCTTCGTGTTTTCGGACAGATGAACCGGAGGGGAAAAGTTGCGAGTTCGATAGGTTAGGGGTGTGTGGCGGACGAACGGACTGCGTATCCGGAATCGTCACGTCGTTCTGAGCAACTTTCATGTAGAAAGTATTTTCATCCGAGTTACGGATTAAAAGATATGATTTTCTAAAGATTATTTTAATTTTTGAAATTTAATTAATTAATTATTTAATTCGAAAATGAATTTATGACGTCAGCATGACATAAGAGTGACGTCAGCAGCCAGCAGTTCGGTTGACTAGTCAAATTGACATGGGGGACCCACCTGTCATAGACAGTGGGTTAAACAGGGTTCAAACTAATCTAAATTCAGTTATTAAACTACTGGGCCCACCTGTCATTGTCTAATTTAGGTTAACTAAACTAATTTAATTAATTCCTGTTGATTAGGGGGGTGGGCCCCACTGGTCAGTGGCTGGGGGTTGCCAAGTCAGCAGGGTTGACTGGTCAACCCAGTCAACTGGGGCCCGTGGGACCCGTTGGCAGTGACCCTGGTGGTAGCCCCAGGTCAGCCACGTCGGATGCCGGCGCCGGAGTTGGCTTTGGCAAGCCAAAACACGGCGGAGGACGCCGGCGAGCTTCGGGATTCCGCCACGGTGGCCCAAAACGGGCGTGGCTACTCCCGTTCGAAAGCTAACGACGTCGCGCGTCGCATGGGACTACGGGTTGGTCTCGGGGATGACCGGAACCACGCCGGCGAGCAGCGGAGGCGGCGACTCGTACGGGTGGATGTCGGAGACGGCGGAACAACGGGCTACGGAGCAAAAGAAGAGGCTAGGCAGGCTCTACGTGCGCGGGCGAGCTAAACGGGCACTGGAGCGGGACCATTTGGTCGCCGAAAGCTCGTCGGCGATGAGCTCCCGCGGTGATGGGTTCGGGCACGTACGAGGCGGTGATTACGAGCACGTTGGGGCGAGGAGAAGAGAGCGGAGAGGAAGGAGAGCTCACCGTGGAGCACACAAGAAGGCTCGGTGACGGTTTAGGAGCTGCAGGGGCGGCACCGGAGACGAAGAAGATCGATGGCAGCCGGAGAAGGGGACGAAGGGGATCCGATGCTGCAGCGCCTCCGAGCTCCAGCTGAGGCCTCCGGTAGGCGAGGAAGGTGACGGAGGCGTCGACGGGCACGCAGGCGCGGCGAGGCGGAGACTGTGGCCGCGCGATTTACGGCGGCGAGGCCATGGCGGCGCTCGGTTGCGGTGGGGAAGGAGGGGGAGATGGATCTGGAGGGGAGAGGGAGAGGCGCGGGGGCCGAGGGCGAGCGTGGGGGCGAGTGGGAGG
>NC_041383.1:106846177-106871709 GCF_002162155.2 Triticum dicoccoides
AGGGGAGAGGGAGAGGCGCGGGGGCCGAGGGCGAGCGTGGGGGGCGAGTGGGAGGGGAGACCGAGGGGCGCGGCGTCGGCGTCCTTATCCCCTCGCCTCGTCGCCGGCGAGGTGGGTTCGGCTGGGACGCGCCCTGTTCCGACCCGGGTCGGGGGAACAGGGGAAGGGGGCGCTGTGCGGGGGCTGGGCCGGCTGGGCCAGCCAGACTGACTGCGGGCCAGGGGGTTGGGTGGTGGCCGTGCGGGTGGGTTGGGCTGCCTGGTCCAGGGGGCTCCCCCCCCCTTTTTTTTGTAATCTCCATCTTTTATTTATTTCCCTTTCTGTTTTATTTAGTTTTAGGGCATTTAGGCATTTTATAAAATGGTGTTTGCTTCACCATAATTACCAGTGCAATATTTGGCAACCCCCGAACATTTTCGCTTTGCCTTTTGAAAACTTAGGGTGTTTGTCACTAATTCATATTTTGAATTGCAATGATTTTGAACTACCACTTGATTAGCAACAGTAACACGGATGACATGGCATCATTAGAAGAGTTTTACTGTAGCCTAATTATCCGGGCGTTACAAATCTCCTCCACTACAAGAAATCTCGTCCCGAGATTTAGGAGGTAGAAGGGAACAGTGCGGGGTATTCATCACGCAGGCGATCCTCGCGTTCCCAGGTGGCTTCGTCTTCAGAGTGATTCGACCACTGGACCTTGAGGAACTTGATCGCCTTCTGGCGTGTGCGGCGTTCAGCTTGGTCGAGAATGCGGACCGGATGCTCTTTATAGGAGAGGTCCTGTTGCAATTCGAGCACTTCATGATCCACACCTCGGATTGGGTCCTTGAAGCAACGGCGGAGTTGTGACACATGGAATACATCGTGAACCTGAGAAAGGTTCGACGGAAGCTCTAGTTGATATGCCACCTTTCCACGCCTCTCGAGGATAGTGAAAGGACCAATATAGCGGGGAGCTAGCTTCCCTTTGATCCCGAAGCGGTGAGCACCCTTCATTGGTGTAACGCGAAGATAGGCCTTCTCGCCAGGTTGATAGACCATGTCTTTATGATGACGGTCATAATTACTCTTTTGGCGTGACTGAGCAGTCTTGAGATTCTCGCGAATAATGCGGACTTGATCTTCGGCATCTTGGATAATATCCGGGCCAAAGAGTGGACGTTCCCCAGTTTCTGACCAGTTCAGAGGGGTTCGGCACTTTCGTCCATATAACACTTCGAAGGGGGCCATCTTCAGACTAGCTTGATAGCTATTATTATAAGAGAACTCAGCATACGGAAGAGATTCCTCCCATTTCTTGCCGAAGGAAATAACACAAGCTCGAAGCATGTCTTCGAGAACTTGGTTGACGCGTTCAACTTGCCCTTGTGACTGAGGATGAAAAGCAGTGCTGAAAGACAGATGAGTGCCCATAGCTTCTTGGAAACTCGCCCAGAATCTTGAAGTGAATAAACTGCCACGGTCTGAACTGATAACCAATGGAATACCGTGAAGCGAGACAATTCTGGTCATGTAGAGGTTTGCCAGCTGACTAGCAGTGATCGTTTCCTTGACAGCCAGAAAATGTGCAACTTTAGAAAGTCGGTCAATGACGACAAGAATAGCATCATTGCCTTTCTGCGATTTGGGGAATCCAGTGACGAAGTCCATTTCAACATGGTCCCATTTCCATTCAGGAATAGACATAGGTTGCAGAGTTCCAGCAGGCCTTTGATGTTCTGCTTTGATACGACGGCAAACGTCACATTCAGCAACATAACGAGCAATGTCTTGCTTCATGTTAGACCACCAGAATCTCTGGCGGATGTCTTGATACATCTTCGTACTACCAGGGTGGATACATAGAGGCGTGTCATGAGCTTCTTTCATAACCTCCTGAGTCATATTCAGGTTTTCCTTCTTACACGGCACCACTAGGCGGCCTTTGAAGTACAAGGCGCCATCATCAGCAATAGTGAAGGATGAGGAACTTCCTTCTTTGAGGTCTTGCTTAATCTTGTAGACTTCAGAGTCAAATCCCTGCATTGTCTTTATGGTGCCCACGAGATCGGGTTCAACAGCCAGGGTATAGAGGGAACCCTGGGAAACAACACGGAGATTCATCTTGTGGAACTCCGGAGGAGGGGGAGCGAGTGCACCCGGAGGAACAATATGGAGGTTTAGCTTTCTGAATTCTTCAACAAGTGAGGGCTGAACTTTGTGAACCTGGAGGTGGTTGCAGTAAGACTTGCGGCTCAAGGCATCAGCCATTACATTAGCCTTGCCTGGTGTATAGGAAATACCCAAATCAAAATCTGAAACAGTCTCCATCCATCTCTGCTGACGGAGGTTCAGGTCTGGCTGAGTAAACAGATACTTCAGACTTTGGTGGTCAGTGAAGATCTCGCAACGATTATCGAGAAGGTAATGTCGCCACTGTTTCAGTGAATGGATAACAGCAGCAAGCTCGAGGTCGTGAACTGGGTAGTTCTCTTCGTGAGGGCGCAATTGCCGAGAGGCATAAGCAACCACTTTGCGCTCTTGCATTATGACACAGCCTAGTCCTTGACGGGAAGCGTCGCAGTAAATGACGAAGTCCTTCTTAGTATCAGGAGGAGCTAGTACTGGGGCAGAAGTTAACTTGTCCTTGAGTGCTTGGAAACTTTCCTGACATTTATCTGTCCATTGGAACTTGACGCCCTTATGCAATAGGTTAGTCAGAGGCCTGGCAATCTTGGAGAAGTTCTCGACGAATCGACGGCAGTAGCTGGCGAGACCGAGAAAACTTCTGACTTGCTTAACGTTCTTCGGAGGAGTCCAACCGAGAATAGCCTGAACTCGTTCAGGGTTGACGGCAATACCATCTTTAGAGATGACATGCCCGAGATAGGTTACTTCGGGAAGCCAGAATTCACACTTGGAGAACTTGGCATATAGCTGATGCTCTCGTAGCTTTTCCAGCACGAGACGAAGATGTTCAGCATGTTCTTCTTCATTCTTGGAAAATATCAGGATATCATCCAGATAAACCACGACGAACTTGTCGAGGTAATCCATGAATATATAGTTCATCAGGCGAGAGAAGGTGGCTGGAGCGTTGGTTAAGCCGAAAGACATGACGGTGTACTCGTATGAACCATAACGAGTCACAAATGCGGTCTTGGGGATATCCTCCTTACGAACACGGATCTGGTGGTAACCCAACCTCAAGTCGAGTTTAGAGAACACTGATGATCCAGCTAATTGATCATACAGATCATTGATCCGAGGAAGAGGATACTTATTCTGAATGGTAGCTTGGTTTATAGGACGGTAGTCTTGGACCAATCGGTTTGTCCCATCTTTCTTCTTGACAAAGAGAGAAGGTGCTCCCCAAGGAGAGCAACTTGGGCGAATGAAACCACTTTGAAGAGATTTATCGATTTCCTCCTTAAGCTCAAGGAGTTCATGCGGCGGCATCTTATAGGGTCGCTTGGCTATAGGAGTGGTGCCCGGTTTCAAGTCGATGACGAATTCGACAGCTCTAGCAGGGGGAATCCCTGGGAGTTCTTCAGGAAAGACGTCTAGGAATTCACGCACGACGGGAATGTTTTCAATGCCCTTGAGTGGTGCGGCGTTCAATGCATTCAATGCATAGAGCCTTACTTCGGCATTCTTAACCAGATGGGCATTGTAGCTTATTATCTCATCAGAAGGGTGTAACAGATGGACGGTCTTGGTGGCGCAAACGATAGAAGCAGTATGCGCCTTTAACCAATTCATTCCCAGAATGAGGTCAATGCTACAGGACTTCAGTACGATGGGAGAGACAAGGAATTCCAGTCCTTCGATTTCTACAGGGACGTCGTTGCAAATCATGGAGGTTCGACATTGGCCCGCAGGAGTGTGTACTAATAGTGAAGCATTCATGTCCTCACATTTAATGTCGTGCAAGCATGCAAAATCTTCTGACATGAATGAATGCGATGCACCTGTATCGAATAAAACAGATGCAGGTACTGAATTTACGAGGAGTGTACCCATCACAGTAGCAGGCTGGTCTTGAGCTTCATTCAGATCAACGTGGTTGGCATGAACACGGCCATAAGACTTGGCATTGTTGTTGCGGGCCTGGTTATTTCCACGGCCAGTAGCTGGAAGGGCCAGTTGATTCTGATTCTGAAAGCAATCCCTAGCACGGTGACCTGGTTGACCACACTTGTAGCACAGGCCATTATTGAGAGTGGGAACAGGAGCTTGGGGTGGCGGAGCTGGAAGCCTTGGCTGCCTAGTTGGAGCAGTAGGTAGACGAGGTGCAGCGTAAGACTGCCTTGGGACTGGTGCATTTGGATGGTACATGCTGTTCGGGATCCATATCTTACGCTTCTGCGAGGGCGGGCCCAAAGATGAGCCCGTGTCACGGTTGCGCCTCTGAGAGCTATGGTGTTCTTGAAGACCAGTCTCAACATTGATGGCCTTATTCACCAAGGTGGCGAAATCAGCAAAGTCGTGCACTAGAAGTGCGAGCTTGATGTCAGCTTGAAGGCCGTCACGGAACTTCTCCTGCCTATGTGCATCAGTTGCAATGTCTTCTTCAGCATAGCGGGATAAATCCAGAAACTCTCGCTGATAAGCTTCAACAGTCTTGTTGCCTTGGGTGAGGTTTCGAAACTCACGCTTCTTCCGGTCCATGACTCCCTGAGGAATGAAGCGGGCACGGAAGGCAGCCTGGAAGTCTGGCCAGGTGATGATTGTTCCAACTGGCAGAGTACGCCTGTGGCTGTCCCACCATTGAGCTGCGGGTCCCTTCAGGAAGAAGGAAGCAAAAGTGACATAGCTGGCAGGGGCTACATCAGCAGACTCCATCTCATAGGTGATGTCACGGAGCCAGTCATCAGCATCCAGCGGCTGGGTTGAGCTGCGGTACACACTTGGGTTGAGGCGTATGAAATCCTGCAGAGTTGTTGTGTTTGGATGCTGGTTCATATTGGGGCGAGGAAACTGAGCCATCATGTTTTCCATGAACTGGCGATTCATCTCAAGCTGTTGGATCATACCAGCCATGTACTCAGGCGGTGGTGGGAAGTTGCCACCACGACCACGACCAGCTGGTCTAACCATCCTGCTAATATACAACAGGGGTAGTTCAGTATTGAGAAATTTGCTTAGACAAGAGTCATTCATGATGAAACATGCATAATGAAAGGAGCACGACAGATACCACATAGATAGTCGGCATAACTTACAAAAGGGGTCGGACATAGAGTTCAGTACACAGAGTTCAGTACATAGATTAAGTCATCATAGGCGGCACGCAGGCTCGCGAGTGCATCTAAGACTAATGAACAAGACTACATCAGTCCCAGGAGGTACTGTGAAGGTAGCTGTAACCTGACAGCTGGTAGTGGGGCAACGGATAGTCCTCCACGTCAGTGGCCTGGGGGCCGCGGATACTCTGGTGTAGAATCCGACGCTCAGGTGGTAGAAGAGGACCAAGTGCGGGAGAGTAGCCTCCCACCTCTGGCCATCCGATACCGTGGGGCATCACGGTCCTGGCTGGGTAGATCGCGGAACACGGCAGCTGTCCAGACCGGACAAAGGGGTGCAACCGCGTCAGAGCCCTGTAAAGGTGCTGACGAGTGGTGTACAACTCGTGGCGAAGAGCTCTGTTAGCTCGGTCCAGCCCATCAGCATGCATAACCAGGCGCTGATGGTGGAAAGACTCTCGGGTGACGGTGGAGTAGGCGGCAATGTAGTATCCCTCCGCACCAACGTCAGATGCGATAGGAATGTGTCTGAAAGGGGAAGTGTCCAATGCCTGATACTCTCCACGAAGACGTGTCAGAGCAGCATGAGCCGCATCGTGGACTGCCATCTCGATGGTCACTCCAACACCATGAGCGGTGTGCAGCACGGTAGTGGACTCATACTCCCGAGAGTAGAGGTGGACGATGGCACGGTACTGCTCCTGGTTAAAGTCCTGGTACTCCTCGTAGACGGTGTACTCAGGGTGCCAGCGATAACCCAGATAGGTCATCATATCAGCTAGCACAGCAGGTGATCCTGAGGCACCAATGGCCGCAGTGTGGCGCACGACCTGCCTCACGGGTTCCATCTGAAAACAAAGAGGTTTCAATGGAGTCAAATGACAACACGTGCACTATTCAAAATGCTATCCTACAGAATAACTATGGCTTATCCAACTTTGGGGTGAACGTGGTAACGGGATCCTAATGTCAGAGTTAGTAAATTTGTTTAACCCGAGTAGAAAAGAGTTCAGAGTCCCAGAGTAAAGGTCGAGGAGTAAAAGATCCTAATACCACCCAAATGGCGACGTGGGCCCGTAAGGCACACAGCCAAGTTAGCAAAAGTTTTTGTAATGTCTAGACTTGACTTCGGCCAAGGAGTGTGGAAGGGGGATTCCTACAGGCAGTCGGCTCTGATACCAACTTGTGACGCCCCCGATTCAATCGTACACTAATCATGCACGCAAATGTGTACGATCAAGATCAGGGACTCACGGGAAGATATCACAACACAACTCTACAAATAAAATAAGTCATACAAGCATCATAATACAAGCCAGGGGCCTCGAGGGCTCGAATACAAGTGCTCGATCATAGACGAGACAGCAGAAGCAACAAAATCTGAGTACAGACAAGTTAAACAAGTTTGCCTTAAGAAGGCTAGCACAAACTGGGATACAGATCGAAAGAGGCGCAGGCCTCCTGCCTGGGATCCTCCTAAACTACCCCCGGTCGTCATCAGCGGGCAGCACGTAGTAGTAGGCACCTCCAGTGTAGTAGGGGTCGTCGTCGATGGTGGCATCTGGCTCCTGGACTCCAGCATCTGGTTGCGACAACCAGAACGAAAGGAAAGGGGAAAAAGGGGGAAGAAAGCAACCGTGAGTACTCATCCAAAGTACTCGCAAGCAAGGAACTACACTACATATGCATGGGTATATGTGTAAGGAGGCCATATCAGTGGACTGAACTGCAGAATGCCAGAATAAGAGGGGGATAGCTAATCCTGTCGAAGACTACGCTTCTCACAGCCACCGTCTTGCATCAAGTAGAAGAGAGTAGATTGAAATCCTCCAAGTAGCATCTCCAAATAGCATCTCATAGCATAATCCTACCCGGCGATCCCCTCCTCATATCCCTGAGGTAGAGCGACCACCGGTTGTATCTGGCACTTGGAAGGGTGTGTTTTATTAAGTATCCGGTTCTAGTTGTCATAAGGTCAAGGTACAACTCCAAGTCGTCCTGTTACCGAAGATCACGGCTATTCGAATAGATTAACTTCCCTGCAGGGGTGCACCACATTCCCCAACACGCTTGATCCCATTTGGCCGGACACACTTTCCTGGGTCATGCCCGGCCTCGGAAGATCAACACGTCGCAGCCCCACCTAGGCAAAGCAGAGAGGCCAGCACGCCGGTCTAAACCTAAGCGCACAGGGGTCTGGGCCCATCGCCCATAGCACACCTGCACGTTGCGTGGGCGGCCGGAAGCAGAACTAGCCCCCTTAATACAAGAGCAGGCTTACGTTCCAATCCGGCGCGCGCCGCTCCGTCGCTGACGTCTGAAGTGCTTCGGCTGATACCACGACGCCGGGATACCCATAACTACTCCCGCGTAGATGGTTAGTGCGTATAGGCTCGTAGCCGACTCAGATCAAATACCAAGATCTCGTTAAGCGTGTTAAGTATCCGCGAACGCCGAACAGGGCCAGGCCCACCTCTCTCCTAGGCGGTCTCAACCTGCCCTGTCGCTCCGCCATAAAGATCCACACAGAGGGCCGTCGGGACAAAGGTCCTTTCAGCCCCCAATCCGTGAATCACTCGCGGGTACTCTTCGAGCTGACCCGACTTTAGTCACCATCTGTATAGTATGTATGTATGTATAGTATATACCCGTGATCACCTCCCGAGTGATCACGGCCCAATAGTATAGCAAGGCAGACTGACAAGAATGTAGGGCCAATGATGATAACTAGCATCCTATACTAAGCATTTAGGATTGCAGGTAAGGTATCAACAGATGTAGCAACAATGGCAGGCTATGCATCAGAATAGGATTAACGAAAGCAGTAACATGCTACACTACTCTAATGCAAGCAGTATAGAGGAGAATAGGCGATATCTGGTGATCAAAGGGGGGGCTTGCCTGGTTGCTCTGGCAAGAGAGAGGGGTCGTCAACTCCGTAGTCGAACTGGGCAGCAGCAGCGTCGGTCTCGTAGTCTACCTGAGAGAAGAGGGGGAAGAAACAATGAATACCAAGTAAACAGATGCATATCGATGCATGACATGTCAAGAAGCGATGCTAGGCGTGCCCTAACGTGGTATGAGGTGGTACTGGTTAAGGGGGGAATCATCCGGGAAAGTATTCCCGGTGCTTCGTGTTTTCGGACAGATGAACCGGAGGGGAAAAGTTGCGAGTTCGATAGGTTAGGGGTGTGTGGCGGACGAACGGACTGCGTATCCGGAATCGTCACGTCGTTCTGAGCAACTTTCATGTAGAAAGTATTTTCATCCGAGTTACGGATTAAAAGATATGATTTTCTAAAGATTATTTTAATTTTTGAAATTTAATTAATTAATTATTTAATTCGAAAATGAATTTATGACGTCAGCATGACATAAGAGTGACGTCAGCAGCCAGCAGTTCGGTTGACTAGTCAAATTGACATGGGGGACCCACCTGTCATAGACAGTGGGTTAAACAGGGTTCAAACTAATCTAAATTCAGTTATTAAACTACTGGACCCACCTGTCATTGTCTAATTTAGGTTAACTAAACTAATTTAATTAATTCCTGTTGATTAGGGGGGTGGGCCCCACTGGTCAGTGGCTGGGGGTTGCCAAGTCAGCAGGGTTGACTGGTCAACCCAGTCAACTGGGGCCCGTGGGACCCGTTGGCAGTGACCCTGGTGGTAGCCCCAGGTCAGCCACGTCGGATGCCGGCGCCGGAGTTGGCTTTGGCAAGCCAAAACACGGCGGAGGACGCTGGCGAGCTTCGGGATTCCGCCACGGTGGCCCAAAACGGGCGTGGCTACTCCCGTTCGAAAGCTAACGACGTCGCGCGTCGCATGGGACTACGGGTTGGTCTCGGGGATGACCGGAACCACGCCGGCGAGCAGCGGAGGCGGCGACTCGTACGGGTGGATGTCGGAGACGGCGGAACAACGGGCTACGGAGCAAAAGAAGAGGCTAGGCAGGCTCTACGTGCGCGGGCGAGCTAAACGGGCACTGGAGCGGGACCATTTGGTCGCCGGAAGCTCGTCGGCGATGAGCTCCCGCGGTGATGGGTTCGGGCACGTACGAGGCGGTGATTACGAGCACGTTGGGGCGAGGAGAAGAGAGCGGAGAGGAAGGAGAGCTCACCGTGGAGCACACAAGAAGGCTCGGTGACGGTTTAGGAGCTGCAGGGGCGGCACCGGAGACGAAGAAGATCGATGGCAGCCGGAGAAGGGGACGAAGGGGATCCGATGCTGCAGCGCCTCCGAGCTCCAGCTGAGGCCTCCGGTAGGCGAGGAAGGTGACAGAGGCGTCGACGGGCACGCAGGCGCGGCGAGGCGGAGACTGTGGCCGCGCGATTTACAGCGGCGAGGCCATGGCGGCGCTCGGTTGCGGTGGGGAAGGAGGGGGAGATGGATCTGGAGGGGAGAGGGAGAGGCGCGGGGGCCGAGGGCGAGCGTGGGGGGCGAGTGGGAGGGGAGACCGAGGGGCGCGGCGCCGGCGTCCTTATCCCCTCGCCTCGTCGCCGGCGAGGTGGGTTCGGCTGGGACGCGCCCTGTTCCGACCCGGGTCGGGGGAACAGGGGAAGGGGACGCTGTGCGGGGGCTGGGCCGGCTGGGCCAGCCAGACTGACTGCGGGCCAGGGGGTTGGGTGGTGGCCGTGCGGGTGGGTTGGGCTGCCTGGTCCAGGGGGCTCCCCCCCCCTTTTTTTTTGTAATCTCCTTCTTTTATTTATTTCCCTTTCTGTTTTATTTAGTTTTAGGGCATTTAGGCATTTTATAAAATGGTGTTTGCTTCACCATAATTACCAGTGCAATATTTGGCAACCCCCGAACATTTTCGCTTTGCCTTTTGAAAACTTAGGGTGTTTGTCACTAATTCATATTTTGAATTGCAATGATTTTGAACTACCACTTGATTAGCAACAGTAACACGGATGACATGGCATCATTAGAAGAGTTTTACTGTAGCCTAATTATCCGGGCGTTACAACTGTATTACACATGCCTTTTTTTTTCAACATTAGCATGCAACTGGGCCAACAATTGTACACAATATCCGGGTCAACTTGTTATTCTCCGCCCTGTTGGGCTGCAAACTTTCGTAGGAGGTATGCATTAGGCTTAACAAGAAAATGGACTTTAAGAAAAAAATAAATGGGATGCAATTATAATAACTGGGCAGTAACTATAAGAAAAATGCACCAAACGCGTAATTAATTTAAAAAATATATTATTTTTGGAATTTGAAAACTTTAATTTCATTACTTGTTGAGCGCGCAATATTTCGTTCGATTTTAACATAATACAACTTTATTTTGAAACTATATTTAATCTGACTAGAAATTTCGGATAAAAATATTTCGGATCCCATCAAAATGTGGATTTTTTTTGAATTCTGTTTTGAGCGGTTGGTTGAAATTATTAATTGTTATCCTAGTTAGAAAATGGGATGTACTTTTAACAAATTGTAGATGCGCTGTAGTAAATTCCATTAGAATTAAAAAATGGGCTGTACATTCTTACAAATTGCAAATGGGCTATATGTTCTCTGCCACACACTTGTGGGCCTTCTAACTTGACGTGTCCCCTAAAAAAACTAAGTTAACGCGTATGCAAGGCTTTGTCAACAACACACGGTTCTAGCAGATGTGGCCGTTGGATGTCCATCCAACGGATGTCGTGCTTCTTCTTCAATCTCAGATATTCTTGCTTTAGCCGCCCAAAAAATGATTCCTCCCCCTTACATCTGGGGCGCACCGTTTCGGAGGCTGACCTGTGGGCCTACTAAGTTGACGGGTACCAAGGGCTTTGTCAACTTAGTCAATATATACGATTCTAGCTGCAGTGACCGTACGATGTCCATCCAACGGACGTAATGCTTCTTCAACCTCTGGTCTTCTTGCTCCAGCCGCCCAAAGCAGCCGGTCAAGCCGCGTGCTCCTGTCTCCCGTGGCCAGCTGTGATGCCGCGGAGGCCTCACCGCCCCCTACTACTCTCACCGCTGGCCAGGCCATCCCTCTACTCACCCACACCCCCTGTTATTCTGCGGCGACGGCAGCCTCACACCGCAGTCGAACCAGTGAACCTTTGTACTCCTCTCCGCGCGGGCTTCCACTGCCGCCTCTTCCCTGGCTCCGCATCATCCCCTTCCTAGGCCTCTCCATCGTCCACCGCTGTGGTGCTCTCGGCGCGGCGTGGTCAATATGGTCAACGACCGACTTCCATCGGAAGAGTATTGTACATGGAGAGGCTGACAACTGGGTCCATGGCAGCCGCAAGGAAGTGCCTCCTTACTACAAGCAAAATAATTATTCCTCCAACTGACAGCGGGAACCCACCGGACATGCCACCGTATTTCACGAAAAAACATTTCCCCCCTGACTGCTGGGACCCACCAACTACATCTTCGCCCGCAAGGAAGTGCGTTCGAGCAAAAAAAACAATTCGCCCCCTGACTGCTGGGACCCACCAGCTACATCTTCGCACACAAGGAAGTGCCTGACAGTCGGGACTCACCTAGTGGAAGCGTACGTAGCGTTGTCATTCTGGTCGCGAACGTGTACGTACATACTGGTCAATGTAGAGGCGCGCACATGTCGTAGTAGAGGCGCACACATAGCATGTACACGTACGTACAGCGGCCAGTGTGCAAGAAAGAAAATACGGCCATAGACGTACATACGGCGGGTTCTCGAATGCCTACTCACGCATACGTACGGTCAGGGCTCGTGTACATGGCTGGGTCGGAACAGAGAAACTGCGTCGTCATCATGTTCATGGGGAGCCAATTGGCTTGGTCAGAACAGAATGCGTCGTCGTGTTCATCGGGAGGGCTTGGACGGAACAACCGATGGAAACGAGGCCTGGAGTACCGCACAATGGAAATGGCCTTGTGTTCGACCGGCCACGGTCGAAATGGGATCCTGTTCATCGGGAGGGGTCTGGCGTAATGCAAAACAGAGGAAACAGACTTCTGTTGGACGTCCTACGGTCGAAACGGGGTCCTGTTGATCGGGAGGGGTGCAGCGTACCACAAAACGGAGGAAACGTACTTGTGTTGGAGCGCTATGGTTGAAACGGGGGTCCTGTTCATTGGGAGGGGTGTGGCGTACCGCAAAACAGGACTCCACGGGATACTATTCATCTCCACCATCGACCTCCTCTAGCCTCCACGGGATACTGTTCATCCACGGGCTCCTATTAATCCAGCCTCCACCACGCGCTCCTCCACCGGCTACTGTTCAACCAGCCTTCTCCATGGGTTCCTGTTTAACCACCCCTCCACGGGCTACTGTTCGTACAGCCCTCCACCGGCTACTGTTCAACTAGCCCTTCACGGGGTCGTCCTGTTCATCCATCCCTCCACGGGGTCCTGTTCATCCAGCCCAACCGGCTTGATCGATCGAGGTCCTGTTCATCCAGAGGCAACACCACGGGGTCCTGTTCATCCACCCCCATCGGAAACTGTTCATCCAAACCCCCCCAGCAACACTCACTGTTCATCCAAACCCCCCTAGCAACACTCACTGTTCATCTAGAGGCAACATCGATCGGCTTCAGTTAGCAGCAGTAGCGAAGGAATCGCCCGATCGCTCTCGTTCAGTAACATGTAGCCTGCAGTGCAATCGCTCAGGTTCAGTTAGAGACCAACGCCTCGCACCCACGCACGTACGTGTACGAGAGAAACACACATCGCTCGGCCCCCGACCACACACCGCAATCGGGAACTCGCTGATATTTTCCTCGCCCTCGCTTCTACCACGGTTTTTTCTGTCATGGACGACCCAAAGAATGTCATGCAACTACGTCTTCGGCCCGCCCAGGACGAAAAGCCCATTTTATGTCATGAGTTTTTGTCATAGAAGTAGGAGCTCACCATATCTATGATGGTACTACGTTTTGTCACAATTATTGTCATAGAAGTGCCATAAGTATGATAGAAAAAATTCGTTCGGCCCAAAATGTCGTGGATGTGTCTTTTTTCTAGTGTTGGAACATCTCATATGCTCCGTGACGTTTCAAAAACGTTTTTGAAGTCTCGTTTCTAAGCCGTAAAGCATGGTGCACTAAACTATCAAGTAGTCATCATATTGAGCTAGCCAAACGTTCATAACATCTGCATCTGCTCCTGCAATAGGTCTGTCACCTAGCGGTGCATCAAGGACATAATTCTTCTATGCAGCAATGAGGATACACCTCAGATCACGGACCCAGTCTGCATGATTGCTACTATCATCTTTCAACTTAGTTTTCTCTAGGAACATATAAAAAACATAGGGAACCTATAACGCGAGCTATTGATCTACAACATAATTTGCAAAATACTATCAGGACTAAGTTCATGATAAATTAAAGTTCAATTAATCATATTACTTAAGAACTCGCACTTAGATAGATATCCCTCTATTCATCTAAATGATCACGTGATCCAAATCAACTAAACCATGTCCGATCATCACGTGAGATGGAGTAGTTTCCAATGGTGAACATCACTATGTTGATCATATCAACTATATGATTCACGCTCGACCTTTCGGTCTCCAGTGTTCGGAGGCCATATCTGCATATGCTAGGCTCGTCAAGTTTAACCCGAGTATTCTGCGTGTGCAAAACTGGCTTGCATGAAGGAAATATGCCCTAGAGGCAATAATAAAGTTATTATTTATTTCCTCATATCATGATAAATGTTTATTATTCATGCTGGAATTGTATTAACTGGAAACATAATACATGTGTGAATACATAGACAAACATATAGTCACTAGTATGCCTCTACTTGACTAGCTCATTAATCAAAGATGGTTATGTTTCCTAACCATAGACATGTGTTGTCATTTGATTAATGGGATCACATCATTAGGAGAATGATGTGATTGACATGACCCATTTCGTTAGCCTAGCACTTGATCGTTTAGTATATTGCTATTGCTTTCTTCATGACTTATACATGTTCCTGTAACTATGAGATTATGCAACTCCCGTTTACTGGAGGAACACTTTGGGTGCTACCAAATGTCACAATGTAACTGGGTGATTATAAAGGAGTACTACAGGTGTCTCCAAAGGTACATGTTGGGTTGGCGTATTTCGAGATTAGGTTTTGTCACTTCGATTGTCGGAGAGGTATCTCTGGGCCCTCTCGGTAATGCACATCACTATAAGCCTTGCAAGCAATGTAGCTAATGAGTTAGTTACGGAATGATGCATTACATAACGAGTAAAGAGACTTGCCGGTAACGAGATTGAACTAGGTATTAGATACCGACGATCGAATCTCGGGCAAGTAACATGCCGATGACAAAGGGAACAACGTATGTTGTTATGCGGTTTGACCGATAAAGATCTTCGTAGAATATGTAGGAGCCAATATGAGCATCCAGGTTCCGCTATTGGTTATTGACCGACAATAGTTCTAGGTCATGTCTACATAGTTCTCGAACCCGTAGGGTCCGCACGCTTAACATTACGATGACAGTTTTATCATGAGTTTTCATATTTTGATGTACTGAAGGTTGTTCGGAGTCCCGGATGTGATCCAGGACTTGACTAGGAGTGTCGAAATGGTCGAGACATAAAGATTGATATATTGGAAGCCTATATTTGGATGTCGGAATCGTTCTGGGAGAAACCGGGATTTTTTCGGAGTACCGGGGGGTTACCGGAACCCCCCCGGGGGTTATTGGGCCTACATGGGCCATGAGGGAGAAGAGGAGGGCCGGCCAAGGCAGGCCGCGCGCCCCCTCCCCCCTAGTCTGAATAGGACAAGAAGGGGGGGGGCGGTGCCCCCCTTTCCTCTTTCCCCTCCCCCTTTCCTTCTCCACCAAGGCAAGAGGGGGGAGTCCTACTCCCGGTGGGATTAGGACTCCTCCAGGCGCACCCCTTGGGGGCCGGCCGCACCTTCCCCTCCCTACTTTATATACGGGGGCAGGGGGCACCCTAGAACACACAAGTTGATCTACGTGATCGTTCCTTAGCCGTGTGCGGTGCCCCCCTCCACCATATTCCACCTCGGTCATATCATCGCGGAGTTTAGGCGAAGCCCTGCGCCAGTAGAACATCATCATCGTCACCATGCTGTCGTGCTGACGGAACTCATCCCCGACACTTTGCTGGATCAGAGTCCGGGGATCGTCATCGAGCTGAACGTGTGCTGAACTCGGAGGTGCCGTACGTTCGGTACTTGGATCGATCGGATCGTGAAGACGTACGACTACATCAACCGCGTTGTCATAACGCTTCCGCTTACGGTCTACGAGGGTATGTGGACATTACTCTCTCCTCTCGTTGCTATCCATCACCATGATCTTGCGTGTGCATAGGAATTTTTTTGAAATTACTACGTTCCCCAACTGTCGTGGATTTGTCACGGCAGATGTCCTTGTGAAAGGACTTAGTCGTGGAGCCATCGCTACAGGTTAACTTGAAGGGGTTAAAGCGGACACAAAGACACAAGGGTTTATACTAGTTCGGCCCCTTCGATGAAGGTAAAAGCCTACGTCTAGTTGTGATGGAATTGATGTGGTTTCGATGGCTAGGGAGCAAACAAGCTTCACCTAGGCTCGAGCTGTTGTTGTCTGTCCTTGAACCGCCGCTGGGTCATCCCCTTATATACACGGGTGACGCCCGCTGGTCCACAGAGTCCCACACCGGTTCATACTCGTATCCCGGTTGGTCTCTCTCTATTCCTAACTTACAATGCAAGTTTACATATCAAGCCGGTTTACGTCTACAGGTCCTAAACCGACTACAGGCCTTGGGCCTTCGTCTGCTTAATCACCTTTATACTACTAATGAAGTTAACCCAGCCCAGGTAGGCCGGTTCACACCTAGTAGTAATATCCCCAATATTAGGCCCCAGATTGATTTGAACTGGTTCATGTCAATCCTTCACAAAAAAATCTTTGTCTTCAACATCTTCTGGTAATTGATAAACCGCCATGTCGTCATCATCTCTGGTTGCTGTAAACCGGCATGACGTCATCATGAAGTTAACATTTATGACGCCTTCTTTTATTAATAGATCTACGATACCCAAGGCAGCAGCTCCACTTCCGAATTCTATGACTCCCGGATTCACGCGCCTGACACACGTCCTTTGCCTTATAAATAGGACCGAAGGGTCGTTTCCTTTTCTCCCCTTCATCTCTTTCCCTTCGTCTTCCTCGCGTCGCCAGCCTCGGAGCTCCGCCATTGCCATCGACCTCTGCACCGTCTTGGGCCGCTGCATCAACCTGAACGATCCAGAGCACTGCGGTAGCTTTCCGCGTCTTCCTTGATTCTGGTAAGCCTTCTGCTCTTCTTGACATAGATCTGTTCTAGGGTTTCATGTTCTTGCCGCGTTCCTCACTTGTTCATGCTCGTACTCAGACTCCTGGATAGATCTGTGAAACCCTGCTCTAATTAGCAGTAGCCTTTTAGCATCCACCTGTAGTTTCACGCTCAAGTCCATAGGTCTCATCTATGTACCTGCCCATTGATTCACTTCCGTTCTGCTTTAATCTTTTGAATATTTTCTGTTTTTCTGAACTTGCTTCAGATCCATTGCCGCAATAAGACTTTGTAAAACCTGTTTCTGCATACTTAGCCATCCGCAACCTCAATTGCTTTCAATGTTTAGATCGGGCGGTTTAACTTAATATAGAAAAAGTTAATAAACCGGTATATACTATTAGTCCCCTTGTTGAACCACCAGAACTCTTTAGCCATATGATGCCACTTCATAAAAATCCGGTTTAAGTATAATGCCTCTGGTTTAACATTGTTCATACCAGCGCCTTCTTTTATCCAACATGTTCTTGAACCGGAATCACCTATTTCTTGTAGATCTCACCATGGCCAAACAAGTATATGAGTGCAACTGGGTTCCTTCTCGTGTCACAGAAGCTCAATTGGATGATTTAGTCTCGATCGGCGCTTTAGACAGCAAAGAGACTATCCACTGGAGGGTTCCTCGTAATGAATGTCCTCCCACACCTCAAGAGGGAGAGGTTGTGATCTTTGCGGATCACTTAGCCCGGGGCTTCAAACCGCCCGGCTCTAAATTTTACCGGGACGTGTTAGCCAATTTTCAACTTCGCCCGCAAGACACTGGTCCCAACTCTGTTACCAACTTATGTCACTTCCAAGTGCTCTGTGAGGTATACCTTCAAGAGAAACCCATAGTTGAATTGTTCAGAGACTGCTTCCACTTAAACCGCCGCACAGAGTTCACTGATGGCCCCAATACCGAATTGGGCGGTATGGCAATTCAGAAAAGGAAAGAAATCACTTATCCTCATGCCAAACTACACAGTCACCCCAAGGAGTGGAATGCAACATGGTTTTATTGCAAAGATACTTCCCCTGATGATGAAAATCCTTTGCCTGGCTTTCGTCCGGAGCGGCTCAGCAATACACACCCCTTCCCACAAAGGTTAAGTGCCAAGGAGAGGAGTAAATACGCTCCGCAACTATCCAAGCTCCGAGCCTTCATGGCCAACGGTTTAACAGGAGTAGATCTCGCACGCTGTTGGATATCCTGGAGCATACTTCCTCTCAGCCAGCGCTCCGGTTTAATGTGCGAGTATACTGGTAGCGTTGATGACCCACTCCGACACATCAACATCCAGCTCTCCGATGATGAAGTCACAGAGGCTGTAAAGAAAATGCTGAACGAACCGGAGCACCTCTGCGCTCAAACCGGCCTGCCCCCTTTCTGTGCTACCAACAAACAGCCGGCTGTAAGTTTTTGATTGCACTTTTTACTGAGCCTGTTATTGCTATCTCTGTCTGACATCAATTGGTGCTTAACCAAGGTGATAATCCGTTTTGGAGCAAGAAGCTTTCACAAGACAAACCGGAGAAAGCAGAACGGCCAATCCGGCCAAAGACCAAGGTCATCAAGAAGCCTGCTAAAAAGAGGAAAACCACTGCTTCATCTGATCCGGCTATTGATGATGATGTGGGTAACTCGGACCCTGAGGTAGAACTCGATTCACTAGGCTTACTTTTTACACGCCTTATTGATGATGATACTTGTCAGGACGACGCTGAAGCTAGTAATGCTGACGTCGCTGAGGTAATTATTCTCTCTTCCGATTCGGATCCTTTGCCTTTGCCAAAATTTCACCAGGCAAACCGGAAAGTTAAATTTTCTCATCCTCTTGCTTATTTGGATCCCAAATTTCTTATGAAGACTCAGCAACATGAAGCTCGCCGCACAACCCGGCACAGCGGCCAGGTAGTTACCTCCGCCGGTTTACCAAACAGTCCGGTTCGAAAACGCCGCTCCGAGGTCTCCGACCTTTTTATTAATTTATGTCCTAAAGCGGGTTTCATCCGTCAACCTCTTAATCCGTCCGACTCCGATTATCAGGTTACTTCCCATTCTTCCTCTGGTGAATCGTCGGCCACTCAGCTGCCACCACTGAAAACGGTTCTTGGGTAAGCTAGACTGAACATATGCTTCTGGTATACCACGTTACAACTTATGCTGTTCCTTGACTTTTTGTTTCTCTTTCAGGGCTAAACCTAAACCAAGCAAAAAAGCCCGCTTGAATAAAGCGGCCAAGGAAGATGCTGCCCCTGAACAGGATAAAACACCAGATCTTGAATTGTTCGTTCCTGAAGATATTCCCAATGATCCTCCTTTGCAAGATGATGTTATTACTGATAAAAGGCCTATCGATACCTCAGTCCTTGTTGACCAGCCTGCCAGCTCCGTCCGGATTGATGGATCCCGCAGTCCTTCAAAACCTGCCGATAAACCGACCGTGCCAACGCAAACCGGCGAGTCCAGGGATGATGACGTTGTAATTACCGGCGTAGGTCGCTTTGAACCAGGGAATCCTGTCACTTTGGCCAAGCATATTGTGAAAGAAGATTCTTCTGGCATGAACAAAGGCAAATGGAATGTTGATCTGGAAACATATGCTGCTCTGAGTGCCCAAGATGTTCATTCTAGTTACTTGAACCGGCTATATACTAGTCGTGACTGTGAAGCTGGCCTGGTAAAAATAATGAGAGATAAATTTGAGGTAATTTCCTCGCACTTCTTCTTTCTTTAATTATTGCCACTGCATTAATCCTCCTAGCCTCCAAGTGCCGGTTTGTAATCTTCTTCAAACCGGGACTTTGAACATAGTCCTCAATACTTTGAAATCCATCAATGTAGCCCCCAAGGGCCGGTTTAACATAGTATAGTTAAACCAGGACTCCAATAAAGATTCTAACATCAGAACATAACTGAACAAATAGCCATTAGCCCCCAAGTGCCAAGTTGAATACCTGTATTGAGCTTGGGACTTTGCGATTTAGTAACAGACGAAAAATTGAAGGTGCATTAGCCCCCAAGTATCAAGCGTATAACTTGTTATGTGGTTGGTACTTCAAATTCTTGTACCGTTTGTTGAAAGCCAAGCACTGTCTTTATGCAGGCTGAAGTGAGGATCAAAGAGGACCGGATTACTGATCTGCAGGAAATTTTGAAAACCCAACAAGCTGAAACCGATAAGGCAAGGGAAGAAACAACCAGCGCTTTAAGCATCACATACCAGCTGAAAGAGGGCTTCAAGAAGGAGCGGACTGATTGGGCCACTGACAAGGCCGATTTAATAAAAAGAGCTGAAAACCCTGAAGCTGCCCTTAAACCGGTGGTAGATGAGCTGACCGCCGTAAAGCGGCAAGTACATTCCATGACTGCTGCTATCTTTGGTAAGCTCCTTTTGATTTCCCGGACAACTCGGGCCTGCTTATAATAGATCCGGTTTGTCATCTTTCCGTTATTGTTTGCAGGTACACGCATTGGTCACTTAGGGTCAGATGTTCGGAAGAAGCTGAAGGCGACCTACACTTTAATTGAACAGCTGTATACCGGAGCGCCACGGATCATCACCACTGCATCTCATAATAATCCGGCACCCACTTTAATCCAAGACACTCTTAACAGATTGTCAATGCTTCCTGCTCGGATTGAAGAACTGAAAAAAATCTGCTGCTCGAACCGGAGCCATCAACGCCTTAATCCAGGCAAAAGCATGGGTGCCGGATTTCGATCCTGTTGAAGCAGCTCAAGGCTATCCCAGCTTGAAGGAAGATGGCTCAGAGTTCAATGAAGATGATTTGAGGGCAATAAACCATGCAGTACGCCCTCTGGCTTGTTAATTGGCTGAAGAGGCCGACTTGTCGCATTATCAAGGTCAGTACAATGATCAGAATAAACGAGTGCCTGCACCAACTCCTGAAGCGGAGAATCTGATTCCTCCAATCCGTAAGCATACTTACGCTCCTGATATTGAACCGTCTGTTCTGATCCACGAAGAAGCAGTCTTTCAAGCTTTAATGGGCATCGACTGGACCACTGTTGATTTGCAGCCAATGGATAGAGAGGAAGAAACTGAAACGGCACGGGACGACCCACAATCATTAGACCGGGGCGATGAACAGGCTTGAACCGGACGCCGGTTTAAGTAGCTGCTTTATTATGATCCTCTGAAACAACAATTATCTTATTTGGGCACCGCGCTGCCTTGTAATAGGATAGTCAATATTTCTGCCTTGACTATGCCTTCGTGCATAAGTACTGATGCTTTTGCTTGAAATCCTCGATTTATATTTCCTGCAATCAGAAAAGCTTTGAACTTTGGTGGCGGTTATACCGCCAACCGGTTTATGATCTTTATGCATATATCATCAATGTAGTTAAGACATGTGATACAAAATACCTGCCATTGCTGGGCATGAAGTTGGCTTAGCCAGGCTTGAAACGGAGTACTTATAAACCGTTGCCATCAAAGGGAAGAAAATAACTCCCATGTAAACCGGGCTGGGTCATTATGAGCCCCCCTGCTACTTTATGACATTAACAGGAAAGTTAAACTGGGCATATTTTCTGGATTACAAATGAACCGATTTCCGTTAGCTGAACCGGTAAAAAGATGTTGTTGGTTTAAAAGAAACACAACAAAAATTGAAGAATAGCCATAAAATAAATATGGAAACAAAGGCAATGATAAAAACCGTTTGCAAAATCATGCTTTACTGAGCTGATCAGATGGTGTTACCATGGTCGGACAGGACCAAGCCCCCAAATAGGAGTGACAATAGTTCAAGTCAGCCAGGTCCCCAAATGAAACCGTGGCATTTATGCCGATCAAAAGGTGTGGCAATGGTTTGGGTTCGACCAAGCCCCCAAGTGATTTTGTGGCCTTAGGCCGATCAAGAGGCGTGACTAGTTCAGACTTGACCATGTCCCCAAGTGATCTGGTGGCTTTCGCCTATCAAAAGGCGTCGCATTGGTTCGGACACGACCAAGGCCCCAAGTGATATCACAAAGCTTTTGTTGAAAAGCAAATTTCAAGGGGTAAACCGGAGGCCGCTTTAAAACAGAACCACTCCATGTAACCACACATGATATGAAAGAACAGAGACCCCGCTTTAGCTGAGGTTCCGGTTTTATTATATCAATGATAATATATACACTACCATAGTATGTACATAGATAGAGCCGATGGCTCAAGTGTAGTAAGGCCGAAGATGAGCTATATTCCACGGCCTGTTGGTCTCCTCCTCTGATGTGCGTGAGTCTTTATGCTCTCGAATATCAATGAGATAGTACGACCCATTGTGCAGATTCTTGCTGACCACGAAAGGTCCCTCCCAAGGTGGGGATAACTTGTGCATATCCGTCTGATCTTGGATGAGCCGAAGCACCAAATCTCCTTCTTGAAAAGTTCTAGTTCTGACCCGACGACTGTGATAGCGACGAAGATCTTGTTGATAAATCGCCGAGCGGGCAGCCGCTATGTCACGCTCCTCATCTAATAGGTCCAAAGCATCTTGTCGTGCTGTCTCATTGTCCGCTTCAACATAAGCCGCCACACGAGGCGAATCGTGCCGGATATCACTAGGGAGAACCGCCTCTGCTCCGTAGACCATAAAAAACAGTGTGTATCCCATAGATCGGTTGGGCGTAGTGTTGATACTCCATAGCACAGATGGTAGCTCTTCAACCCAACATCCCGGTATTCTTTGCAATGGAACCATAAGCCGGGGTTTGATGCCTCGCAAGATCTCTTGATTAGCTCGTTCTGCCTGCCCATTGGACTGGGGGTGAGCCACTGATGATACGTCAAGTCTGATGTGCTCACGTTCATAGAATTCCTTCATAGCACCCTTGGATAAATTGGTACCATTGTCAGTAATGATACTGTGTGGAAAGCCAAACCGGAAAATCAGATTTTTAATGAACTGCACCGCTGTAGCTGCATCACACTTGCTGACAGGCTCCGCTTCAACCCACTTGGTAAACTTGTCAACTGCCACCAAAAGGTGGGTTTTCTTGTCCTTGGAACTTTTAAAAGGTCCGACCATATCCAGCCCCCATGTTGCAAACGACCAAGTAATTGGAATCATCCTCAATTCTTGAGCCGGCACATGAGCACGCCTTGAAAATTTCTGACAGCCATCACACCGTTTAACCAAGTCCTCCGCATCAGCATGAGCTGTCAACCAGTAGAACCCGTGACGAAATGCCTTAGCTACCAGAGAATTTGAACCGGCGTGGTGACCACAATCCCCTTCATGGATTTCACGTAAAATTTCATAGCCTTCCTCAGGGGAGACGCAGCGTTGAAACGCCCCTAATACACTGCAATGATGCAATTTGCCATTGACAATCGTCATAGATTTGGATCGCCGGACTATCTGCCTGGCTAGAGTCTCATCCTCTGGCAACTCTCCCCGGTTCATGTACGCAAGATAAGGAACTGTCCAATCCGGTATAACATGCAGGGCTGCCACCAATTGAGCCTCCGGATCAGGAATAGCCAAATCCGCTTCACCTAGGAGCTTGACTGACGGATTGTGCAATACATCAAGAAAGACATTAGGCGGGACCGGTTTACGCTGAGAGCCCAACCGGCTTAAAGCGTCCGCCGCTTCGTTTTTTCGACGATCCACGTGATCCACCTGATAACCCTTGAAGTGACCTGCAACAATATCCACCTCACGACGATATGCCGCCATAAGTGGGTCTTTAGAGTCCCAAGTGCCAGACACCTGTTGAGCTATGAGGTACGAGTCACCGAAGCACTTAACCCGACTTAGATTCATCTCTTTAGCCATCCGGAGACCATGGAGCAAGGCTTCATACTCAATTGCATTATTAGTACAAGGGAACATTAAGCGGAGAACATAACAAAACTTATCACCTCGTGGGGAAGTTAACACGACTCCAGCCCCCGAGCCTTCCAATTGCCTGGATCCATCAAAATGGATAGTCCAATATGTGTGATCCGGCTTTTCCTCTAGTGCTTGCAACTCCGTCCAATCATTGATGAAATCAACAAGTGCTTGAGACTTCACCGCCGTCCGAGGCATGTACTTCAATCTGTGCGGCCCAAGTTCTATGGCCCACTTGGCAATCCGGCCAGTCACCTCCCGATTCTGTATGATATCGCCCAAGGGAGCTGAACTGACCACTGTGATGGGGTGCCCTTGGAAATATTGCTTCAACTTCCGGCTTGCCATGAAAACTCCATATACCAGCTTCTGCCAATGCGGATACCTTTGTTTGGATTCAATAAGCACTTCGCTGATATAGTAAACCGGCCGCTGAACCGGATACTCCTTGCCTGCCTCCCTACGTTCTACCACAATATCCACGCTAACTGCACGAGCATTGGCCGCTATGTATAACAATAACGGATCCTTGTCGACTGGAGCTGCAAGAACGGGCGGATTGGCTAATTGCCGCTTCAAGTCCTCCAATGCTTCATCAGCAGCCGGGCTCCAGATGAAGTGATCGGTCTTTCTCAACATCTGGTATAAAGGGATGGCCTTCTCTCCGAGGCGGCTGATAAACCGGCTCAGGGCGGCGATCCGACCCGCCAAACGCTGAACATCGTTGATACACTTCGGTTTAGCCAGGGAGGTGATAGCCGTAATCTTCTCCGGATTAGCCTCAATTCCTCTGTTGGACACAAGAAAGCCCAGTAACTTGCCTGCCGGAACACCAAAGACACATTTGGCAGGGTTAAGCATCATCTTATAAACCCGCAAGTTGTCAAAGGTTTCCTTCAAATCACCAACCAGCGTCTCCTTCTGCCTTGACTTGACTACAATATCATCCACATAGGCGTGCACATTGCGGCCGATCTGCTCATGCAGGCAATTCTGTACACACCGTTGATAAGTGGCTTGGGCGCTCTTGAGCCCAAAAGGCATAGATACATAGCAGAAGGCTCCAAAGGGAGTAATAAACGCCGTCTTCTCCTGGTCCTTAACCGCCATTTTGATCTGATGATACCCAGAATACGCATCCAAAAAACTCAAACGCTCACAACCCGCCGTGGTGTCAATAATCTGGTCAATGCAAGGGAGGGCAAAAGGATCTGCTGGACAAGCTTTGTTAAGATCCGTGTAATCCACGCACATACGCCAAGTGCCATTTTTTTAAGAACTAGCACCGGATTAGCGAGCCATCCTGGATGGAACACTTCAATGATGAAACCAGCTACTAAGAGCCTGGCCACCTCCTCCCCAATAGCTTTGCGCCTCTCTTCGTTAAACCGGCGGAGAAATTGCTTTACCGGTTTATACTTGGGATCAACATTAAGAGTGTGCTCAGCGAGTTCCCTCGGTACACCTGGCATGTCAGAAGGCTTCCATGCAAAAATGTCCCGATTCTCACGGATGAACTCGATGAGCGCGCTTTCCTATTTAGGGTCCAAGTTGGCACTGACAGTGAACTGCTTGGACGAATCGCCGGGCACGAAGTCAACAAGCTTGGTCTTAGCCGCTGATTTGAACTTCAGATCTGAATCATGCTCCGTAGTTGGCTTCTTCAAAGGGGTCATGTCCGCCGGATCAACATTGTCCCTATAATATTTTAACTCCTCCGTGGCACAAACCGACTCTGCGTAGGCCGCATCACCTTCCTCACATTCCAAAGCAATCTTGCGGCTCCCATGAACCGTTATTGTCCCCTTGTGACCCGGCATCTTGAGCTGTAAATAGATATAACAAGGCCGTGCCATGAATTTGGCATAAGCCGGCCGCCCAAACAAGGCGTGATACGGGCTCCAGATCTTCACCACCTCAAAGGTCAGTGTTTCAGATCGGGAATCATGCTCATCCCCAAAAGCCATCTCCAGGGCTATCTTACCAACAGGATATGCTGATTTGCCAGGCACCACACCATGGAACACCGTATTAGACGGTCTGAGATCCTTGTCTGTTAGCGCCATGCGGCGGAATGTCTCATAGTACAGGATGTTAATACTGGTCCCTCCATCCATGAGTACCTTGGTGAATTTATAACCTCCCACCTAAGGGTCTACCACTAATGCCA
>NC_041383.1:106871858-106883593 GCF_002162155.2 Triticum dicoccoides
CTCCCTGGTCCACACGATAGGCTGCTCTGACCAGCGTAAATAGCACGGTACGGCCGGTTCAACAGAGTTCACTGCTCGCTTATGAAGTTTCCGGTCGCGCTTATCCGAGCTAGTTGTGAAAACGTGATACTGCCCATTGTTCAACTGTTTTGGCTGGCTCTGATAACCCGACCGCTGCTGCTGCTGCTGTTGGTTGTAACCCCCTTGGCCGTTCTGATTATCCTGGTTATTATTACCGCCCTGATTGAAACCTGAACCGGAAGCTCCATCGTGACCCGGCCCATGGAAACCGGATCCTGAGCCACCGCCTGTCCCACGGTCATACCGGAAGGCATTAGAGTTTTTAAATTCATGCATAATATAACAATCCTTCCAAAGGTGGTTAGCCGGCGCCTCCTTCGTCCTGTGTTTTGGGCAAGGCTGATTCAGAAAATAGTTTAAGCGATCCGGGTTAGGATTTGGAGCCCCATTACGATTCGCCGCTTTACCTGTGCGCCGCTGACCCTTGTCCTGCGCATTAGTGTTAGCCACAAAGTCCATGCTACCATCCGCTTTACGCTTGCCTCCGTTTCCATGGCCCGCCGGTTTGTATTGATGCCCCTTAGAGTTGCTATTCTTTTTGACCTTCCCTGCTTCGTCATCATCAGTCTCGGGATCCTTGGTACTATCAGAATCAACATACTTCACTAAAGCGGCCATGAGAGTTCCCATGTCATTAGAGAACCGTTTCATACGCCCCAACTTCAACTTTAGAGGCTTAAACCGGCAGTTGCCCTCCAGGGTTATGATCACAGAGTCAGCATTGATCCTGTCAGACGAGTGCAAGACTTCAGAAACGCGGCGTACCCAATGGGTTGTTGACTCTCCGTCCTCCTGAACACAAGCCGCCAAGTCTACTATGGATTTAGGCTGCTTACAAGTATCTTTGAAATTCTGGATAAACCGGGTCCGCAACTTGGCCCATGAACTGATAGAATTAGGCGGCAGGCTCTTCAACAAAGTACGGGCTGTGCCTTCAAGCATCATGGTGAAGTACTTTGCACACGCGGCCTCATCCACATCTAGCATCTCCATTGCCATCTCATAACTCTCTACCCACGCCTCTGGAGATAAATCATTGGTGTAATTTGGCACTTTGCGTGGACCTTTGAAGTCCTTGGGCAGGCGTACATTGCGTAAAGTGGGGACTAAACAGGGCACTCCCAAGCTAGATGCGGCCCATGGCCCGGCAAAGGTGGTAGGACGAACCGGTGTAAGTTGATCCGCCTCGTTCTGTGCTGCTAACTCGGCCTCCCTTCGCGCCCGGGCCCGGTCCACTACATCCTGAGCATCGTGAACACCACCGGCCGGGTTATTGCCACGGGCTGCCTCACGGTCCCGCGCATTGCTTGATATGGCCGGTTCATCCAGGCACCTACTATAGCTTCGACTTGGACGAGGTGTGGAATGAATCCGATCGCGGCTGTATGAATATGCCTCCTGTTGAATCAAAGCGGTCCGGAGAAGTTCCTTAACCCGGTGTGTCTCTATCGCTTGCGGAGAGTCTCCTTCGACCGGGATAGCTTCTAATCACGCAGCAGCTGCGACAAGATTGTCCATAGGATTAGAATAATGGCCCGGGGGTGTCTGGACCGGCGGAGGAATCACAATGTTCTGCCGAGGAGGTTCCATCAGGCGGGGTTGGACCGTCGCTCCTGGCCCTGGTGCCTCGACCCGGTTTACCGCCAGGTGCCCCGGTGGATTACTGGTTCCAGCTCCCAGAGTGTGAAAGAGATTTCGAGGGTCAAACCCTAACGGCAGGCGAGATCTGTGCTTCCGCTTCAAGACCTCCTATGATGCGTTCTGGTCGAGCATGAGCTTATAGGCCTGGGCGTCTAAAGCGGCCTGCTCTGCAGCCATCCTGTCCTTCTCTGCTGCCAGGTCGGCTTTGGCCTGTATGATCTGCTCCCTTACCTTTGCAATCTCCGCATCATGGGCATCCTGATCTGCCGGATTGGCCTTTGCCATAAGTGCTGCTAGTGCGTCAAACAGGTCAGACAGAACTTGAACCGGTGGGGGCACAAGGCCTCCTTCCCTTGCTGCCGCTGTCGCTGCTGATCCAGAAAGCATTGCCGCTGCGGTCGAAGAGTGATTCGCTGCCTGCGTGCCGGCCATGAATATTCCAACCCGGTTGATCTGATCTGGGGGGTCCGGAACACTGTCGCCATCGGAACAGCCCCTAATCCGGTCGTCTTGCAACTGGTATAATGATTCGGTCTCTCCGGTCGAGGATTCGTCGCCGGAATAGACGACGGTCTCGCTATCGTATACTGACTCGTCCTCATGCTCTCCTCGGTGGATGACTCCCACGAAGGCTCGCTTCACGGCCGGTTTAACCTG
The DNA here is from genome assembly GCF_002162155.2 of Triticum dicoccoides. Taxonomy (NCBI): domain Eukaryota; kingdom Viridiplantae; phylum Streptophyta; class Magnoliopsida; order Poales; family Poaceae; genus Triticum; species Triticum dicoccoides. The sequence continues at coordinate 106,874,238 of NC_041383.1, forward strand.
GGTAGATCTCGCACGCTGAGCCGTCTCGACGAGGTCGGTGCGGATGTCCGGCTCAGGCCCAGGCTCACCAATCTTGCCGATAAACACGTGTATGCCACCAAAGGGGACCCGGTACCCGTACTCGATCGAGCCGGCTTCAAGACCTCATCCTGCATCGTCGATGTAGAGCTTGCCGCGACGACTCTTGGTCATCCGGCCCACAGCATAGCCTTCGAGTCCTTTGAGCTTGCCCTCCAAGATCATCAAACCGTCGTGCGATAGCCCCACGGTGGGCGCCAACTGTCGTGGATTTGTCACGGCAGTTGTCCTCGTGAAAGGACTTAGTCGTGGAGCCATCGCTACAGGTTAACTTGAAGGGGTGAAAGCGGACACAAAGACACAAGGGTTTATACTAGTTCGGCCCCTTCGATGAAGGTAAAAGCCTACGTCTAGTTGTGATGGAATTGATGTGGTTTCGATGGCTAGGGAGCAAACAAGCTTCACCTAGGCTCGAGCTGTTGTTGTCTGTCCTTGAACCGCCGTCGGGTCGTCCCCTTATATATACGGGTGACGCCCGCCGGTCCACAGAGTCCTACACCGGTTCATACTCATATCCCGGTTGGTCTCTCTCTATTCCTAACTTACAATGCAAGTTTACATATCAAGCCGGTTTACGGCTACAGGTCCTAAACCGACTACAGGCCTTGGGCCTTCGTCTGCTTAATCACCTTTATACTACTAATGAAGTTAACCCGGCCCAGGTAGGCCGGTTCACACCTAGTAGTAATATCCCCAACACCAACAGTGGTATCAGAGCCAGGTTTTATGCGTAGATGTCATATGCACGAGTAGAACACAAGTGAGTTGTGGGCGATACAAGTCATACTGCTTACCAGCATGTCATACTTTGGCTCAGCGGTATTGTGAGATGAAGCGGCCCGGACCGACATTACGCGTACGCTTACGCGAGACTGGTTTCACCGTTACGAGCACTCATGCTTAAAGGTGACTGGCGGGTGTCTGTCTCTCTCACTTTAGCTGAACCGAGTGTGGCTACGCCCGGTCCTTGCGAAGGTTAAAACAACATTAACTTGATGAACTATCGTTGTGGTTTTGATGCGTAGGTAAGAACGGTTCTTGCTAAGCCCGCAGCAGCCACGTAAAATTTGCAACAACGAAGTAGAGGACGTCTAACTTGTTTTTGCAGGGCATGTTGTGATGTGATATGGTCAAGACATGATGCTATATTTTATTGTATGAGATGATCATGTTTTGTAACCGAAGTTATCGGCAAGTGGCAGGAGCCATATGGTTGTCGCTTTATTGTATGAAATGCAAATGCCCTGTAATTGCTTTACTTTATCACTAAGCCATAGCGATAGTCATAGAAGCAATAGATGGCATAACGACAATGATGCTACGATGGAGATCAAGGTGTCGCGCCGGTGACGATGGTGATCACGACGGTGCTTCGAAGATGGAGATCACAAGCACAAGATGATGATGGCCATATCATATCACTTATATCGATTGCATGTGATGTTTATCCTTTATGCATCTTATCTTGCTTTGATTGACAGTAGCATTTTAAGATGATCTCTCACTAAATTATCAAGAAGTGTTCTCCCTGAGTATGCACCATTGCAAAAGTTCTTCGTGCTGAGACACCACATGATGATCGGGTGTGATAGGCTCTACGTTCAAATACAACGGGTGTAAAACAGTTGTACACGCGGAATACTCAGGTTAAACTTGACGAGCCTAGCATATACCAGATATGGCCTCGGAACACGGAGACCGAAAGGTCGAGCGTGAATCATATAGTAGATATGATCAACATATTGATGTTCACCGTTGAAACTACTCCATCTCACGTGACGATCGGACATGGTGTAGTTGATATGGATCACGTAATCACTTAGAAGATTAGAGGGATGTCTATCTAAGTGGGAGTTCTTAAGTAATATGATTAATTGAACTTAAATTTATCATGAACTTAGTACCTGATAGTATTTTGCTTGTCTATGTTTGTTGTAGATAGATGGCTCGTGCTGTTGTTTCGTTGAATTTTAATGCGTTCCTTGAGAAAGCAAAGTTGAAAGATGATGGTAGCAATTACATGGACTAGGTCCGTAACCTGAGGATTATCCTCATTGTTGCATAGAAGAATTACGTCCTGGAAGCACCGCTGGGTGCCAGGCCTGCTGCTGATGCAACTGACAACGTTAAGAATGTCTGGCAGAGCAAAGCTGATGACTACTCGATAGTTCAGTGTGCCATGCTTTACGGCTTAGAACCGGGTCTTCAACAACGTTTTGAACGTCATGGAGCATATGAGATGTTCCAGGAGTTGAAGTTAATATTTCAAGCAAATGCCCGGATTGAGAGATATGAAGTCTCCAATAAGTTCTATAGCTGCAAGATGGAGGAGAATAGTTCTGTCAGCGAACACATACTCAAAATGTCTGGGTATAATAATTACTTGATTCAACTGGGATTTAATCTTCCTGATGATAGTGTCAGACAGAATTCTTCAATCACTGCCACCAAGCTACAAGAGCTTCGTGATAAACTATAATATGCAAGGGATGGACAAGACTATTCCCAAGCTCTTCGCAATGCTAAAAGCCACGGAGGTAGAAATCAAGAAGGAGCATCAAGTGTTGATGGTTAACAAGACCACCAGTTTCAAGAAAAAGGGCAAAGGGAAGAAGAAGGGGAACTTCAAGAAGAACAACAAACAAGTTGCTGCTCAAGAGAAGAAACCCAAGTCTGGACCTAAGCCTGAGACTGAGTGCTTCTACTGCAAGCAGACTGGACACTAGAAGCGGAACTGCCCCAAGTATTTGGCGGATAAGAAGGATGGCAAAGTGAACAAAGGTATATGTGATATACATGTTATTGATGTGTACCTTACTAATGCTCGCAGTAGTACCTGGGTATTTGATACTGGTTCTGTTGCTAATATTTGCAACTCGAAACAGGGACTACGGATTAAGCTAAGATTGGCTAAGGACGAGGTGACGATGCGCGTGGGAAATGGTTCCAAAGTCGATGTGATCGCGGTCGACACGCTACCTATACATCTACCATCGGGATTAGTTTTAGACCTAAATAATTGTTATTTGGTGCCAGCGTTGAGCATGAACATTATATCTGGATCTTGTTTGATGCGAGACGGTTATTCATTTAAGTCAGAGAATAATGGTTGTTCTATTTATATGAGTAATATCTTTTATGGTCATGCACCCTTGAAGAGTGCTCTATTTTTATTGAATTTCGATAGTAGTGATACACATATTCATAGTGTTGAAACCAAAAGATGCAGAGTTGATAATGATAGTGAAACTTATTTGTGGCACTGCCGTTTAGGTCATATCGGTGTAAAGCGCATGAAGAAACTCCATACTGATGGGCTTTTGGAACCACTTGATTATGAATCACTTGGTACTTGCGAACCGTGCCTCATGGGCAAGATGACTAAAACGCAGTTCTCCGGAATGGAGCGAGCAACTGATTTGTTGGAAATCATACATACTGATGTTTGTGGTCCAATGAATGTTGAGGCTCGCGGCGGGTATCGTTATTTTCTCACCTTTACAGATGATTTGAGCAGATATGGGTATATCTACTTAATGAAACACAAGTCTGAAACATTTGAAAAGTTCAAAGAATTTCAGAGTGAAGTGGAAAATCATCGTAACAAGAAAATAAAATTTCTACGATCTGATCGTGGAGGAGAATATTTGAGTTACGAGTTTGGTTTACATTTGAAACAATGTAGAATAGTTTCGCAACTCACGCCACCTGGAACACCACAACGAAATGGTGTGTCTGAACGTCGTAATCGTACTTTACTAGATATGGTGCGATCTATGATGTCTCTTACTGATTTACCGCTATCGTTTTGGGGTTATGGTTTAGAGACGGCTGCATTCACGTTAAATAGGGCACCATCAAAATCCGTTGAGACGACACCTCATGAACTGTGGTTTGGCAAGAAACCAAAGTTGTCGTTTCTTAAAGTTTGGGGCTGCGATGCTTATGTGAAGAAACTTCAACCAGATAAGCTCGAACCCAAATCGGAGAAATGTGTCTTCATAGGATATCCAAAAGAGACTGTTGGGTACACCTTCTATCACAGATCTGAAGGCAAGATTTTCGTTGCTAAATTCGGATCCTTTCTAGAGAAGGAATTTCTCTCGAAAGAAGTGAGTGGGAGGAAAGTAGAACTTGATGAGGTAACTGTACCTGCTCCCTTATTGGAAAGTAGTTCATCACAAGAACCGGTTCCTATGACAACTACACCAATCAGTGAGGAAGCTAATGATATTGATCATGAAACTTCAGATCAAGTTTCTACTTAACCTCGTAGGTCTACCAGAGTAAGATCCGCACCATAGTGGTACGGTAATCCTATTCTGGAAGTCATGTTACTTGACCATAATGAACCTACGAACTATGAGGAAGCAATGATGAGCCCAGATTCCGCAAAATGGCTAGAGGCCATGAAATTTGAGATGGGATCCATGTATGAGAACAAAGTATGGACTTTGGTTGACTTGCCCGATGATTGGCAAGCCATTGAGAATAAATGGATTTTTAAGAAGAAGACTGACGTTGATGGTACTGTAACTGTTTATAAAGCTCGACTTGTTGCAAAAGGTTTTCAACAAGTTCAAGGGGTTGACTACGATGAGACTTTCTCACCCGTAGCGATGCTTAAGTCTGTCCGAATCATGTTAGCAATTGCTGCATTTTATAATTATGAAATTTGGCAAATGGATGTCAAAACTGCATTCTTGAATGGATTTCTGGAAGAAGAGTTGTATATGATGCATCCAGAAGGTTTTGTTGATCCAAAAGGTGCTAACAAAGTGTGCAAGCTCCAGCGATCCATTTATGGACTGGTGCAAGCATCTCGGAGTTGGAATAAACGCTTTGATAGTGTGATCAAAGCATATGGTTTTATACAGACTTTTGGAGAAGCCTGTATTTACAAGAAAGTGAGTGGGAGCTCTGTAGCATTTCTGATATTATATGTAGATGACATATTATTAATTGGAAATGATATAGAATTTCCGGATAGCATAAAGGGATACTTGAATAAAAGTTTTTCTATGAAAGACCTCGGTGAAGCTGCTTATATATTGGGCATCAAGATTTATAGAGATAGATCAAGACGCTTAATTGGACTTTCACAAAGCACATACCTTGATAAAGTTTTGAAAAAGTTCAAAATGGATCAGGCAAAGAAAGGGTTCTTGCCCGTACTACAAGGTGTGAAGTTGAGTCAAACTCAATGCCCGACCACATCAGAAGATAGAGAGAAAATGAAAGATGTTCCCTATGCTTCAGCCATAGGCTCTATCATGTATGCAATGCTGTGTACCAGACCTGACGTGTGCTTAGTAATAAGCTTGGCAGGAAGGTACCAAAGTAATCTAGGAGTGGATCACTGGACAACGGTCAAGAACATCCTGAAATACCTGAAAAGGACTAAGGATATGTTTCTCGTATATGGAGGTGACAAAGAGCTAGTCGTAAATGGTTATGTCGATGCAAGCATTGACACTGATCCGGACGATTCTAAATTGCAAACCGAATACGTATTTTTATTAAATGGTGGAGCTGTAAGTTGGTGCAGTTCTAAACAAAGCATCGTGGCGGGATCTACATGTGAAGCGGAGTACATAGCTGCTTCGGAAGCAGCAAATGAAGGAGTCTGGATGAAGGAGTTCATTTCCGATCTAGGTGTCATACCTACTGCATCAGGACCAATGAAGATCTTCTGTGACAATACTGGTGCAATTGCCTTGGCAAAGGAATCCAGATTTCACAAGAGGACCAAGCACATCAAGAGACGCTTCAATTCCATCCGGGATCAAGTCCAGGTGGGAGACATAGAGATTTGCAAGATACATACGGATCTGAATGTTGCAGACCCATTGACTAAGCCTCTTCCACGAGCAAAACATGATCAGCACCAAGACTCCATGGGTGTTAGAATCATTACTGGGTAATCTAGATTATTGACTCTAGTGCAAGTGGGAGACTGAAGGAAATATGCCCTAGAGGCAATAATAAAGTTATTATTTATTTCCTCATATCATGATAAATGTTTATTATTCATGCTAGAATTGTATTAACTGAAAACATAATACATGTGTGAATACATAGACAAACATATAGTCACTAGTATGCCTCTACTTGACTAGCTCATCAATCAAAGATGGTTATGTTTCCTAACCATAGACATGTGTTGTCATTTGATTAATGGGATCACATCATTCGGAGAATGATGTGATTGACATGACCCATTCCATTAGCCTAGCACTTGATCGTTTAGTATATTGCTATTGCTTTCTTCATGACTTATACATGTTCCTGTAACTATGAGATTATGCAACTCCCGTTTACCGGAGGAACACTTTGGGTGCTACCAAACGTCACAACGTAACTGGGTGATTATAAAGGAGTACTACAGGTGTCTCCAAAGGTAAATGTTGGGTTGGCGTATTTCGAGATTAGGTTTTGTCACTCCGATTGCCGGAGAGGTATCTCTGGGCCCTCTCGGTAATGCACATCACTATAAGCCTTGCAAGCAATGTAGCTAATGAGTTAGTTACGGAATGATGCATTACGTAACGAGTAAAGAGACTTGTCGGTAATGAGATTGAACTAGGTATTAGATATCGACGATCGAATCTCGGGCAAGTAACATGCCGATGACAAAGGGAACAACGTATGTTGTTATGCGGTTTGACCGATAAAGATCTTCGTAGAATATGTAGGAGCCAATATGAGCATCCAGGTTCCGCTATTAGTTATTGATCGAGAATAGTTCTAGGTCATGTCTACATAGTTCTCGAACCCGTAGGGTCCGCACGCTTAACGTTGCGATGACAGTTTTATTATGAGTTTATATATTTTGATGTACCGAAGGTTGTTCAGAGTCCCGGATGTGATCCAGGACATGACGAGGAGTCTCAAAATGGTCGAGACATAAAGATTGATATATTGGAAGCCTATATTTGGATATCGGAATCGTTCCGGGAGAAACCAGGATTTTTCCGGAGTACCGGGGGGTTACCGGAACCCCCCCGGGGGTTATTGGGCCTACATGGGCCATGAGGGAGAAGAGGAGGGCCGGCCAGGGCAGGCCACGCACCCCCTCCCCCCTAGTCCGAATAGGACAAGGAGGAGGGGGGGGGGCGGCGCCCCCTTTCCTCTTTCCCCTCCCCCCTTTCCTTCTCCACCAAGGCAAGAGGGGGGAGTCCTACTCCTGGTGGGAGTAGGACTCCTCTAGGCGCACCCCTTGGGGGCCGGCCGCACCTCCCCCTCCCTCCTTTATATACGGGGGCAGGGGGCACCCTAGAACACACAAGTTGATCTACGTGATCGTTCCTTAGCCGTGTGCGGTGCCCCCCTCCACCATATTCCACCTCGGTCATATCGTCGCGGAGTTTAGGCGAAGCCCTGCGCCGGTAGAACATCATCATCGTCACCACGCCGTCGTGCTGACGGAACTCACCCCCGACACTTTGCTGGATCGGAGTCCGGGGATCGTCATCGAGCTGAACGTGTGCTAAACTCGGAGGTGCCGTACGTTCGGTACTTGGATCGGTCGGATCGTGAAGACGTACGACTACATCAACCGCGTTGTCATAACGCTTCCGCTTACGGTCTATGAGGGTACGTGGACATTACTCTCTCCTCTCGTTGCTATGCATCACCATGATCTTGCGTGTGCGTAGGAATTTTTTTGAAATTACTACGTTCCCCAACATTGCACCCATTTTATGTGAATGTAGAGCTTACCACACTCGATCATCACGTGGTGTCTCGGCACGAAGAACTATCGCAATGGTGCATACTCAGGGAGAACACTTATACCTTGAAATTTTAGTAAGGGGTCATCTTATAATGCTATCGCTGAACTAAGCAAAATAAGAATATAAAAGATAAACATCACATGCAATCAAAATATGTGACATGATATGGCCATCATGATCTAGTGCCTTTGATCTCCATCTCCAAAGTACCATCATGATCTCCATCGTCTCCGGCATGACACCATGATCTCCATCATCTTGATCTTTATCAATGTGTCATCACATGGTCATCTCGCCAACTATTGCTTTTGCAACTACTGCTATCGCATAACGATAAAGTAAAGCAATTATATGGCGCTTGCATCTTATGCAATAAAGAGACAACCATAAGGCTCCTGCCAGTTGCTGATAACTTTAACAAAACATGATCATCTCATACAACACATCATGTCTTGACCATATCACATCACAACATGCCCTGCAAAAACAAGTTAGACGTCCTCTACTTTGTTGTTGCAAGTTTTATGTGGCTGCTACGGGCTTCTAGCAAGAACCGTTCTTACCTACGTATCAAAACCACAACGATTTTTTGTCAAGTATGTTTTTTAACCTTCAACAAGGATCGTCCGTAGTCAAACTCGATTCAACTAAAGTTGGAGAAATAGACACCCGCCAGCCACCTGTGTGCAAAAGCACGTCGGTAGAACTAGTCTCATGAACGTGGTCATGTAATGTCGGTCCGGGGCGCTTCATCCAACAATACCACTGAATCAAAGTAAGACGTTGGTGGTAAGCAGTATGACTATTATCTCCCACAACTCTTTGTGTTCTACTCGTGCATATAACATCTACGCATAGACCTGGCTCGGATGTCACTGTTGGAGAACGCGGTAATTTCAAAAAAATTCCTACGATCACACAAGATCTATCTAGCTGATGCATACCAATGAGAGGGGAGAGGGTATCCACGTACCCTCGTAGACCGAAAGCGGAAGCATTTCAATAACGCGGTTGATGTAGTAGAACTTCTTCGTGATCCAACTGATCAAGTACCGAACATACGGCACCTCCGCGTTCAGCACACGTTCAGCTCAATGACGTCCTCATACTCTTGATTCAGTTGAGGACGAGGGTGATTTCTATCAACGCGACGACATGGCAACGATGATGATGTTCCCGGCGCAGGGCTTCACCTAAGCACTATGATGGTATGATCGAGGTGTGTAACTATGGAGGGGGGAACCGCGTACGGTTAAGAGAAACTTGTGTGTTCTGGGGTGCCCCTGCTCCCATATATAAAGGAGCAAGGGGGAGGCCGTTCGGCCCCTAGGGCGCGCCTCAAGAGAGGAGTCCTACTAAGACTACTAGTCCTAGTAGGATTCCACCACAAGGAAGAGAGGGGGATGGAAGGAGAGGGAGAGGGAGTAGGAAAGGGGGGCGTCGCCCGCCCTTCCCTTGTCCTATTCGGACTCCAAGGGGGGTGCGGCCTGCCCTAGCCTCCCTCCTCTCTCTCCACTAAGGCCCATGGTTGTCCATTAGTTC
>NC_041383.1:106883821-106926472 GCF_002162155.2 Triticum dicoccoides
TATCCCCTCCGGCACTCCGGTTTTACACGAAAAATCCTGGAACTCTTCTGGTGTCCGAATAACATGGTCCAATATATCAATATTTATGTCTCGACCATTCCGAGACCCCTCGTCACGTCCGTGATCTCATCCGGGACTCCAAACAAACTCCGGTCATCAAAAACACATAACTCATAATACATATCGCCATCGAACGTTAAGCGTGTGGACCCTACGGGTTCAAGAACTATGTAGACATGACCAAGACACATCTCCGGTCAATAACCAATAGCGGAACCTGGATGCTCATATTGGTTCCTACATATTATACGAAGATCTTTATCGGTCAAACCGCATAACAACATACGTCGTTCCCTTTGTCACCGGTATGTTACTTGCCCGAGATTCGATCGTCGGTATCATCATACCTAGTTCAATCTCGTTACCGGCAAGTCTCTTTACTCGTTCCATAATGATTCATCCCGCAACTAATTCATTGGTCACATTGCTTGCAAGGCTTATAGTGATGAGCATTACCGAGAGGGCCCAGAGATACCTGTCTGATACATGGAGTGACAAATCCTAATCTCGGTCTATGCCAACCCAACAAATACCTTCGGAGACACCTGTAGAGCATCTTTATAATCACCCAGTTACGTTGTGATGTATGATAGAACACAAGGTGTTCCTCCGGTATTAGGGAGTTGCATAATCTCATAGTCTGAGGAACGTGTATAAGTCATGAAGAAAGCTATAGCAATGAAACTGTAACAATCATAACGCTAAGCTAACAGATGGGTCTTGTCCATCACATCATACTCCTAATGATGTGATCCCGTTCATCAAATGACAACATGTGTCTATGGTTAGGAAACATAACCATCTTTGATTAACGAGCTAGTCAAGTAGAGGCATACCAGGGACACTATGTTTTGTCTATGTATTCACACGTGTACTAAGTTTCTGGTTAATACAATTTTAGCATGAATAATAAACATTTATCATGATATAAGGAAATATAAATAACAACTTTATTATTGCCTCTAGGGCATATTTCCTTCACCCACCTCATTGCTCGATGGAAGCTGATGGGCAAAGCCTGTCTGGCAGATGGTGGCAGTGAGATCATCTTCTTGTGCTACAAGAGTCTCACTATTGGAGCATTTTCTTCACATCGCCTCGTGAAAGGGACAATGAATCATCTAATGATCTTCTCAAGCTTCGCGGGCTACATCTCCTCACCCGCGTAGGAAGGGGGCTACGAGAAGTTCATGCGGTACAGCCAAATTAACATTCCTGGCCGGAGAATGTTGCTATTGACCGTGGGATCAGTGCCATAGGAGTACTTGTTAGAGGTGCGGGTCGCCGATTCGACATGGATGCTGGAGTGGGCATGGTAAACTTCGCTTCCTCGCTGAACAGCCTCAGGTTCATGCTGGGCTCATTGGGATCCTTCGGTAATAATGCTTGCGACTAAGACCTGTTTGGCTTCAAATAATGATCATGGTAAATTAATAAGTAATACCATTGGCTTACGTATTGCATGTATACTAGACATGTGATCAAAATATATATAAGGTTGCACGTACAACCAGTTTAAATTGTGATTTTGTACATGTAGATCTACGTATCGCTTATTTTTGTAGACAATAGAAGCCTTATTACCTCTTGATGCATATAGGCCATCATCATTACATTGTTTATTACAAAGCGAGAAACAAGTAGCCAAGACAAAAAAAGTGTGATAGGCCACGCCGAACATAAACCTATGTGCAGGAAGCCTAGTACAACTAGTCAAATCAAACAAAAATTTGCACCCGCAAAAAAATCAAACAATTTTTTTGGGGCGGGGGGTGGGGGGGCGATTCTAGCCTCTGCGTATCAAGCTCCATCGGCCGCTTATGTTGTGATCGTTTAATGCTCCGGCCAACTGATTCGATACGCAAAAGCAACACCTGGCCGGTTTTTTTCCTTACAAAAATATATACTATTATTTTTTTTGCAAAAAATGGTATATTTGAACTATATTTTTTTTTGCCCCCCACACACACATACCCTTACAAAAGTGAGCAATCACACCAAGTGATTTGTGCCAATTGCACAGTAAGAAAAGGTGTTGAACTGTCTACTAATTATCCAAAACAAATGCTGCATTGTATGTCCCCTTGCTAATCCTTTACATAGAAACAAGAGAAATACATTTTAACGGAAAAACTCCTTTTCTAAACATGATCAGGGAACTAACTGATCATTTCAATTGTCGTTGGGTGACAATTTTTTTAGGGATTTCTATTTCCGTGCCCCTTCTTCCTTAGCTATGTTGAGTTTTGCCCATAGCATCCAACTTTCCTCACTTTTGCCCTCCACAACTCAGCCCATTCTCACAAGAGCCCAAAAGGAGCCTTGTGGTCGGGTCAATGCAGTTGACTGTTACCTGCTAGGTTATTGACGCGTGGGGCCTCCATTGTTTGGACATGTGGGCCGCGAATGGCAGGTGGGTCTTGGCCGTGACTGCTTATGACGAGTGGGACTTGGGCTCGGTGAGCTATAGGTTTGTTTTGACTAAAATAGCCCAACCCTGAGCTAGCAACCGTATCCCCACCCAGCCGCTACTCCCGTTGTTCCCGTTGCACTCCCACCACCATTGTGCCCTAGCGGCCCCGCTTCAAGTCGACCGTCTGCCTGAGTTACGATGGCGAAGCGACACGGTGATACATCGCAGCCTAGAGGAACCATCATATATAGTTGAGAGACATGTACATTTATAATAGAAACCCTAGCAATTAGGATTAGTCGATTGAATGGGCGATTTAATTGTTGTTCGTCGATGGGAGCCCATTTCTAGTGTGGAAAAAAGAAAACCCTAGAAATTAGGATCCGTTCTTGGGAGCCCATTTTAGATTCAATTTTGATTTGTAAATTCCATCTTTGATTTATTTATAGTTCTACCTAGATGGAAAAGGGTGACGAAGGAGTTTTGCTTCGGAGGCGTGCAGTTGCTGGCCAAGTGCAACGAAATATGCTCCCGGTTTCCGAGCGTGAAGTAGTGCACTCGATGGGCCTCACCTTTGAAGTGACACCGGAAGAATTGAAGTGGATGCTTTCTGAAGGCAAGGGGGCACTCACACTGGAGATTCTCCTCTGGGCAATGGCAGAGGCGATGGAGTCGCCGAATCCTTGGTAGCGAGCTTGCTGGTACGAGTACCGCTCCCGCCTCTCGTTGCAAAATCCAGAGCCGGACGGGCCTGTGAACTTGCATATTATCGATGTCGTCATCGAGGAAACAGAGGAGGAGGATTCATACGATGAGGAGGAGGAGGAGGAAGACGATGCTGACAAGGATGAGGAGGAGGAAGAAGTTTCTAACGAGGAGGAAGAGAATTCCGATGAGCAGCAGGAGGAGGAAGAGGATTCTGACGAGGAGCAAGAGTAGGATTCTAATGAGGAGCAGGAACAGGAGGAGGAGAAGGATGTAGAAGATGTGGGCTATCAGGGGGTATGGAGATCACCGCTCATCATTTGCCGACAGACACGAATCTGACGATTGTAGTGGACGACGAGGATGATGAGATGGATGACCATGAGATGTCCAATGCTGATGTCCGGGAAGATCTACCGCTGCTCAGATTGGAGGCCCAGTCAGGCTGCAAGACTACCCCAATTGTTGTGGAGGAGTATGAGCTATCGACTCAGTTTGGGCAGAATGTTGAACGCTCCCACCGACGCGTGGATCGCCATCTTAAGTGGCGCCCACTCCCTTCTAACAAGTGATGAGGATCCGACATGTGGATGCCCATTGTTAAATGAAAACAGTTATGTTATTTGAATAATCTTAAACAATTGGTGTACGCTAAATTTTGGATTTTGTAAGTTCAGAGGTTTTTTTGCATGTGTGCATCATGCAAAACTTAACTAAAATAGCAACAACATGCAAAACTTCCCTAAAATAGCAACATGCAAAATTTACCAAAAACAGCAACATGCAAAACTTATTTTAAATGGGATCCATGAACAAGGAATTATTGTGTGAAGGTTTTTGCATGTGTGCATCATGCAAAACTTAACTAAAATTGCAACAACATGCAAAACTTACCTAAAATAGCAACATGCAAAACTTACCAAATACAACAACATGCAAAACTTACTTAAAAAGGGATCCACGCACAAGGATTTTATATTGTGATTTTTTTTCAAACTTGTGGTATTGCAAATCCATGATTTTTCCGAGTAACTAGTTCACACAGTAGGGCTCCATGCACAAGGATTTCATTTTTTGAGGTTTTTTTTATTTTCTTTGATTTTTTTCAGAATGAGGTCAAACTTGCAAGGTTGACCAATCCTACCAGATGGTTGGGAATCTCAACTTTTATTGTGCCAAGTGCCTATACCACCAATTCAAAAGGTAAAAATTATTTTTGCCTATTTTTAGAACATACATACATGACACTTGTAGTTCACATTTGAGCTACTTCTAATAAATCTCTAGAAATTCAGTAAATGGATGAAATATAGAAATAAAAGTAGATAATTCATGAAACTTGGACAATGTACATCCAATGTGGTCTACTTTGGATGAAAAATGGAAAGACCCAATTTTATAACTTATTTCCGGCACTTACTTCACAACCAAGGAGCATTGAAAAGTATCCGGTCTACCTGGGCTCTGGTTATATACTGTTTGGACAACAAGGGGTCTTTTCCAAAGTTGCAGCTCTCTTTCTCTCCTCCGCGGCTGCCCATACACATGCCGCCTGCCATCAAGAGGGTAGAGCCACATGGTGGTGCCCCATTGCCACCACTGTCGGTGTCAAAACCGGCAGATCTCGGGTAGGGGGTCCCGAACTATGCGTCTGAGGATCGAAGGTAACAAGGAGGCAGGGGACACGATGTTTACCTAGGTTCGGGTCCTCTTGATGGAGGTAATACCCTACTTCCTACTTGATTGACTTTGATGAGTATAGGGGTTACAAGAGTTGATCTACCTCGAGATCGTAATGGCTAAACCCTAGATGTCTAGCCTGTATGATTGTGATCCTCCCCTATGGACAAAACCCTCCGGTTTATATAGAAATCGGAGGGATCTAGGGTTGTATAGAGACAGTTATTGAGAAAGGAAAGTACATGATCCGGAAGCCAAGCTTGCCATCCACGCAAAGGAGAGTCCCATCCGGACACGGGCAGGCCCTTCTATCTTGTATCTTCACGGCCCATCAGTCCGGCCCATGTCACATAGGCCGGCTCCCTGAGGACCCCATAGTCCAGGATTCCCCTAGTAGACCCTGAACTAGGATTCAATGATGATGTATTCGGCGCGCCAATTGTCTTCGGCATTGCAAGGCGGGTTCCTTCTCCGAATACTCCAAGCAGCCCTCCGCTCATGATAGATGTATCTGGCTCTGTTTAATAAATCCAACTTCAAGCTGCAAGGGCAAAAAATATGCGAAAAGAAAGTCACGTCCATAGGAGATTTTTCCGGTGAGGCGTCATGTCCTGGCCTTGTTAGTATTATGAACCATTTTACGGCCCTTTCTTCATGTTTCGAGGCACGATTATAGACACATCTTGTCAAAGAAGGGATTGTGCCCCCCTTATTACAGGACTCTCATTAATAGGGGTTTGGGTAATCCAATAGTGTTGTTCACACGTTCCCTTGGGAATAGGCGAGATTTAAGACTCCAGAGGGGACGCTTGATATCCATTGCCTTTATAAGAAGACAAAGATCCATCTTTTTACCCCACGCCTTCTTCCTCCTCAGCCTATCCGCCATTCGAGCTCCAGCGACCAAGTCTCAATCCTTTCCACCGCCACCAAACACTCCTAGCCATGTCCGGATCTGGAGCGCAGGGCAAGTGGATGGCTTCCTCTGTTACAGAGGAGAACATCAAGGAGCTCTGGGAAGCTGGATACTTAGCCATGGACATAGTCCACCAGCTCCCTGCCAAAAAGTAGATCATTCCCACTCCGGAGCCTAATGAAAGGGTAGTGTTCAATCCCCATTTCCTACGCGGACTAGGGTTTCCCCTTCATCCTTTTGTCCGCGGTCTCATGTTCTGCTATGGGCTAGATTTTCACGATCTAGCCCCAAATTCCTTCCTCAACCTTTCGGCGTTTATCATCGTGTGCGAGGCATTCCTCCGCGTCCCTCCCCACTTCGGCCTATGGCTCAAGGTCTTCAATGTGAAGCCAAAGGTGGCCGAGGGCCAACACGCGGAGTATGGCAGCGTCATGGTGAGCAAACTCACCAACGTTACCTGGCCAAAGGGGACCTTTGTGGAGAGCGTCAAAGGATGGTAGTAGGGGTGGTTCTATATCCAAGAACCCCGCGATGCCACATGGGCCCCCGCTCCTAAGTTCAAATCTGGGGCCCCGATGAGGCTTACATCCTGGCTCAATAAGAGCCTAGATTGGGAGTCACCTAACAAGGTGACGACACTGGAGAGCCGCGTCCAGGGCATGATAAACAAGAACACCAGCCTCGCCAGCGTGATCTAGGTGATGCTTTTTCGATGGATTCTCCCTTGTCAGCACCAGACTCAATATATGTGGGAATTCGACCTAGCCGGCGCTTGGACACTGCAGCGGTTCTTCAGCATGACGCACGAAGATATATGGAAGCTGCTCTTCAAAAGTCAAAAGTCATGGTCGGAGATAACCGAAGATTGCGACCTTGACAGGGCACGTCCGGCCACTCCTGTAAGTTTTATGATAACTTTTATTTGCAAATCCAAGGAGTATACTGAAATTTCTTATTCCCACAGGGCTGGACCAAGAAGGCGGAGTAGATCAAATGTCCGGCTCCGCTGCCCGAGGACGAAGCCACCCCCTTGTTGTCAAAGATGCTGGTTCCGACACCATATCAGGCGTCGGAGAAGAAGGCCGAGAAGAAGGGCAAGAAGACCAGAGGTGGTCTATGTTGTAAGGATATTTCGGACACCAAGTCCAAAGACTCCGAGACCTCCTCCTCCCATGACAAAGATGTGGAGGAGGAAGAGAGTGACTATCCCCCCAAGGGGGGGGAGAAGAGGCCGGCTTCCACAGATCTGGAAGCGGAGGCGGCCAAGAAGGGAAAATCCTCCCTTTCGGATGATTCCTAAGCAGATGTCGATGCCATCCCAAAGCGCCACCCAGGCCGAAGCCTTTGGCTGAATCGTAAGTATCTGAAGACACCACACACATATCCGATTTTATGCCTTATTATTATAACATATTGAATTGCACATTATAGCCCGGCTCGTGATCTCCCCAACGATCATCGTTATCTGGGAACTCGCTAGGGACGAACGCGATGGAGAGCAAGTCGCCTCCGCAGATCTCACCACCCACTGCCAAGGATAACACCGAAGTGTTGTCTCAAAGAACCTCTCGAGGTCATGGGGAGGTATAGGAGGCCGTGAAGGTGGCAACGGAGGGTAACACCTCTATTGCCAAAGAGAGGGGGAAATCAACCCCCATGGAGACCGGCGATGGGGGCAACGACCAATTCATCCCCCAACTGAATATTATTTCTGAGATCCATACAACTCCGGAATCAGACCAGCAGCCTTCCTCGAGGGAAGGGGGCGCCATCTTCACCGGCGTCCTCTATCAATCCAGAGGCGCCGGACACTCTGGTGGAAGCGCTTTAAAGTGCTTCCATTGTGGAGGAACACCGTACCCATGGTTGTCGAAAAGGTTTGGTCCGCCAAGAGCGGATTGAACCAAGCCTATACCAGCCTTCTAGTAGGCTTTGAGGTATGTGAAGTAATGTATTTTTTGGTTATTTTGCAAAAGGAATACCTGTATATGGATAGTAGCCCTTGAGACTTTGTCCGGCGTTCATGAAGGAAGCCCGAACGGGGGATCAAATAATGCTTTGCAGGAGCTAACAGATATGTTTACCTTGATGCACAGGCTTCTATGCGAGCAACAACCTTGCATGCTGCCGAACTGGCTGAGCTAAAGCGGCAGTTGGAGGAAAAGCAGGGTATGTGACGCAAAACTTATCTTGAAATGATATGATTATGCTCATAGTGGAGATGTCTGAGGTCAAAGCCCTCAAGAGTGCGCTGGCCGAGGCCAAAAAGGAGGCGAGGAGGAACGAGCCGCCCGTCAAAAGCATGAGGCGAGATGAAGTCCAACAAGAGCTCACAGATGCTATAAGCAAATGTGAGTCCTTGGAGTGCACGATGTCGGAAATTGACTCCGAACTTGCTATGGCGCTCCAAAGTGTGAAGAAGGCCCGGGTTGAAGCCCAAGGTGCCTGTCAGGAGATCCGAGAAGCCAAGAAGATTGTGGCGGGTAAGGCTTTTAATATGCAGAGCAAATATGTAAGGAGAAAGCACACCTTATTGACACGCATTTGGAGTTCTCCAGGAGCGTTTTCAGATCTGCCCTGTAGTGTTGCAGATGCTGTGGAATTCTTCTGGGCCGAAGAGGGGAGCTCCATAGAGAAGCTGTTCTAGTTGCAGTATCTTGCGCCAGAGCAGCCCTTGCCCCTCAGTAGTCAGCTAAACAGTTGACTGAGCTACATGGGGTGGCCAAGCTGGCCATGAAGAATGTCATAATCTGCCTTTGGCCAGCCGAACTGATACGTCTCCAACATATCTATAATTTTTTATTGTTCCATGCTATTATATTACCCGTTTTGGTTGTTTATGGGCTTTACTATACACTTTTATATCATTTTTGGGACTAACCTACTAACCGGAGGCCCAGCCTGAATTACTATTTTTTTGCCCATGTCAGTGTTTCGCAGAAAAGGAATATCAAACGGAGTCCAAACGGAATGAAACCTTCAGGAGCTATCTTTTTGGAACAAATGCAATCCAGGAGACTTGGAGTGGACATCAAGAAGCAGTCAAGGCGGCCACGAGGGTGCATGGCGCACCCTAGGGGGGGCCTGCCTCGTGGGCCCCTCATGGCTCCCCTGACCTACCTTCTTCGCCTATATATATCTACGTACCTCGAAACCATCCAGGGGCACCAGGAAAAACTATTTCCACCGCCGCAACCTTCTGTATCCGTGAGATCCCATCTTGGAGCCTTCGCCGGTGCTCCGCCGGAGGGGGAATCGACCATGTAGGGCCTCTCATCATCACCAAGGCCTCTCCGATGAGTTGTGAGTAGATTACCACAGACCTTCGGGTCCATAGTTATTAGCTAGATGGCTTCTTCTCTCTCTTTCAATCTTAATACAAAGTTCTCATTGATCTTCTTGGAGATCTATTTGATGTAACTCTTTTTGCGGTGTGTTTGTCGAGATCCGATGAATTGTGTGTTTATGATCAAGTTTATCTATGAGAAATATTTGAATCTCCTTTGAATTCTTTTATGTATGATCGGTTATCTTTGCAAGTCTCTTTGAATTATCAGTTTGGTTTAGCCTACTAGATTGATATTTCTTGCAACGGGAGAAGTGCATAGCTTTGGGTTCAATCTTGCGGTGTCCTTTCCAAGTGACAGCAGGGGTAGCAAGGCACATATTGTATTGTTGCCATCGAGGATAAAAAGATGGGGTTTATATCATATTGCTTGAGTTTATCCCTCTACATCATGTCATCTTGCTTAATGCGTTACTCTGTTCTTATGAACTTAATACTCTAGATGCATGCTGGATAGCGGTCGATGTGTGGAGTAATAGTAGTAGATGCAGGCAGTTGTCGGTCTACTTGTTGCAGACATGATGCCTATATACATGGTCATGCCTAGATATTCTCATAACTATGCACTTTTCTATCAATTGCTCGACAGTAATTTGTTCACCCACCATAATAATTATGCTATCTTGAGAGAAGCCACTAGTGAAACCTATGGCCCCCGGGTCTATTCTCTATCATATAAGTTTCCAATCTACTTTATTTTGCAATCTTTACTTTTCAATCTATATCATAGAAATACCAAAAATATTTATCTTATCATATTATCTCTATCAGATCTCACTTTCGCAAGTGGTCGTGAAGGGATTGACAACCCCTTTATCGCATTGGTTGTGAGATTCTTATTTGTTTGTGTAGGTGCGAGGGACTTGTGAGGAGCCTCCTACTGGATTGATACCTTGGTTCTCAAAACTGAGGGAAATACTTACGCTACTTTGCTGCATCACCCTTTCCTCTTCAAGGGAAAAAACAACACATGCTCAAGAGGTAGCAATAAGGATTTTTGGCGCCGTTGTCGGGGAGGTCTTCGCTCAAGTCAAGACATACCAAGTACCCATCACAAACTCATCTCCCTTGCATTACATTATTTGCCATTTGCCTCTCATTTTCCTCTCCCCCACTTCACCCTTGCCATTTTATTCGCCCTCTCTTTTCCGTTCGCCTCTTTTTCGCTTGTCTTTTGTGTGCTTGTGTATTAGATTGTTTATTTCATTGTCATGGCTAGTCGTCCTATCATCATTAGTACTCCCGATCATGAAGTTCTTACTTTTAGACAAAGGGAGGGAGAAAATCTAGAAGATGCTTGGCATAGAATTTGCAATGCTCAAAATAGATCTACTAGGAAGCAATCTACTTCCGTTCTTCTTCGCAATTTTTATGTAGGCATTACTCCGTGGAATAGATACATTCTTGATACCATTACCGGAGGGAATTTTTTGGGTAGCCATACTTTTGATGCTTATAATGCCATGTCAGATTTGTTTGGTCCACCGCCTCTTTTGGTTAACGGAACTGTTTTAACTTTAGAACATGTGATGCAAAGGCTTGAAAATATTGAAAATAAAGTTGCTACTGTCAAGTTAATCGAAAATTTGGATAAAAAGATCCACAACCAAATTACTCAATATGGATCTAAGGTTGGAGTTACTTTGATTTTTTTTAAAGAGAAGGAACCATAGTTAATGAAAGGATAGATCAAGATTCCACAAGAATCGGTAAACTTGAGGATATTATTACTAATTTAGGGTATGCCTTTTCATCCATGAAAAATACTCCAACTCCTCCTACAAAACTTGCCAAATTAATGTACGTTCCCAAAAATAAGGGTGAATCTTCTAGTAAGGAAAATGCGGATCTCAAATCAATAAGTGTTCATTCCAACTTCTTTGCTCTTATTAAAGAACCTTTTGCTACCAATGAATATCTTGATTTCTTGCCTAAGAGTTTAATAATTACTAAAGAGAAAGAAACTCCTACGGGTTATAAGTGTTCTATTAAAGAATTGAATACCAAAGATGGCAATACTTAGATCTATTCTCGCTTTTATGCCTAGCTAGGGGCGTTAAACGATAGCGCTTGTTGGGAGGCAACCCAATTTTATTTCTGTTTCTTGCTTTTTGTTCCTGTTTAGTAATATATAATTCATCTAGACTCTGGTTATATGTGGTTTTATGTTTTAATTAGTGTTTGTGCCAAGTAGAACCTATAGGATCATCTTGGGTGAAAGTTAATTTGATCTTGCTGAAAAACAGAAACTTTTGCGCTCACGAGAAAAAATATAATAAATCATAGAAACATGATTTTAAGTTGATTATTTTTTCAGTAGATCAATAGACAAATTACCCAGTAGTTCATATTTTGGTAGGATTTTTAGGGTTCCAGAAGTATTCAAAAGTTACAGATTGCTACAGACTATTCTGTTTTTGACAGATTCTGTTTTTTGTGTGTTGTTTGCTTATTTTGATGAATCTATGGCTAGTATAAGGGGGTATGAACCATAGAGAAGTTAGAATACAGTAGGTTTAACACCAATATAAATAAAGAATGAGTTCATTACAGTACCTTAAGTGGTGGTTTTTCTTTCTTGCACTAACGGAGCTCATGAGATTTCCTGTTGAGTTTTGTGTTGTGAAGTTTTCATGTTTTGGGTAAAGATTTGATGGACTATGGAATAAGGAGTGGCAAGAGCCTAAGATTGGGGATGCCCATGGCACCCCAAGATAATTAAAGGACAACCAAAAGCCTAAGCTTGGGGATGCCCCGGAAGGCATCCCCTCTTTCATCTTCGTCTATCGGTAACTTTACTTGGAGCTATATTTTTATTTACCACATGATATGTGTTTTGCTTGTAGCGTCTTGTATGATATGAGTCTTTTCTTTTTAGTTTACCACAATCATCCTTGCTGTACACACCTTTTGGGAGAGACACACATGATTCGGAATTTATTAGAATACTCTATGTGCTTCACTTATATCTTTTGAGCTAGACAGTTTTGCTCTAGTGCTTCACTTATATCTTTTTAGAGCATGGTGGTGGTTTTATTTTGTAGAAATTATTGATCTCTCATGCTTCACTTATATTATTTTGATAGTTTTTTAGAACAGCATGGTATTTGCTATGGTTATAAAATTGGTCCTAGAATGATGGGCATCCAAGTTGGGTATAATAAAAACTATCATAGGAAGTGAATTGGATGCTATGATCAACTTGATGCTTGATAATTGTTTTGAGATATAAAGGTGGTAATATTAGAGACATGATAGTGGAGTAATTGTGAATTTGAGAAATACTTGTGTTGAAGTTTGTGATTCCCATAGCATGCACGTATGGTGAACCGTTATGTGATGAAGTTGGAGCATGATTTATTTTTTGATTGTCTTCCTTATGAGTGGCGGTTGGGGACGAGCGATGGTCTTTTCCTACCATTCTATCCCCCTAGGAGAATGCGCATAGTACTTTGTTTCAATAACTTATAGATTTTTGCAATAAGTATATGAGTTCTTTATGACTAATGTTGAGTCCATGGATTATACGCACTCTCACCCTTCCACTATTGCTAGCCTCTCTTGTGCCGTGCAACTTTCGCCGGTACCATACACCCATCATATACCTTCCTCAAAACAGCCACCATAGCTACCTATTATGGCATTTCCATAGCCATTCCGATATATATTACCATGCAACTTTTCACCATTCCATTTATTATGACATGCTCCATCATTGTCATATTGCTTTTGCATGATCATGTAGTTGACATTGTATTTGTGGCAAAGCCACCTTGATAATTCTTTCATACATGTCACTATTGTTTCATTGCATATCCTGGTACACCACCGGAGGCATCTACATAGAATCATATTTTGTTCTAAGTATTGAGTTGTAATTCTTGAGTTGTAAGTAAATAAAAGTGTGATGATATTCATTATTAGAGCATTGTCCCAAGTGAGTAAAGGATGATGGAGACTATGATTCCCCCACAAGTCGGTATGAGACTTCAGACCTTATGAAAAATAAAAGAGGCCAAAGAAGCCCACCAAAACAAAAAAATGAGATAAAATGAGAGAAGGGACAATGTTACTATCCTTTTCCACACTTGTGCTCCAAAGTAGCACCATGATCTTCATGATAGAGAGTCTCCTATGTTGTCACTTTCATATACTAGTGGGAATTTTACATTATAGAACTTGTCTTGTATATTCCAATGATGGGCTTCCTCAAAATGCCCTAGGTCTTCGTGAGCAAGCAAGTTGGATGCACACCCACTTAGTTCTTTTGTTGAGCTTTCATACACTTATAGCTCTAGTGCATCCATGGCATGGCAATCCCTACTCACTCACATTAATATATATTAATGGGAATCTCCATAGCCCATTGATACACCTAGTTGATGTGAGACTATCTTCTCCTTTTTGTCTTCTCCACAACCACCATTCTATTCCACATATAGTGCTATGTCCATGGCTCACGCTCATGTATTGCGTGAAAGTTGAAAAAGTTTGAGAACATTAAAGTATGAAACAATTGCTTGGCTTGTCATCGGGGTTGTGCATGATTTAAATATTTTGTGTGATGAAGATAGAGCATAGCCAGACTATATGATTTTGTAGGGATAGCTTTCTTTAGCCATGCTATTTTGAGAAGACATTGAGAAATATGCTAGGTAGCATTCCACATCAAAAATTCTGTTTTTATCATTTACCTACTCGAGGACGAGCAGGAATTAAGCTTGGGGATGCTTGATACGTCTCCAACATATCTATAATTTTTTATTGTTCCATGCTATTATATTACCCGTTTTGGATGTTTATGGGCTTTACTATACACTTTTATATCATTTTTGGGACTAACCTACTAACCGGAGGCCCAGCCTGAATTGCTGTTTTTTTTGCCTATTTCAGTGTTTCGCAAAAAAGGAATATCAAACGGAGTCCAAACGGAATGAAAACTTTGGGAGCGATCTTTTTGGAACAAACGCAATCTAGGAGACTTGGAGTGGACGTCAAGAAGTAGTCGAGGCGGCCACGAGGGTGCAAGGCGCGCCCTAGGGGGCCGCCCCCTGCCTCGTGGGCCCTTCGTGGCTCCCCTGACCTACCTCCTTCGCCTATATATATCTATGTACCCCGAAACCATCCAGGGGCACCACGAAAAACTATTTCCACCGCCGCAACCTTCTGTATCCGCGAGATCCCATCTTGGAGCCTTCGCCGGTGCTCCGTCGGAGGGGGAATCGACCATGGAGGGCCTCTACATCATCACCAAGGCCTCTCCGATGAGTTGTGAGTAGTTTACCACAGACCTTCGGGTCCATAGTTATTAGCTAGATGGCTTTTTCTCTCTCTTTGAATTTCAATACAAAGTTCTCCTTGATCTTCTTGGAGATCTATTCGATGTAACTCTTTTTGCGGTGTGTTTGTCAAGATCCGATGACTTGTGGGTTTATGATCAAGTTTATCTATGAGAAATATTTGAATCTCCTCTGAATTCTTTTATGTATGATTGGTTATCTTTGCAAGTCTCTTTGAATTATCAGTTTGGTTTGGCCTACTAGATTGATCTTTCTTGCATTGGGAGAAGTGCTTAGCTTTGGATTCAATCTTGCGGTGTCCTTTCCCAGTGACCGCAGGGGCAGCAAGGCACATATTGTATTGTTGCCATCGAGGATAAAAAGATGGGGTTTATATCATATTGCTTGAGTTTATCCCTCTACATCATGTCATCTTGCTTAATGTGTTACTCTTTTCTTATGAACTTAATACTCTAGATGCATGCTGGATAGCGGTCGATGTGTGGAGTAATAGTAGCAGATGCAGGCAGGAGTCGGTCTACTTGTTGCGGACGTGATGCCTATGTACATGATCATGCCTAGATATTCTCATAACTATGCACTTTTCTATCAATTGCTCGATAGTAATTTGTTCTCCCACTGTAATAATTATGCTATCTTGAGAGAAGCCACTAGTGAAACCTATGGCCCCCGGGTCTATTCTCTATCATATAAGTTTCCAATCTACTTTATTTTGCAATCTTTACTTTTCAATCTATATCATAAAAATACCAAAAATATTTGTCTTATCATATTATCTCTATCAGATCTCACTTTCGCAAGTGGCCATGAAGGGATTGACAACCCCTTTATCGTGTTGGTTGCGAGGTTAATTTTTGTTTGTGTAGGTGCAAGGGACTTGTGAGGAGCCTCCTACTAGATTGATACCTTGGTTCTCAAAACTGAGGTAAATACTTATGCTACTTTGCTGCATCACTCTTTCCTCTTCAAGGGAAAAACCAACGCATGCTCAAGAGGTAGCAACCAATACCCAATAGCTATTTTGGATTTTGTGAAGCGGCTGGTCGATGCCTGCCCTCGGCTTGATGCTATAAAGAGGTCAGTCTGTATCGAAGGTGCCCAGATGGCCTTCACCTGTGTCAAAGTGCAATGGGCAAAGATGAATGCCACCAGTCTTGCAACCGAAGGCCCGCCCGCAGGGAAGGAGCATCGTACGCCGGACAAATATGTCAACGACGTCCTTGAAGGATCCCGCATTATAGAGGGCATGTGTCTGAAGGACATCATTTTTGAATGAATGTATCCGTGCTGCCCAAACTTTGTGTAATGAAAACAAACGTTTATGTAATTGTAGTCCTATTTTATCTGAATTTCTTTATCCTACGTTGCAGCTGTTTTATTGAGTCTGAGAGTTGGCCAGTCGTCGGCTTCAGCCCTTCGTGCAGATACTACGATGGTGTTCGGAACAGCACAAAAACACACTTGACCCAACGACTTGGTCTTTGAAGGAGGTGCTAGTGCGGCGAACCAGGCAATCAGACTATGCGACTTTACCACTCGCACTTAGCCATAAGAGTTTGACAATGAAATTGTAGGCGCAACCCCTAGTTTTGTTCGGAGATCCGAACTCGGGTGTTGTAGACACCTTACCAGGTAAAAACCAGTCCTTCGTGTAATACAGAAAAAATCACAAGAGATATATACCGAGTCACCGAATAGCTGACCATCTCTCGCTGCATCATGACAGTCAGTTTTCGACTTTCTCTACAGAGGTGTTTATCCGGCCAACCAGAAACACAATCGCAGTAGTTCTCCCTTTACTTCCTTAGCCGAACAATCGGAACGTAAGGTAGTAAACACAGGAGCCGGGCAACCCAACTATTGACCCAAGACATGATTCAGAGCCGATGCATATAATGCTAGACTCGGGACACCGAATTACACTTGTGAAAGTGTTCGGACTTATGGTATGTATAAGAAATGTACGCAGCTGAATGGAGCCCCTAGCGATTTAGGTCATGCCGAGGTGTACATGACAATCAGATGACAAAAAGGAAAAAAATGTGAATAAGCCAGTACCAAATAGTTTGGGCAAAAAATTGTTTCCATTATAGTATGATTGATACGTCAAAACGTATTTGTACAGATAATGCTATAAGCATCAAGGCTATTTTACATGCCGAGCGAAAGGGAAAGTTGTCTGCAGGTATTTGAAAAGGGGAGGAGGTGATCTTGAAAGATCTTTTAGGTACTCCGCCGTACATCTGTGCTGCTTTTTGCCTTGGTGTGTAATCCTTTGAGAGGATTAATGAATAAGTTTTCATAAGGGGCCAAAAAAGGGCCCTTTACATCATAGAAAGGTTGATGTGGGTTGTAAAGAACCTGAAAAGAAATAGTGAAATTAAGAAAAAGATAGATGTAGGTCCAGGCACGATTGAGCCGTATTGTGGACTTTATCCTTAATATGCCTCCATCGTCGCCCATGGTATTTTTAGTGCATAGTTATGTGCACGCGGTACATATGCCGCTATCCGATTGGGGATAAGACAGAGGCCGGATTGATAATTGAGCTCCTGACGAGCTGGACTATCATTCTGTGGGATGGTCCGGACTCGTTTGACATGGTCCGGGGGCTTGACTGCCGATGTGGAGTTCGGCTTGATAAGGCCGATTTGTACTTCCGCTACGAGGGCCACGGTGTGTTCCTCAGTACGGAGGGAGCGATCCATGTTTCCCTGGACTGTGATAACACCGCGTGGTCCTGGCATTTTGAGCTTTAGATAAGCGTAGTGCAGGACTGCATTGAAACGGGCAAACGCGGTTCATCCAGCAGTGCATGATAGCCACTGCGGAAAGGGACGATGTCGAAGATCAAGTCCTCGCTTCAAAAGTTGTCCGGCGAACTGAAGACGACTTCCAATGTGATTGAGCCTGTGGAGCGGGCCTCGACACTAGGTATGACTCCTTTAAAGGTAGTTTTGATGGGTTTGATTCTTGACGAGTCAATACCCATTTTCCGGACCATGTCCTGATAGAGCAAGTTAAGACTATTGTCACCGTCCATGAGGACTCCCGTGAGGTGGAATCCATCGATAATTAGGTGGAGGACCAATGCGGCTGAACCTCCATGGTGGATGCTGTTCGGATGGTCCATTCGATAAAAAATGATCGGGCATGCTGACCATGGGTTGAATTTTTGGGCGACTGGCTCTATCGCGTAAACGTCCCTTAATGCGCGCTTGTGCTCCCTTTTGGGGATGTGAGTAGTGTATATCATGTTCACCGTCTTGACCTCGGGGGGAAATTTCTTATGTCCCCCTGTGTTCTGTGGGAGAGGCTCCTCATCGTCATCCTTGTTGGGCGACCCTTTTCCCGTGTGCTCGGTGTTTAACTTTCCGTCCTGTTTAAAGACCCAACAACTTCTATTGGTATGGTTCGCAGGCTTGTCCAGGGTGCCATGAATCTGGCAAGGTCGATCGAGTATTCGATCCAGACTAGATGAACCATATTCGTTTCTTTTGAATGGCCTCTTCCGCTGACTGGGCTTCGAGCCACTGAATCCGGCGTTGACCGCCATGTCTTCGGCATTTTCAGTGTTGCTCTAACGCTTGTTTTTATTGCGTCGGGGCCTGCCATTTCTATTCCTTGCTTCAGAAGTGCCTGGATCACTGGTATTGTTGCTGCTACGGGCAAGATAGCTATCTTCTCCTGCGCAAAAGTGGATCATGGGTGATGTGAGGGCTGCCATTGACTTTGGATTTTCTTGGACGAGGTGTTGGAAAGCCATTCGTCGCGGATGCTATGGGTTAAGGCTGCGAGAGCCTCGGCGTCCGGACAATCAACAATTTGGTTCTTTTTTAGTAGGAACCTTGTCCAGAATTTTCTGGCTGACTCTCTCGGCTGCTGGACTATGTGACTGAGGTCATCGGCGTCCGAAGGTCGGATACAAGTGCCCTGGAAGTTGTCTCTAAAGGCATCCTCCAGGTCTTCCCAGCTTCCAATAGAGTTTTCTGGGAGGCTGTTTAGCCAGTGTCGAGCTGGTCCCTTGAGTTTGTGAGGGAGGTATTTGATGGCGTGTAGATCGTCACCGTGAGCCATGTGAATGTGGAGAAGAAAATCTTCAATCCATACTGCGGGATCTGTTGTGCTGTCGTATGATCCGATGTTCCGGGTTTAAACCCTTCCGGGAACTGGTGCTCCATGACTTCGTCAGTGAAGCATAGGGGGTTCACGACACCTCTATATCGGGCCACGTCCCGACGCAATTCGGATGGAGTCCGTATGCGGTTTTCAGCCTGGGTGAGGTTTTGCTTGTTGTGCCAGGCTTGATGGCCGTCTTCTCACGCCGGGGCGTGCCCCCTTGATCCATATATTGATATGGTCTGACCGGCTCAATTATCCAGGTCCTGTCATAGGTCGTAAGTGTATCCTGCAGCTGCTGTCTCTCTACCTTTACGGCGGGGTGGTGCAGGAGGGTGTTCGGCTTTAGCTGCCGCTCTGTCCCAGCCATGTGGTGGCCGGTCAGGTCTGTCGCCTGCTTTACGCTTTGGCGGTGCAGGA
The DNA here is from genome assembly GCF_002162155.2 of Triticum dicoccoides. Lineage (NCBI taxonomy): Eukaryota > Viridiplantae > Streptophyta > Magnoliopsida > Poales > Poaceae > Triticum > Triticum dicoccoides. The sequence continues at coordinate 106,902,781 of NC_041383.1, forward strand.
TCCGGGGCCTCGTCGTCGAATTGGGGTAGCAACTTGCATTTTGGGTAACTCTTGTTTGGGCGCTCGAGTCCGTATTACTCGGCTGCTAGGACATTTGTCCATCTGTCATTGGGCAGATCATGGTCAGCTTGAAGCTGCTTCTGCTTCCGTTTCAGGCTTCTCGCCGTGGCTATTAGCTGACGCTTAAATTGCTCTCGTTCCAGGGATCCTCTGGCACAATGAATTCTTTGTTGCCAAGGCTCTCGTCCTCTTCGGAGATCAGTACGTAATTACTATCCTCCGAGTCGCGTCCTTGATAGGATCGTCGGTGTTGACTTTCCCATGCTCCAAATCCTCCTGTTCGTATGTTTGTACGATAGGGGCTTCTTGGTCCTCGGCGTTCTCCGGAGTATTATTGTCTCCGGTGCCGGTATTGCTGTCTTTGTCGCGGCGTGATTTTGAGCGGCGCCACTGATGTCGGCGCTTTAGTGGTGCCTCAAAATGCTTGTCCTCGTCTGGATCCTTCCCACCATCGCCGTCATCCTCTTTGGGTGTGTCCACCATGTACACGTCATATGTGGAAGTAGCCGTCCAACGTCTGGTGACCGGCGGGTTCTGGCTTTGCTTGTCTCCAGCATCGTCATCCATACTGTCGATGTCTTCGGAGTCGTAGTCGAGCATGTTGGTTAAGTCCTCGATAGTGGCTATGAAGTGGGTGGTGGGTGGGACGTAAAATTCCCCGCTCTCAGCCCCTAGTGCGGGCTGGGCATAGTTTGACAGCGATCCTTCTGTAATGGCGAGACATCGCACTAAGTCCAGAACCTCGTTTAAAGGTGAGGTTTGGATAGGGAAGCGAGAATCCATGGAGCGAGGTAGGACAGGGGTTCCCTGGCGGAGCTTGTATAACACAGACCTTGAGATTTTGGAGCTAGTGAGCGGAGGTGAGTCCGGCTCGATGAGGATAGAGGGAGCCCAGAGTGACTCCGGGCCGGCCGGTGAAACCATCCCCTCCGCATCTCCGGTGTTGAGCTCTATGGCTACAGAGAGTCCGGCGGGCTCTAAATTCCCGTCTTTGGACTCAGCGAGGGGTTCCGGATTTAAGGCCGGAGCTGCGATTAAGGCCGTGAACCCTTGGAAGATCAAGTCTCCTCGGATATCAGCGGCGTAGTTTAGGTTTCCAAAACTGATCTGATGACCACGGGCATAGCTGTCGATCTGCTCCAGATGGCCAATCGAATTGGCATGCAGTGAGAAGCCGCCGAATACGGAGATTTGGCCGGGGAGAAAAGTCTCCCTCAGGGAGGTGTTGTCGTGGATGGTTGATGGAGCCATCGAGCCTTCTCGTGAGGACACAGTGGAATTCTCAATGCAAGCACCAATGTCGGTGTCAAAACCGGCAGACTCGGGTAGGGGGTCCCAAACTGTGCATCTGAGGATCGAAGATAAGAAGGAGGCAGGGGACACGATGTTTACCCAGGTTCGGGCCCTCTTGATGGAGGTAATACCCTACTTCCTGCTTGATTGACTTTGATGAGTATAGGGGTTACAAGAGTTGATCTACCTCGAGATTGTACTGGCTAAACCCTAGATGTCTAGCCTGTATGATTGCGATCCTCCCCTATGGACTAAACCCTCTAGTTTATATAGACACCAGAGGGATCTAGGGTTGTACAGAGTCGGTTACAGAGAAAGGAAAGTACACGATCCGGACGCCAAGCTTGCCATCCACGCAAAGAAGTGTCACATCCAGACACGGGGGAGGCCCTTCTATCTTGTATCTTCACGGCCCATTAGTCCAACCCATGTCACATAGGCCGGCTCCCTAAGGACCCCAAAGTCCAGACTCCCTCAACCACCACCGCCCTTCTCGCCACCAGGCAGTCCCGCAATTTTAGATGCCGCGAAAACAATCTCCTACCACCGACGCTCCACTCCCTGCACTCTCCTGATTAAATATCGGCGTCTGGCATCGTTCCACCAACGCTTCACTTCGTGGGTGGTCTTTATCCCAGGGCGCTGGTGCTCGGCACCGGCGGCAGCTCCAACTTCGGCACGGGCTCCAACCACAGCACTTCGTTGGTCGGCTTGAACTCCAACTCCTACTACTCGAGCTCGAGCCCACGCTGTCTGAGTTGTCTCATAATCGCAAGGAGCTCGAGGAGGAGGACACCGAGGAGGAGGTGGCCTTTGAGGAGATGCAGGAGCACCTCGATGTCTACGACGTGGAAGATGCAACCGAGGAAGATGCACCGGCTCCCGCGTACGAAGCTGCCATCCTCACTGCCTAGGCCGAGGAGGCCCTGCGCGCGGGACAACAGTAGCTTGACCAGGTAGTGTTAGCAGTGTCTCCATCCATGGCGCAGGTAGAGGCTATCAAGCGCCGGGTAGCTGAAGAAGAGGTCTCAGCTTGAGAGCAGAGGAGCGCGGCGACTCTGCATGCAACGGCCGCTGACGGGGTAGAAGGCGACGGACCGGACGTCGTGTTCCTATCCTCCTCCGACAACGAGACCACAACACCGACAACACAATTGTCCTTTCGGACGATGAAGACAAGCAGCCATCCATCTCTCGGCATCGGCCGACCATCTTCTATCTCCCTAGTTAATATTTCATATTAGTTTAAGGAATCTCGAAGTGTAAGGTCACTATGTCAGTTCACTTTGTTTTAGCGTTGAACAAATCCAAATCTAAATGTGCTTGTTAAGCTTATCTGAATTCTGAATCTCTGAATCTGTTGTGTTTTACACTATCGCGTTGTATCTTTCCAGGGTGACTGATTCGTGGGCCCTTCTGTAACGTAGAAAATATTAGGTCATATAGCCAAGTGTCTGCCCATAACCACATAGACGCACACAATTGAGATGGCTCGCACGATGCATATTCAACCCTTGCTCTCGAGGTCGACCCCCACAGGCGCCATTATATGCACTCTACATTTTGCAAACAAATCAGACACTGACATGTGGGTCCTAGGGTGTCCCACGCGTCTTTATATTTCACCATTTCCCCCTAATAAACCATAGACTGACAGGTGGGTCCTGGGTGTCCCACGAGTTAGTATATGTGCCAGGTAACGGTCAACTGCATTGACCAGACGGAAACGCTTCGTTTTGGGCTTTCTTCAGTGTGGGGCGAGTGGTGGAGAGGAAAAGTGAGATGCGTTAGTTGGGTGGGGCAAAACTGAGGAGTACTAAGCAACCGAGGGCACAAAAATAGGAATCCTTTTTTTTAATGATCAACCAAGCAATGAACATGGGAATCTATGTCAATAAACAATTTTAATGGCCAAATCAAAATAATTTTCTATTAATGGGAAAAGCTCGCCAAGATTATTTTTGAGGAACCTCAAAAAAGCAGGAGCACTTCTATCAAAAAGGAAAATTTACCTATTTGTAATAAAAATCAGATCAAAAGCATTACAAATTTACTATTTTCAGAAATGGAAGTTTCATCTCAGCAAGATTTAGAACGCATTCTTTGGCTAACTAGTAAATTAAACAATTGCACATGGTTTACTAGTATCAACCCGGTTTGTAGCTACCCTTTACGGTCCTTTTTCGCCTTTTAATTAAGTTACAAGCATATGTTGTCCTTTGTTTATTATTAGATGATGCGTGTCACTAGCTAGCCTTTACCACACTATGGTCGGTGCTTGGTTGGACCAATGGATATCCACACGTTGGCACTAGTGACAACGGAATTAAGTTGGAAATGGCACGCCGACTTACCAAGCTTTTCACTCCAAAGACTTTGACTACACTGCTAATATAGTACTGCAAAAACTACTTCAATTGGCTCAACCACTCAACACATGGCGCCAAGGAATTTCACAAAAAAAGCAAGAAACTCATGCACACTGTCTCTAGGTGATAAGCTCTGGGAAACAAAGGCAAATAACATGTGTGTAGTTTTTTCAACATCTTTTATCTTACGTTCCTCGAAAAGCAAAGCAATGGAAACTACTGGCACGATCACCACCAACTGTCTCTAGTTATCAAGTCAGTTACATCCCGTTCTTATCTGAGGACTTTGCATCTATAAAAGATGAGTGCTTTTTTTCTCCCTTGGCGTATATGCAACCCAGTAAAAGCTCAACTAGACTTCCACATTGAAGACTAAAGTTTCAACTCTCAAGAAATTATAACCGTATATACTGTGAACCTTCTCTCTCTAGCTAGTGCATGGTATCCTACTTTTGATGCATGTGGATCTTGCTTTCTTCTTTTAATCCACGAGTGTCACTTTAATCCCTATATGAACTTTATTTACAACAATTATGCAAGTTACTCACCTTGGCCAACTCGGGATCAAAATCAAACATTAAATTTGGTTTAATATATCGTGGTTAAACTTGGTTTGATGTTTTGTAAAAAAAAGGCTAAATTTGATTATAGCTTCATTTCAGTAAATCTATCAGCATGGATATGTAAGGCCAATGTGTCGTCATACTAGTTTATTCAAAATGGCATCTACTTTTTAGGTTGAAAGATTTTACGCATGGATTAAAAAAAATATGCCAAACAAGTAAAATATAACCAGTGACAGTGGAGAAATTTGCAGGGGCACACACGGGTGGGGGCATGCGTGCATGCGGCCACCCAATTGCTTCAAGATTCATAAAGTTGCTTGGTCATTTGCATGTGCTTTACCTCTTAATTACCGTAGATATAGTCCATGCATGCAACTTTTGGCAGAGTTGCATGCTCCACCCACCCCACCTCTCATGCCTTTTTATTTCTTCTTCAAATTTGAATCTATAATATATTTCAACCAAACGTCCAATTTAAGCCTCGTTTGCATATTTGTGTTCCTTGCAAAAACAAATTTCAAACAATACCACTCTTGAATACATTTCGGAATTTTTAAAAGTTTACTAAGTTTTAATATTATAACTTGATTGGTGTAATATTAAGTTTTTACCAAGTTACATTCACTTTTAGGATTTAGGATTTAGGGTTTTAGGTGTCAGGGCTTGGGGTTTACGGTATATGTATTAGCTTTGAAACTGGGTGAAGTTTTTAAAGGTTGTCGAAATGTATTCAAAAGTGGTATTGTTGCAAAGCCCTCGTCACAAGGAACATGAATATGTAAACATAATATATATTGGAGTTTCAGTTCAAATGACATAATAGATTCAATTTTAGAAGTGAGAACAGAACACATGGGAGAATGGGGGTGTGGGTGGAGCATGCACCCACTCCCCAAAAAATTGCATGCATGGACCCCGTCAGAAGCAACTAAGCACTGAACACATGTATTAGTTTCTGAATCTTGATGGGATCGTGTGGCCCAAAATCTTTGTTCCGCCTCCCGTGCGTGTCACAAATCCTCTCTTGGCGACAATGTGTTCGTAAGTAGAATATTCCTTCTTCTCCCATCAAACGAGAAAAGATTACCTCCAAAGATCAGGCATGCATGATTTGGAAGTATGATGGAATAACTAATCCTTAGATGACAGGTATGGACACTGCTCTTATATAGATTAAGTTAGTAAGCTCATAGGAGTAGAAAAATCGTGTAAGAACAATAAAAAAATAATAGTGGCTAAATTCACCATATCCAAGATCAGACAAGGGTCTTGTGAGGGAGAAGGAGGCAACTGAGTGGCGATGCATGTCCACCCGTGGTTCAGTTTTGCACTTGCCTAGCAGAGGTAGTAGTGGTGGAACGACAACAAATTTGGCATTGCTTCAACAAAGATCGCCATGTGCAAAATGGATTCGGCCCGGAGTTTGCCATGGCGCCGTAGAATAGGACTATAGGAGGAACTCCCGCATAATGGTCAAAAGAGGGAAATAACATGCATATGATACACTTTGAAACAAGAAAATAATCTAACAGAACACTATAATTCACTTTGAAATAAGAAAATAAATATAACAAAACATTATATGATACTGTAAAACAAGACAAACTTTTCCATATGTAGCATGAATCTTAAAGCAATGACGGATGGTGGACACATGCACAATATAGCACATGCATGGTAGCATGTCGTTTCTGTGGCTCACATATACTATATATCTTAGATAGCACAATTTACATTATCATTTTGTCAATATTAATGTATATTAGGATGAATACCTATGAATTGTGGTGGACCCACCCCGCCCCATGGGCAACATTGCCTTTGGAGTATGTTTTTGCCATTGTCTTTTGTCTTTCTTCCTTCATTTGTTTTGATGTATTTTTTATTAATTAATTATCCTTCTGCTTTTGTTTTAGAAAGTCATCTTGTCTGATATATATGACTACCTCTACCCCTACTACTGATAATGTTCATGATGTTTTATTAACTGCAGTAAGGTTGAAAGTTGGAGATGCATACGTGCCAAAATACACACGTTTTCATCGGAAGTATGAAGGGGAAGTTGAAGCATTAGTTGATATCACGTATAAGCATGTTAGAGAATTTACAACCGCAGAGGATAAATATAACCCCTCAAACGCCATGGCCGCGTCCGCGGGCAGTAACCGGGCACTCCTCAAATAGCGTCGTCCACATCCATGTATCTCATATTCGATCCCCTATATCCATACTAAACCATGCAACATCGATCAAACTGCATAGATCAGCAAACGGACATAGGCAAGCACAATACTTTCACCAAAAGATCGGATGTTCAAACGTCGCATGACGAAGGACAACTTGAAACTACATCTAAAACTTAAAATTAAATTGAAGAAAAGCGGATCTTCACCACTTTCGGGCCGGCCCCTTCCCTTTCCGGTCGCCGGCGCAACTGTAGCCATCGCGCACATGTTTATTAAATAAGCTCAGGGAAACAAAACCAAATGACATGTGTAGATTCTTCAACATCTTTGTTTATCTTACATTCCTCAAAAAATAAAGCAACAAAAACTACTTGTCTGGTCACCACGAGTAGTCTCAAGTTCTCATCAAGTCAGTCCATTTACATTCAGTTCTTATTTGAGTACTTTACATCTTTAAAGGTTGAGTGCTCTTTTTCTCCCTTGGCGTATTATTCCAGACATGCTACCTAGTAAAAGTTGAGCCAAGCTTCAGCGGCCAAGTCTAAAGTCTAAAGAAGATGGTCCTTTCAGTTAATGGAGAAATTTCAACTATATGTACCTCCGAACATTCCCTGTCTTAGCTAGTGCTGATGGATCTAGCTTTCATCTTTTGTGTATGTGAATCTGGCTTTCTGATTCGGTTCATTAGCTGTCCTTAAACTAAACTATAAACAAGTAACTCACTGTCACGTACATGCACTAATTAAAGCTACAAATGTTTACTTCCAAACCGCATGGAGAAATGTCTTAGAGGGTGCTTGGATACGTTTTAGTCCCATGACTAAAATTAGTGGGACTAAAACTTGCTAGCCTCACCCATGCTTGGATCCAAATGCTAAAGAGACTAAAATCAAGTTATTGAGCATTTATTATCCTCAAACCCTCCAATCCAGAACTCGCATGTGTTAAAGGAGAGGAATTAAATGAGGAGAGAGAGGGCTAATACATATTTTAGTAGGTTTCCTATGACTAAAAATTTTTAGCCTCAAGACTAGTCCTAGCCTCTCTTTAGTCAGAGGTGCTTGGAACTTTAGCCTCTAAAAAAGACTATTTTTAGTCAGACTAAAAATAGTCCCTTGGATCCAAGCACCCTCTTAGCCTTCCTTTCAGTAAATTCATCAGCGCGGATATATATGAGGTCGGTGTTGTCGTGCTTGTTTATCCGCAAATCGTAAGTGGCAACTACTTTTTAGGTTAGAAGATTTTACGTGCAGATCAAAATCACCTGCCACCCAAGTAAAATCTTACCGGTGATCATGTCCTGGTAAATAAATTCTTCCTTGATCGGTTCATAGACTCCATCAAAGGGGAAAAGATTGCCTCCAAGATGTGGCAGCGTGCTTCTAAAGTATCGTGCAATAATTAATCTTTAGTGATAGGTACGAACACTATTCTTAGGTAGATTTTTTTCTTGTTGAGTAAGCTCATAAGAGTATAAAATTGGTGTAAGATCACTACTAGTTCCCTATACGAAATATTTTTTTTCCTAAAGCAGTAGACTGATATATCTCCAGCGTATCTATAATTTTTTATTGTTTCATACTATTATAGTATCAATCTTTGATGTTTATTATACAATTATATATCATTGTTTTGGACTAACCTATTAACCTAGTGCCTAGTGCCCGTTGTTGGTTTTTGCTCGTTTTTGGCTTTTTAGGAAATCATTATCAAACTGAGTCCAAGCAGAGAAAAAACCGTGGATTAATTTTTTTGGACCAGAAGAGACCCTAGAAGGTTCAGGAGAAGACCCGACGAGCCACAAGATAGCGACAAGCTCGGGAGCCCCCCCCCCCCAGGCTTGTGGGCCCCTCGTGACACCTCTTGATGTAATTCAGCCTATATAAATTCTCAAATATGCCCAATATACCAGATAGCCACCCGAGATACTTTTTCCTCTGCGCAAGTTCCTGTTCTTACGAGATCCCACCTGGAGGCCTTTTTTGCGGCACTCTGTCGGAGGGGGATTCGATCACGGAGGACTTCTACATCAACCTTGCTGCCCTTCCGATGATGTGTGAGTAGTTTACCATAGATCTACGGGTTCATAACTAGTAGCTAGATGGCTTCTTCTCTCTCTTTGATTTTTAATACAATGTTTTTCTTGATGTTTTGGACATCTATTCGTTGTAATCCTATTTTGCGGTGTGTTTGTTGGGATCCGATGAATGTGGGTTCATGATCAGATTATTCATGAATATTATTTGAGTTTTCTATGAAATCTTTTATGCATGATTTCTATAGCTTTGTATTTCTCTCCAATCTATCCATTTGGCCAACTAGATTGATTTATCTTGCAATGGGAGAGGTGCTTTGTGATAGGTTCAATCTTGCGGTGCTCTATATCCCGGTGACAGAAAGGGACAAGACACGTATTTGTATTGTTGTCATTAAGATAAAACGATGGGGTTTATTCATATTGCTTGAGTTTACTTTGTCTACATCATGTCATCTTGCTTAAAGCGTTACTTCGTTCTTTATGAACTTAATACTATAGATGCATGCTAGATAGTGGTCGATGTGTGGAGTAATAGTAGTAGATGCAGACATGATTCGGTCTATTTGTCTCGGACGTGATGTCTATATACATGATTATTGTCTTGAATATCGTCATAATTATTCGCTTTTATATCAATTTCCCAACAATAATTTGTTCACCCAGCGTATGCTATTTTCAAGAGAAAAGCCTCTAGTGAAAACTATGACCCTTGGGTCTATCTGTATCATATATTAAATCCAAAAATAATTTACTGTATTTTTATTTATTTATTTATCACTGCGAGATTTGATCCTTGCAATTAACCGCCAAGGGAATGACGACCCTTTGTTTGCGTTGGGTGCAAGTATTTGTTATTTTGTGTGTAGGTACTACTAACGAGGTGTTGCTTGTATCTCCTACTGGATTCATAAACTTGGTTCTTAACCGAGAAAAATACTTATCTCTACTATACTGCATCATCCTCTCCTCTTCAAAAAAATCCCAACGTAGCTCATAAGTAACATAGACTTGCACATGAAGCCACTGCCTAGAGATGGTGTCATATTTAGTCTGGTTCTTGATACAAGTGCAATTCGCACTAATCAAGTGTTAGGCATTACTACTTATTTGTAGGATTGGCTATTGGAAGAAAAGTCTATGTTAAACTTTCAGCTCATAGAGGTTCTTCAAATTCTAAACAGGAAATAAGCATCAAGTGCTTACCATTCTCGTTCATTCAGGTCAAAGAAACGGATGATCCCAACCGGGGTCATTCGTTACTCTCACTGACTACCAGGCCCACATGTCTCCCCAATCTCTCTCTCTCTCTCTCACACACACACACATGTGCGTTGGGGAAGATGACATGGAAGATGCACATCTCCTTGGCTTATGGGGCTTGAATTCTTTCACCATAGCACAACACCACTGAGGGTGTGCGCGGCGGTGATTTGGCATGGAGTACAATCACAAAAGAAGGTGGGAGCGGGAAGCCAATGTCGACCTTGCTCAAGTAGAACATGTCGCGATTGGTGCGTATGAGGGGAAAAACTTTCGATCTATTCATCAGCTATCAACGTAGTACAAAGAACACTAGCAGTAAAAATCACATCCAGGTCCATAAACCACCTAGCGACGACTACAAGCGCTGAAGCGAGCCGAAGGCATGCCACCGTCATCGTCCCTCCCTCACCGGAGTTGGGCATACCGCACTAGAGCAGGAACCACCGTCGATGAAAATAAGCGTAGATCGGAAGGATACAACTTGTAAACACACAGACATAGATGAATGGAGATCGGATCCACGTGGATACACCAAAGACGAACGGCAAACGAATCCCACGAGATCCGCCGAAGACAAACCTCCAACGCCGTCCGACGACACCAGAAGCACCGTCGGGACAGGGTCTAGACAGGGAAAACCTTATTTCATCTTCAAAGAGTCGTTGATGTCTCGCCTCTTTAAGCAGAACACAAACCTAAAAAATAAATCCAAAAGACATTATCCAGCCGGCAAGGATTGGTATCCAGCGCACCTCCATGGCCCTAAGGCCGCAGAGACGAGGCAGACCTGCACATGCGCCGGCGGGAAGCACACGAAAGCTAGAGGCTAGCCCTTTGCGTGAGCGGTGACGCTGTTACGAGCTTTCGTCCTACTTATTACTTCTGGTCCTAAAAAATGTCAGACATTAACTGGCCCTTCTCCTAACGTGCAAAAGACCCATAGCTAAATATTGGTGACCATAAATATTTTGATTAAAAAGTAAAAAACATGACAACTAAAATTAAAAACTTATATGATTTGTTGTATTTAATTATTGGTAAGGTGGATCTTTAATTTTTCATGCATGTTGAGGTGGATATTTTGCATGTATGTTTACGGGATTGGTAAATCTCCGTTGACTGAGACTTAACGAAGTCTCTGTCGATGCTATAATCGTGAGATCTTAAATGGAGATCCGTGCAAATTTTTTTTCTTTCTTCTTTCTATATATTGTATCACTTGATTAAGATTTTGTCAAGTCTCAGTCCAGATCTAGCCACATCCGTATGTTTACATGATGAGATGGCATGTGTGCATGCATATATATTTTTTTTAGGATATGTGTGCATGCATGTTGATAGGATTATCTATTTAGGTAGAGAAGATACTATATACGGTATATGCATCAACAAATTGTAGGAGTATAGTTTTTGTTCTAGCAACATGACTGCGCAAGAGCAACCCGGCCATTTTGCGACCGAGCCGGCAGCGCGCGCGTCGGTGAGCTCACGCCGCTGCGTCACGGCGATGACATGCCCGGACGTCGGTTCGCGCGCAGGGACACACATCGATCTACCATGGCGGGGCCCGCCCCGGCGCTCCGTAGCTCCACGTTCCGCGCCGCTTCCTCCTCCATCGCTCTCGCGGTCTCGCTCACCTTTCTCTAACTTTTCCTCCCAATTTCTCACCGCCCGCCGGCCGCACCAATAAAAACTTGAGCCGTGCGCGGTGAGCACGCCCTACTCTCTATGCCCTCTAATAGCTCGCAAGCTAGCTAGCATGGCATCTTGTGGCGGCGCGGGCCATGACGGCGGGCGCTCACGGCCGACGGTGGTCTACGACGACCTGGTGGAGGTGCGCGAGCACGCGGCGACGCTGCAGACCATCCTGCAGGGGTCGCCGAGCGTGTCGGCCGTGGACGCGAGAGAGCTCGTGAAGGGGATGATGGCCAAGCTGTCCAGCGCTATGTCGGTGCTGGGCGCCACCAGCGGCAGCGGTGTGGAGTCGTCTTTGGGGACAGGCCGAGGACCAGGTCCAGGTGGGAGGAGGAAGAAACCCGGCACGGCGTTGTCCGGGCCGCACCGCCGGAGCAGCTCCAGGAGAAGGTGATCGAAGAAAATCTTTAGACCCTCTATTACCCGTGCAACTACCTACGTATAGCTACTAGCATCTCACTAGAAATAACCACTTATTGCAACTATGCACACAATTTTACAAATTATTGTGGGCTCCTCCAACTATCTCTTTTCCAAATTGTGCTATTAATTTGGCGACCTAGTGGGGAACTTTAGGCGCCAATGATTAGTGCACGAAAAGTATAGCCTGCTTCTGATAATCTGACCAAGTTCGTTGTTGTTGTTGTCAAAAGTACAGATGCTGCCAATTAAGATTACTTGGGCATGCATGCATGCATGGGTCTATCAAATCATATGTACTGTAGTACTCCCTCCGTTCCTAAATACTTGTCTTTCTAGGCATTTCAACAAGTGACTACATACCGAGCAAAATGAGTGAATCTACACTCTAAAATATGTCTACATACATCTGTATGTAGTAGTCATTTAAAATGTCTAGAAAAACAAGTATTTAGGAACGGAGGGAGTAGTTGTTAATTAATCATGTCTGTTAATCTGTTATGCATGGCAGGTCGAAGAGCCCTTTCATCAACATGGTCACTGCTAGGACGCTCAACGATGGCAAGACATGGAGGAAGTACGGCCAAAAATATATTCATGCCTCTACTAGCCCGAGGTACTTACATATATGTCTTTTTCTGTTGTGCTTCAAGAAAAGGGAAAAAATAACTGAGGTAGTATGAACTATGAAGTGAGGTCTCATGCATGCAGAACCGAAAAAGAAACAACACAATGTCACTACGTAGACTTGTCAAAGTATAGCTGAAGAGTGGTTATTGAATCATTAGTTGAAGCTAGCCAAAGACACTTGCCAACTGGTTAATTTGTTAGTTGAGCTTTTTTTTTTTTTGAGAAGAGCTTTTTAATTTTATCCTTTGAGGGAAGTTGAGCTTTTTGATTAGCTAGTTGTTCTTGTATATATATTGGAGTATTAGCTAAGGCTCTAGCTAGCTAGTAGAGCTGTAGCTAATTTGTATATGCACAATGGCACATCCAGGAGCTACTACAGGTGCTCTCATAAGCCAGACCAAGGCTGCCAGGCCACGAGGCAGGTCCAGGAATCCGACTCCAACCCGTCGGAGTACATCATCAGCTACTACGGCCAGCACACCTGCAAAGACCCCTCCACGTTCCGGTCACTCCTCATCCAAGGCGCCGCCGACGCTGCCCCGCCAGCAGACTGCTCAAACCTCATCAGCTTCCAGTCGATCAATGGCGCGGCTGCGAGCACGAGCACGAGCGCTTTTGCTCATCATGTCGTGAAAGAAGCGGTTGATCTTCATCCGGTACCTTACTCCCGCTTCTTCAACTACAGCTCCTGGCCGCCGGTGCAGGAGGGTATGTCCAGCGGCTCGCTGTCGCCGGCTGGCCACGGGAAGTTCATGCAGTACGCCGGTGGGCAGCTCGTCGACGTTATTGGCCGAAGGACGTTGCCGTTGACCGTGGGATCAGCGCCGGCGGAGTACTGGCCGGTCGTGGGAGCCGCCAGCGTCGACACGGACGCTGGCGCAGGCATGGACAGCTTCCCTTCCTCGCCGAGCAGCCTCGGGCTCATGTCGGGATCGTTAGGGGGGTCATTTGGCAATAACATTTACGACGACGACCTGTTCGACTTGATTCCTGACCAAGGTCGTGTACCCATGCATATGCATGCATGCAACACACGGCCCACTTTGCATGCATGGGGTAGTAGTAATATTTTTTTATGAAGGTATATTGTGTATGCATGTATATTGGGCATGTGGATAGAACATAGAAGGTAATATGTTTGTATTGGATGCCACTTGTAAACATATACTAGTACTCGGGATAGGGAGTATGTAAGTTTGCCTGTACGACCTTGAATTATGGATTTATGTTAAATTTCGTTTAAATAATATTAGAATGTTTTATCACCTTGCACAATAAGAAAAGGTACTCAATTGTCTCTTGTCCAAAATAAAAGTTTTGCAATTTGTATTGTTAAACCAAGTGGCAAGCCTAGTAAGCTATCTCAGACTCCGAGTCAACAACTTTAATGGTGGAACCAATATGATTTCTCTATTACTGGGAAAAGCACAACAAGATTATTTCCAAGGAACCTCAACAAGCAGGAGAATTCTATCGAAAAGGAAAATCACCTTATTTATGACAAAAAGAGCAGTGATATTCATATGTACCAGTTTACAAAGAAGTTATGCACTAGTTCAATATATTGAAGACGGTTATTTCCATGTTTTGCTCTTCGGTGGTCATTCCCTCTCTCACAGTTTGATTTTTTATATAAAGTAGTACATAAGAGTATGAATTCTGTAACGAAAATCGGACCAAAAGCATTTCAAATTTACAACTTTTGGAGATGAAAGCTCCATCTCAGCAAGATTTAGAATGCATACTTTGGTTAACTAGTACATTAAACAACTGCACATGGTTTGACAGTACAACCCGGTTTGTAGCAATCCGTTATAGCCTTTCAACCAAGTTACTAGTATTTGCCCTTGTTTATCAGATGATGCGTGTCACTAAGCTAACCCTTGAAATCAAGACACTGCCACACAAGGGTCTGCATCGATGCTTGGTTGGACCAATGGATATCCACGTTGGCCCTAACGACAATGAAAGTTGGAAAATGTTTTCTTTGCTTCTAGAGTTATTGTCATGCTAACTTTCCAAGTCTTTCACTCCAAACACTTTGGCTATGCCAGATGTATATTATTGTAAAAACTAGTGCAATTGGTTCAACCATTCGACACATGGCACCAACCATTTTCACATAGAAAACGAAAGCAAAACCTCATGCATGCACTTGTTCTCCCGGTGATAAGCTCAGGGAAATAGAAGCAAATAACATGTGTAGTTTCTTCAACATCTTTTTTTCTATCTTACATTCCTTGAAAACTAAAGCAATGAAAACTACTTGTCTGGTCACCACGAGTGGTCTCAAGTTCTCATCAAGTCAGTCCAGTTACATCCAATTCTTATCTGATTACTTTACATGTGGAAAAGCTGAGTGCTCCTTTTCTTCCTTGGCGTATATTCCAGGTATGCTACCAAGTAAAACTCGAGCTAAGCTTCAGCACCAAAGACTGAAGTCTAAAGAAGATGGTCCTTTCAGTTCATGGAGAAATTTCAACCATATATACCTCCGAACATTCCCTGTCTTAGCTAGTGCGGGTGGATCTAGCTTTCTGGTTTTGTACATGTGAATCTGGCATTCTGATTCGGTTCATTAGCCGTCCTTATACTAAACTACAATCAAGTAACTCACTGTCACACATACATGCACTAATTAAAGTTGTCATAATACGACAAATGTTTACTTCCAAATCGCATGGGGAAATGTCTTGGCGTTCCTTTCACTAAATCTATCAGTTCGGATATATATGAGGCCAGTGTTGTCGAGCTTGTTTATCCGCAAAAAAAAGTGTTGTCGTGCTTGTTTATCCCCAAATCGCAAGTGGTAGTTACTTTTTAGGTTGATGATTTCACGTGCGGATCAAAATCACCTGCCACACAAGTAGAATCTAACCGGTGATCCTGTCTTGGTAAATGAATTCTACCTTGGTCGGTTCATAGACTCCATCAAAGGGGAAAAGATTGTCTCCAAGATGTGGCAGCGTGCTTCTTAGGTAGGTACGAACACTGTTCTTAGGTAGTTTCTTTTCTTGTTGAGTAACCTCATACGAGTATAAAATTGGTGTAAGAACACTACTAGTTCCCTATATGAGATGTTTATCCTAAAGCACTAGACTTGCACATCACTACCTCGCCATGGTACAAGTGTGATTCACACTAACCAAGTGTTAGTGCATTTCTAACGATCCCTTATAACCGTTAGAGGAGTAAAAAATTTACTCCTCTAACAGGCAACTAGCCGATCCCTTATCCGCCGTAAGGGAGTACAAATTTTACTTTGGCCCCAACTTTCTCGCTAAATATACTCCGTCTGGAGGCGACCGAGTATCAGGGGCGGAGCCAGCGTATTAGCGTTGGGTTCAGTTGAACCCAACGACATTTCCTGGCCGAGTATACGTACTGATATACATACTTGCATGAACCCAATAAAAAAAAAAGAGATGAACCCATCAACTTCGAACGGAACGCGCTAGAAGCCCAAGCCCAGAAAGTGAACTATTCGTCGTGTTAGTCTACCAGGCCTGTTTGTGGCTCCGTCACCTATTCCTTTTTTCTTTCCTTTTGAGGACACTCGTGACCTATTCTAATGTACATGTACACGGCAGCCGCCGCCAGCCTGATCTTTAACCTTTCTGTTCGCTTCCTCGACTCTCTCATGTCCGCCTCGATGCGCCAACGACGAGCCGGAAAGGGTAGGTCGGCGGCGGCGAGCCTACCGGCTATTGTGGACCAAATTTGAGGTACTGAGTCTGCATCGTTACATGTCGATCTTGAACAGGCCGTAGTTTCATCCATGGAGGAAAATTTGAGATACTCAGCGGAGATTTAATCCAAATTGGTTTATTGAATATGGTGGTTGGATTGAGTATAGTACCAAGGTGCTTAAGGCCTTCTGATTCAAAAAATTTGGTTGATCTTTGTCCTGAACTTCAAACTTACATTGACAATGTGCAAGTAGATGAAAGGTGTACTAGTTTGGATGGAGTTGTTGATCTTGCTAAACTAATGGTGCAGACAGATAAGTATGTTACTTTTCCTTTGGTGTGTCAACTAGTACTGATATTTCCCACTTGCCACATCTATGGAAAGATGCTTTCGCCTATGAATGTTGTGAAGAAAAGGTTGTGCAATAAAATGGGAGATCAGTTCATGAGCAAATGTCTAGTTTTCTATGTGGAAATGGCATGTTTTCTGCCATTAGTATTAAAGGGGACACTCTATAATGTGAGTGACTTTACAAGCTTCTTTCACTTAATGGTGCCTATTGTCAAACTAATTTTTCATTTCCCCTCGATGTTTCTAGGAAGATGAGAAGCTACACCTTGAATTATAGACTTATTTTGTTGCTACTCTATTTATAATATGCAAACAACAATTTAATAATTTTAGCCAAAACCGGTAATGTGCTAAACTCTTTCCGGTTTAATGTATCAGAAGTATATGATAAGTGATATCACATTTCTATTTGTTATGGTGTATTCTAGTGTTATACTCTTGTTGTAGACGAGCGTGTAATTAGGTTTCAAACTTATTTATATCGTACCAAATCTCCATAACAAGTGAACGATTGAACCCAATGACCAAATTTTCTGGCTCCTCCCACGCCGAGTATAATTTTTCTTCACGCAAAGACCTCGTGGCTGGCCGGCGACTCACGTGAAGCTCCCATGGCCTCGCCGGTGACCTCAGGCCTCGCCGGCGACCTCGCTAGTGACCCCTGACTGTACTGCTACTGCTACGGCCACTGTGTGTCGCTGCTACGTGTTGCTGTTGCTCGTCACCGCCAGTGCATGGTGGTACTGCTGCTTGCCGTCGGTGCGTGCTGATGCTGTTGCTGCTCCTTCCCGTTGCGTGGTTCCGCCGCTGCTCACTGCCGCTGGTGCATGCTTCTGTTGCTTGCCGCCGGTGCATGCTACTGGTAGCGTTCGCCACTGGTGCGTATTGTTCGCCGCTGCTCCTCCCGCTATGTACTGCTACTCTCCCGCTGCGAACTAATACTGCTGCTGCAGCTCGCTGCCGGGGTGTGTTGCTACTGCTCGCCTCCGCAAGTGCGTGGTACTACTACTGCTCGCTGCTGGTGCATGTTGCAGCTGTTGCTGCTCCTCCCCATTGCGTGTTGCTGCCTGCCGCTGGTGGGTGCTTCTGCTGCTTGCCACCAATGCATGCTGCTGCTACCGTTCGCCACTGGTGCGTGTTGCACGCTCCTGCTCCTCCCCTGACGTATTGCTACTTTTGCTGCTCGCCGTTGCTCCTTCCGCTTCTTGCTGCTACTTCTGCTGCTCGCCGCCGCCGGTGCGTCCTGCTGCTGCCCACCGCCACCGGTTTGTGCTGCTGCTGCTGCTGCTGCTCCTCCCTGCTGCGTGCTTTTGCTGCTACTGCTCACCGTCGGCGTGGTCGTCATGGTTGCCACTCGCCGCAGAGGTGCATAGCAAGTGTTTGACAAAATGTATGACCCAAACTTAAGTTTACTCCATTATATATAGGGGGTCAGTTAGGTCCATTCAAAACTTAGTGGAGTAAATATACTCCACTAAGGTTTACTCCGAGGTTTAGGGCCTGTTCTGATCTCTTCCCACTCCAAACTTCACAAAATCTCGGTCAGTAAACCAGCCCGAACATTATAACTCCAAGAAGCTGAAATCCAGGAAGCCATTGTGGGTTGTAGTTCTTTTTTTTGAAGCTACTGATTCCTAGCTCCACGTTTTTTCTGAATCTGAAGCTAAAGTTATTTATGGCTGTAATGCCACCGCCAAGAAAAACGATTCGGCGGCTCCTCCATGATTGAGCCCGCACGCAGTCGCTCGCTCAGATCTCCCCTCTCCCTCGTCTCTCCCCTCGAGCCCTCATGGTTGTCGTGCCCCGCCGCCACGCCTGGCTACCCCCATCGTCCACCGATTCCACGCCTCCGCCCACAGATCCGTCCGTCCCAGCTTGTTTCCCGCTGGATCCCATCCTCAGCGGCGCCAGGAGCTGCGACCCCATGGCTTGGAGGTGCTAGCCTCAGCGCCATGGTTGTGGGCAGTTCGGCCCCAAATGGGCTCCTTTCAGCCGGCCCAAGGTGGTAGCGAGCAGGCATTGAGCGCCCCAGCTGGGCTGCCACATCATCCATGCGATAGGAGAAGTTGTGTGCATGCAGAAACTATCATGCAAATTCCTCTATGCACTAGACAGATTGAGGACTTTTGGGCATGGAGCAAGGACAGGCGGGGTATTTTCTCTGTCAGAACTGCTTACCACATGATCCACCAGAAGAAACTAAGCAGAGAAGCATGGTTATATGAGCAAGGGGGGCCGTCCCACTCACAAGCTAATAGTGAGATCTGGACAAAGCTATGGGGTTTCAACGTTCCGTCAAAGCTTAAGATGTTCCTATGGAGATTTGCGAAGAACACCACACCAACCGGGGCACTTTTGCATCATCGGAACATGGCGGACACACCTGTGTGCGGCCTTTGCGGACCGAAAGACACTTGGAGACATGCTTTGCTAAACTGCATGGTTTCCCGGAGTACATGGGCTTTGTCATCTGAGCATATCATCGATGCACTAAGTAAGAATGAAGAAGGGGACGCGAAGAGATGGCTCTCCGCCATGCACGAGGCACTATCCCAGGAGAGTTTTACAACACTCGTGGTCACACTATGGGCCTTGTGGGGAGCGCGCCGAAAGGCGATCTATGAGCAAATATACCAAAGTCCTTTTCAGGTACATGGATTTATTCAGTCTTACATAAGGGAACTGGAAGCTATCAAAACTGTTAAAACAAGGCAGGGTGGCAACACTATTCCTCGCCCAACAAGCTGGATTCCCCCACCAATAGGGATGACAAAACTGAATGTAGATGCTGCAGTGGGGAGGGGTAGTAGACATGGCTCGGTAGCGGCAATATCAAGAGACTCTGATGGCCTTTTTCTGGGAGCATCGGCTGTGGTTTCTGCAGGCATTTCCGATCCGGCCACGCTTGAGTGCATGGCGATCAGGGAGGCGTTGGCCCTTGCAGATGACCTCAATGTTTCAACTATACAAGTGGCGTCCGACTCGAAGGTGGTGGTCGAGGACATCCGAGCCAACAATCCTACAGCTTATGGTGCGATCATACATGAAATAATAGAGCATAGATCAAATTTCCTTTTGTGTAATTTTTGCCACGAATTTAGGAGCTCGAATGTCGAAGCTCAGAAGCTCGCGAAGCACGCTTTATCCCTTCTGGCTGGCCGACATGTTTGGTTGGGACAGCCGGACGGACTTTCTTTTGTCCATGTAAACATTGTGACGACGTAATAAAGCTTCGGAGTTTGCCTCAAAAAAAAATGCAGAACGATTTTCAGATCGCTGTGAGAAGCAAGAAGTTAGAAGCCAACTATGGGAAGTTTTGGAGAAGCTAGGAGGTTTCAGAACATGCCCTTACTCCTCTATTTTTTTAAGGGATCGGTTAGAAATGCCATAGGCATTACTACTTACTAGAAGGGTTGGGCGCGGTTTGGTGCACTGTCGGTGTTGTTGGGTTTCTTAAAAGGTAAATCACCATGTTTCAAAATATAGGTGTATTACTTTTTTGAAAAGGCAAACCTTTTAAGCTTTGATCAAATTTGTAGAGGAATATATGAAAATCCATAATATCAATCAGTATTTTTTAGATTCATCATGAAAATAATTTCCATACTTTTTTGTTTAATATTGTGGATGTCGATATTTTTGCTCTGAACTTGGTCAAAGTTAAGGAAATTTAACTCTAAAAAATTAATACCCCTTATATTTTGGAACTGATGGAATATTTAGTTTGGCGGGTGGGGGAGATGATAGAGTATGTTTTATTTATATTTATGATGCATTGATTAGGTGGGCCTTTTGTTGGAAATATGCCCTAGAGGCAATAATATAATTAATATTTATATTATTATACTTCCATATTTATTATTAAAGAGTTTATATTCTATGCTATAACTATTATGATCTTGAAATATGCGATTCAGTGCATATTCACGTCTGGAATGATAAACGGTTAAATAAAAGGTTCCTAGTCTTGCCTGTAGGACTAGCTCAAGTGTTGTTGGTGATCATATTTTTTGGATCTTAGGATGTTGTTAAATGTAATGATAGTCCTAAAACATTATTGAGAGTATGACGTGGGGAGAATGATCATATTGAATCGACCCAAACTTGGTTGTTATGAATTGAAATATTATCGTCTGTAATCAATTGTAAGAAGACGTAGTGTTAACGTGTGATTTTGCTCCTTAGACCATGCGAGTATCATAGTCACTTCTTAACGTACAATGGACTTTGGGGTTGCTCAAATGTCACCTGTAACAAGGTGATCATAACGACAACTTACAGGTTCATCGGAACGTTTGACAAGTGACTAGATAGCTCAAGTGTGGGATTTTCTCCTCTAACGATGGGGAGATATTCTTAGGGCCCTCTGGATGCGACAACATGCATCATCTTCTGGCCAGACACAGGTGAATTCATCACGGGGATGTCGGAACACAATAACAAGAAAGAAGACCAAAACCGGTAACGAGGGTTTCAGTACAGTGAGTATGGTGATGACTCGGGAAGATACCGATGCATCCCGGGTTTTGTGAAGTATCACGAAGCAAAGGGAGCATCACATGATAACCAAAGGTTCACTCAAATATAATTCGTGTGCTCATAGGGATCGGTATGGACATCCACGATTCCGTTGTCGGTCATTGAACGAAGGGGTTTCGTTCATGTCTATGAGTTACCGAACCTACGGGCTCACAAGCTTGAGGAAACCACGATATGTTGAGTGTTAGTAGGACGAGAGTATCAAGGATTTATTTGTGGAATTGTTTCATTAATATCCAGAATAGTTCTGAGAGGAATCAGAAGCGTTTTGGGTCACCAGAAGGGTTTCAGAGTTTATGGGGCATTACCGGGTATTACAGATAATTAATATGTAGATGGGAAATGTTTCCAGAGGTGTTAAATTATATATAATATGCTCAAGTAATTGTTAGAGGGTTTTATATTTAATTTAATATCAACGGGCCTTAAAAGGCCAAGTGATGGAACGCTACTTGGGCCACTTGGGCCCAAGTGGAGGTGACGCCCCCTTTTCCCAACTTGGGAAGGGAGGGGAAGCCCAATTGGAGGGGGACTCCTCCCCCTCTTAGCCTGCTAAGGTGGTGGGACTTCCCTTCCCTTGTGGCACCCCTCCTCTCTCCTCCAAACCATATATACTAGAAGATTTTCACCCTTTGGACACACAAGTTTTGGAGCCTCCTCTAGTTCTTTTAGTTCTAGTTGGTCCTATAGTTGACTAATTAGAGCTAAACTAATCCTCTGATCCTCATAATTAGAAGCTTGTGTGGTTATAATCTCCTCACTCTACTTCTCCGGTGACGATTAGTTCTGGACGGCGAAGCGCTGCCGGGTCGTGAAGGTTGTACGCTTGCAACCAAGTAGAGATGTCGTGATTTCAATTTTTGGTTCGAGAGACTATTCATGGGCGGTTCGCGGGATCTTTCATTGACGGCTTGAGGGACTCCAAGTACGATCTACACCAACACGATCTTCTTCTGCTGCAACTCGGTGAAGGTAATGATCGTGATCCCAGCCCGTTATGCATCTTCATATTGGTCTTGGGTGTGCGTAGGCGTGATTTTTTTTTGTTTTCTACTACGTTTACAAATACCTTTCTTGGTGTGATTTTGTGTTGTCTGCTAACCAACCTATATTCATGTGGGAAAATTATGTGTCGATGGTTACATATACTATATTTGTGTTACAATATCACACAGTGGCACTTATTTTTTCTAGGTGGTGGGAGAGTGCGCGGGGTTGATATGTTTTTATAGGCCGATTGCTGCTGATTGATTTGAAAAATCATTGGCCCCAAGAAAATCGTAAACCAAATCCAAAATTGAATCCCTCAATTGAATGAAATAGTTTCAAACTTCGGGAATAATAGTGACTTAAAAGAATTGAATGGGAGAGTTTGAGAAATTGTTGTCCTGGTAAAAATTGGATGACCCAGATCTAAATTGTACCTGAATTAACTCTGAGACCTTAAAAAAATAGGAAGCATAGTGTATAGTATAAAAGAATTGAATAAGAGAGCTTTGAGAAATCGTTGACCCAGTCAAAATCAGATGACCTAATTCTAATTGAAGACCTGAACTGAATGTGGGCTCTTTAAAACTAGGGAGCTTACTTTTATAGAGGATTTGTACGAGCGGCTATTATAATTTTACAGGGAGAAAAGTCTATGTTAAACCTTGAGTGCGTAGAGTTGCGTGACATCAAACTCTAAACACGAAATAAGCAACTTACCGTTCTCGGTCAATTCAGGTCGAAGACCTGTTTGTCCTAGCAAGAAACGAACGATCCCAACCGGGATGATTCGTTACTCTCCCTAACTACTGGGCCCACATGTCTCCCCAATCTCTCTCTCCCTCCCTCTTCTCTCTCTCTCTCTCACGCACGCATGTGCATCGGGGAAGACGAGTCGAAGATGCACATCTTCGTGGCTTATGGGGCTTGAGATTCGTTCACCATAGCGCATCGCCACAGAGGGTGTGTGGTGGTGATTTCGTGTGGAGTACAATCACGAAGTAGGCTGGGAGCGAGAAGCCAATGCCGACCTTGCTCAAGTAGAGCATGTCGCTATTGGTGCGTATGGGGTGGTAGTCATGGTAGAGAGCAAGGAGTAACTCATCCGCGGAGGTGTGGCCGATGGTACACATGGAGAGCGTGAGAAGGTCGAAGGTGGTGGTACGTGGCACGTCGACGAGCTCTCTGAAGCCGAGGTTGTTGGAGAAGAAGCGGCCCTCTAAGGATTTGAAAGAACCTCGACAAACAATACCATGGTATGTTCATAACTGCAAAATAGGAACGACATCGAATATAAATGGGAACAACACTTAAAACTATCGAACCACTTAGATAAACATTTAACTTTAGAAAATGCCCGGTAAAAGCACTCAGCGTTGATGATATTTACGTTTGAGCATGGTAATCAACTATGCCATGAAACTTAGCAAATATGTGACCCTATAAATTCTAGCACATAGTACAACCAAATATAGTATTAATATGATTAGATAGGTGTGAAAGGAAGTAAAAGATGCAATTTGATTGGAGAGCCAAACAAGTGGCACCTTGCCACCATTTACATGCAAATCATATTCCCGCACAGGGTGGTGAATAGAAAATACA
>NC_041383.1:106927128-106936832 GCF_002162155.2 Triticum dicoccoides
TGTTTGTATTGGGTTTAGGGAGGATTTTTTTCCTTTTAAATTATTCCTGTTTTCCTTTTTCTCTATTCAATTTTTTTCTATCTTCTATGTTTTTAACTTTTATTATACATTTTTCTTAAAACATGGGGATACTTTTCAAAAACAAATTCATGATTCTAAAAAAACATATACCTTTTTAAATAAACATTATACTTTTTTGTACATAAACCATGATTTGTTTTAAAAATACAGTATGAACATCTTTCAAATAAACGAAGATCATTTATGTACCAGTGAATATTTTATTAATTTGTGACATCTTCTAAATTGAATATATTTTTAATTTGCGAACATTTTTGAAATTAGCCATTATTATAAAATTTTGCACAAGAATACATTATCCATCGTGGGCAATCCATCGTAATGGACTGCGTCCCATTCTAACGTGCATGTTACCAGAAAACCCTATTTATCGCACATTAAATGAAATAATCAGGGCTTTGCATGGGGGCCGGCGCATTGACATTTTCGTTTTTACAGGAATTATAAATATATTCATATTTTTCTAAAAAATTGTTCATATTTTCAGAAAATGTTTCTGTTTTCCTATTTTGTTCAGAAATATAAAAAATAGTTCAGAAATCAAAACAAGTTTAGAATTTTATAGATGTTGCTGTTGTTAAAAAATAGAATTTTCTTTCAAAAGCTCATGTTTTCAAATATTTTCATATATTAAAAAAAATCCATGTTTTGAAAAATCATAATTTAAAAAAATGCTTTTTAGAAAAATCATAAATTTATAAGTGTTTGCATTTTCAACAAATTTTGGGAACTTTAAAAATTGATCAAATCTATTAAAAAAATCACACTTTCAAAACAATTCAAAATTGTATTCACACTGTTTATATTTTTTTAACCTTTTCTAGAATTGTTCACAATTTTCAAAGAAATGTTTGGAAATTGACAATAGTGTTTGGATCTGCCACAGAATTTAGTTCTTGATATTTTGTGTATTCTTTTGTTCGGGATTGAGATGCGACGGCGGCGGGTGGAGAAGAGGAGAGGAGCGACGGCTAGCTAGGGATTGAGGGAGCGGGGCATGTGCGCTGTTTTTTCTGGATTTTTCTCTCCACCGGTTCGGTGTGTGGGAGGGAGCTAATGTTACGTACGAGAGGTGGTGGGAGGTGGAACGAAAAAAACCGGATGAAAAATAACAAGACGAAAAATAAACCGTGGATACTATTCACCAACTCAGACATTAGGAGTAGAGATGTTCTGGAAATTCATATTTGACGCATAAAAATATCAAGCAATCGCACAAGGCATGGCTCCCATGGGCTAGAGCTATGTATCGATCGGTTCTATTCAGTTTTCTTCCCTCACCATTTGTTCCTTTTTTTTGCGGGGTCACCATTTGTTCCCTTGATTCTATTTCTGTTTTTATTTGTGTTTTTCTTCTAGTTTGCCCTTTTTTACTTTTGATATTATAATTTCGTATTGGCTTTCTTCCGCATTTTTTGTTTTAACACTATTCACTGATAGAAAATTTTATGAATTTTAAAAATAGTTAACTAATTTTTAAAAATTTATTAACAATTCCAAAAATGCTCACTAAATTTAAATATGTTTAAAAAAATTAAAATATTAATTAAAGTTGAAACACATTTAAAAATGTTCACAAATGTTTGAAACATAAGATTTAATTAATGCACCTTTTTAAAATACAAAATCAAGAAACATAATGAACCATAAAACCAAAAGAAAACCAAATAAATTCGATAGAACTGTGATGTTAAAACTAGGTGAGCGCAATTTGACCATCATATATAGCGGTCGCTTTATGCGTCATCTTATAAACAACTATACCATACCCCACATGTTGCCGTGGAATTGAATATATAGTTTGTGTGATACTAATTCAATCCTTACGATTTAATCGATGTGAGAAATTTCTTCAAATGTACAAAAACTCTTTACATGAAAAATTGTGCATGCCATATTTTAGATGCAATGTGATTTAAAATCCACTCAAAATGCTCTAATGCATGTTGCGTGATAGTGAAGTCTCAAGCATAGATCGGGCCGATGCTAGTGGCTCAAGCTAGTGAACCTAACATCCACAACAATTTTAATGATTTGGAAGCACATATATTGAAATAATCAGAAGTAGTATGGATTATATAGGATACGCATGTGAGTGTCATATAGGAGGACTCCCGGGGTGCTACCCGAGGAATAGAAGGTCTCTCCATTGCCAGGTGATTTTTCGAAATCACTAGTTAAGGGGTACCTCCGCCGAGGTCACTTCGCACCACGCCCCAGCGCAGCAAGTGTTGTGAAGTTGTGCATCGGGAGGTTTTTCCGCTATGCTCTGCTGTTGACACATGGTGTAATGAGAGATGACCGCGCCTATTTCCCGGTTTCTAGTTTTCCCGGTTTTGGTTTTTCCCTATTATACTTTACTCCTTTGACCTTTTAGTTTTCTTAACTTACCTTTTCATGTTCCTCGGTTTGTGTTTCTCCTTCTCCCTCGCGCCGCCTTCACTTCACGCCGTCTAAGTTGTTTCCTCCACCTTTGCTGCCATACAACACTCCTCCCTCTCTTTGAGGGGTGTTGTTGGGTGCCACCAGACGATCAAGCGCAACGCATCTGCCTTGCTTGGTTAGATGATGGATGAATATGAAGACCTCCTACTCTTGGTTGAGCGATCATGATCTTGAAGTCGAGTTCCTTATTGTGTGAGTGTGTGTGCACACGCTCTTGTGGTGTTGTTGTGTGTTTGTTGGTCTCATCTTCTCTACCATATAAGTTGGGGGGCTATTGTGCTCAGCCTGAGCTTTGTAAAATGTGTTCTTCTTCATCAATGAAATGCGACGTCGTTGCTTTTCGTTAAAAAAAGTCCATCAGTTGACGACTGGTGCATGCAACACAAACAAGATCTGGTCGTTGTTGGACACAAGAGTCAAGAGCAATAACCTAAATTGTCTGCTTTTCTTTGGCGAGTGACCTAAACTGTCTGCATGACTAGGTACAAACCCATTTCTATATTTGTTTTCCGTTTATACTCTCTCCTTGTCAAACTGTAGTGCACATAAAATTTGGTCAAAGTCAAAACTTATAAAGTTTGACCAACTTAGTGTTCATATTCTTTTCATATAGTTTTGGTCCAAATAGAAAAATTTATGAACATTTACCATACCAAATCAACTCTGCTAGATTCGAAATATATTTTCATATAGTACGTATTTGGTGTTCTTAATGTTCATATTCTTTTCAATGGTCCAAGTTTAAAAGTTTGACCTTGACCAAAGCACTATAATATGACAAAGTGGGAGTACGTCTGGTACAATCATTGTACATATTTTACCATATTATCAATAGTAGAGTAGGACATAATAACCACAATACATTCCTGCATTACTTGCCTAGAATCAGTTTAGGGGAACCAAGAAATTTGACCCCTGCGAATGAGCCTTGAACAAAGTAAAATATCTTTGCGACCAGGTGCAATCTCTCGGCTGCTTATAAATGCATGGTGAGAGACTACGCTTGCTAGCACACACATCACCGTTCTATTTCCAATACATTTTCTCTTCTTCCTCTACGTACGTGGAGCAATCTTATATTGACACTGTGAGCATGGCTTCTTCTTTCCTCGTCGCTTTCGCGGCTCAGTTCTCGAACCCGTAGGGTCCGCACGCTTAACGTTCGATGACAATATAGTATTATATGAGTTATGTGATTTGATGACCGAATTTTGTTGGGAGTCCCGGATGAGATCATAGACATGACGAGGAGTCTTGAAATGACCGAGAGGTAAATATTGATATATAGGACGATGCTATTCGGACACCGGAAGTGTTCCGAAGGATATGGGGTACATATAGGGGCACCAGAAGGGGTTCTAGGCACCCCTGGCAAAGATATGGGCTTAATGGGCCAAGGGAGGGATAGACCAGACCACAAGGGGCTGGTGCACCCCTTGACCAGGCCAGCCAGCCCTAGGGAAAGGAAAGGGGGGAGGGCAAGTCCCTCCTTCCTTCCCCTCCTCATGGGAGAAAGGAAAGGGGGGGGGGGGGCACCTCCCCCTTTCTTCCCCTGGCGCCTATACAAGGAAGGGGGGAGGCGAACCAGAGCAGGCGCCCAAGTGGGATTCAACGCCACTTGGGGCGCCCCTTGGCCTCTCCCCTCTCCCTCCCACCTATATATATGAGGAGGGGGCGCCTAGCACACACCAGATCAATTGGTAGTCGTGTGCGGCACCCCCTCCTCCACTGTTTACACCCTCGGTCATATTTTTGTAGTGCTTAGGCGAAGCCCTGCGAGGATCATTTCACCATCACCGTCACTACGCTGTCGTGCTAACGGAACTCATCTACTACCTCGACGTCTTGCTCGATCAAGAAGGCGAGGGACGTCACCGAGCTGAACTTGTGCAGAACTCGGAGGTGTTGTACGTTCGGTACTCGATCGGTGGATCGTGAAGAAAGTTTGACTACATCGACCGCGTTGTGAAATGCTTCCGCTTACGGTCTACGAGGTTACGTAGACACAATCTCCCTCTCATTGCTATACATCTCCTAGATAGATCTTATGTGAGCGTATGATTTATTTTTTTTTTGAAATTGTATGATACGTTCCCAACATCTTAAGCCAAAGACCAGATCAGGGGCTACTGATGGTGTCCTGGACTTGGGGGTGCCAACCTAGTCAGCCCACAGTCCTCGGGCCGGGTCCACGGGCCCTCATTCTCATAAGGAAGGACTCCGGAAGCCTCGCACCTCGACGTGATCGGGACAACTTCTACCGAAGACTTGACATATACTCCAAGGATATACTCGGCCGCCATCATGTGCATCCTTAGATCTACAACCGACCATGTAACCCTAGATACCCCTCTTGCGTGTATATAAGACAAGTGATTTAGCCTGTAGAAGGGCTCCGATCATAATCACATCCTCCTAGCCGTAGGGTTAGGACACAATTTAAGATCTCGGGCAGATCAAACTTGTACTTGATACACAATCATCAATACAATCAAAGCAGGACGTAGGGTATTACCTCTTCGAGAGGGCCCAAACCTGGGTAATTACTGTCTCCTTCGTCCCTTGTTACCCATTGATCCAAGATCCACAGTTTTGCACCCCCTACCCAAGGTCTGCCGATTTTACCACCGACAGACATGAATCAACGCAAGTATAGTACGGAGTTTTACATCTATGCGTCTTCTCGTGATATCGGTGGCCATATCGTGTCTGCACATGCTCGCGATTATATGAGGAAGTTCTCCAACACATCGGAGAATCCGCCGACAGAAGGGTGGCCAGTGCCGGCGAGCATCGGGGCGGTTTCTGATGGACGTCTGTTGGTAAAAGGGGAGTCCGAGACCAGCGCTCTTGATGATGATGCATGCCAACAACTTGATGTGTACGTGAGTACGCTGCCAGTACCATGAATAAAGCACATACTATTCTATAGGTACATGAATGTTCTAAAATAAATAACTAAAATCGTATTGTCTCTCAAGCTTTTAGCGCATCCTACAATTGAATGTCAACGAGAACTGAAATAACCACATTATCATCAAGATGTGGTGCTGAGCATCAATTATGATTGTGATTCTTTTCCTCACAATCCTTCATTGATGCCTTTATAATTAATTAAATATCAACGGGCCTTAAAAAGCCAAGAGGAGAAAGGCAACTTCGTCCATAAGGGCCCAAGAGGAGAGGCACTCTTTTAACTCTAGGGGAGGACGAATTGGGGTAGGAGAAGGAGCACCCCTTCCCCTTTGGACGGCTCAAGGAGGGGAATCCTTCCCCTCCTTGTGCGACCTCCTCCTCTCCCCTCTGGCCTATATATAGTAGAGGTTTTTGCACCTTTTATCTACACAAGTTCTTGGAGCCTCCTCTAGTTCTCTAGTTCTAGTTCTAGTTGGTTTTTAGTTGATCAATTAGAGATCGACCTATATCCTCTAATCCTCATAATTTGAAGCCTAGTGTGGTTCCGATCTCGTCCCTCTAATTCTCAGACGACGAATAGCTTTGGACAGCAAAGTGCTGCCAGATCGTGAAAACTGTATGCTTGCAACTCGTAGAGAGGCCGTGCTTTCGGTCTTCCGTTCGAGGCACTGTTCGTGGGCGGTTCGCGGGAACGTTCATCTACGGTTCGAGAGACTCCAAGTACGATCTACACAGATTTGTCTACTTCTGTTGCAACTCGGAGTCGGTAACGATCGAATCCAAACCGTTAATGCATCTTCATATTGTTCCTAGGTGATCGTAGGGCGACTTATTTTGTTTTGTACTATGTTTCCAACAGGGACGACACCCCAGTCGACAGATTGGGAGTGGTCGGAGTTAGATGCGTTGCCCGACATGATGGAGAGGGCCAGAGATCGCCGAAAGAGAACTTATGGGCGGAGTGGAGTGGCTAGGGTTTGGTTCGAGGAGCGGATGAGATGGATATATGTGGGGTCGGGATGGGTCAGCGTGGACCGGATCCAACATGGCGGCGAGCCCGAGCCTGCCCATATCCTCCCCAGATTTGAGCTGGATATGAGGCCTGCAGGTCAGCACGGGCATTTGAGGCCAGTGCGAGGTGTAAGTCGGCATCGGTTTTTTGACCTGTCAATGGCAGCGCGCGCCCCCACCACCTCTGCCCGTGCTACATCAGCAACGAGGCGGGCCTTGCGCTCCATTGCCCTCTGCTTGTTATGGCGGGGGACACCACTCCCTGTAGCACTCATATGTCGCACACCGAAGATGGCGTGGTAGACGGACCTTGAGCTTCCAGCACCGATGGATCCGAGCGCCGATTGTGCCGACGCAATGGATTCGCGCCGGACAGACTCCGACTTCGGTCGGGCGTACGGATTCGCGCCAGATAGACTCGGTTCAGGAGGAGCGTTACAATCATTGGGGGTTCGGGAGCTCGTGTGTAGATGCTCTAACCTTTGCAGGAAAAACACATGAGCAGTATTGTGGTGATCTTCGCTATATCGATCAGGAGGAGCGTTACAAACATAGGGGGTTTCGTGTGTTTGCAAAGTTCTACCCGTACCGTATATATATGTATGAGATTCAAGATATGTTGCAGAAGGTAGTAGCTAGTGGCCTGAGTTCAAAAAGAGTACGTGGCGGCCTCTCAAACACTCCCTAACCTAGGCCTAAATCGAGTCCGATCATCACCTCGAGTTCTACTTGAACTCGCGTGCCGGCCTATCTATATATAGCGGTTCCGACGGGACAGCCAAGGCGCCGACTACATTAACACAAACGATCACCACGAACCAATCGATGGCAGCCGGCAAGGGCGTCCAGCGGCCGTGGTCTGAGCTCCCAGGCGATCTCCTGGCGGCCGTCTACCGCTGCTGCTCCTCGGCGCACGACCGCTTGCGCTTCGCCGCTGTCTGCACGTCATGGTGCGCAGTCGCTTCGTGGCACCGGCCGCTGCCTGCTCTGCCTCTGCTGCTGACGCTCCCCTCGCCGTCCACCGGCGACCATGATGCGGCGTGGGCATACAGCCCTGAGGATGGCAGGGCCGTGCGCGTCCCACTCCCGTGGGCCGTGACACCCGGCACGTGCCTTGTTGGGTTCCATGATGGCGGCTGGATCGCCGCCACTTGCGCGTCCCGCGGCCACGGGCAGCAGCTCCTGGTCGTGAACTCCTTCTCCGGCGTCGAAGTGGCCCTCACCGCGAACCCGAGGGTCGTCGAGTACGCGTGGCTGTACGCAGTCGACGCGGGTTTCATCCCCACAAATGCCTGGCGCGCCATCAAGAAGGTCGTCTTCTCCGACGACCCTTCCTCCGACAGGTGCATTGTCGCCGCGATCACCAAATGGGGCAATCTCGCACTCTGCAGGATTGGCCGCCCGGAAGCCGGATGGACCACACAAGGATGTGGCACGGGGGCATACGGGGACCTTATGGACATCGCCTTCTGCGGCGGCGAGCACCATGGCCTCTCCCGCAACAACCGCAAACTGTTCCTATACGGCGTCTCGTGCACCAAGCTGTTCATGTACGAGGTCGCCGTGAACGAAGACGGCGACGCTCCAACGATCGCCATGGTGCACACCATATCAGACCTCAAGGCGAGCATCCCGAACATATACAAGCAATGGCCCAAACGCATATTCGAGCTGCATGGCTAGGTGGCAATCGCAGTGGAGTTCTGTGAGTGGCCCGACCTCTGCTCATACTTCAAGGTGTACGAGCTTGCCGAATGCGACGAGAGGACTCAATATCAATACAAGTTGGCGGAGGTGACAAGCTTGGGAGACCATGCCCTATTCCTGAGCCCCGCCTGCTCTAAGGCGGTCCGCATGCCAGCTACTGGTGGCCAACGCGGAGGTGTGAAGAGGAACTGCATCTACCACCCCAAGCAATACTCGCCGCCCTTCGAAGGCGAGCATTACATGCAGCGTTTGAATCTCGGTAGTTGCGCCGTGTACTTCTCGGACAACAGGCACAACATGCATCAAATGGGGAGGATCATATCACAGGTGTACCATTACCGCGATGAGGACGACAGTAATGGTTGCATGTGGTTTCTGCCTCCAGACTTTTAGCTTCTCATGGTCAATGCATGCACAGGGAGAAATTCTCTTCATGTTTTCTTAATTTTTGCTAGATGGTTCATGTTGATACTACAAATTGTCAAAGAAAATGGTGTGACATTAATCTGCTATACCACACTGGATTCTTGTGTGTTGTTCATCAAACCAGCTGGAGTCTTTATTTCTGAACATATAACAGAATATAAATACATGCAAAATCCGAGAGCTGTCCTGTGTCGATTTCGTCATTGAAACCAAAACTACAAGAGTTGAAATCTAATGCCAAAAAAATTGTGGGGTTCAAGCAAAAACAACTGTAGCACTCCTGCTCGTGGTTTTCAGTTTCACAAGAGAAAAAACAACAACTGAAATTCAATTAATTTCAAAGATTTCCCTTTGTATTTCAGCCAAGAGCCGAAATATTCACTTGAATTCAATTATATATTTGAAATTCTGTAAATAAATTGGAAAATATTTGAATTCCTGTGTACACTGAAATTCCTAAATATTTTGGCTAAAAAGTAAGTATTTAGTATCGACTGAAATTATTGCAATTCAATGAAACGTTTTGATATTGATGTTTGGGCTATGTTTTTTCAAGCCCTCCAGTTCCTCCTGTGGGCACGCCGCCAGGAATACGACCCGAGCAAATAAATAATCCTAAATGATAACGCCCACACGTGTGGCACTTATCAACTTTGCATAAACGCAGTCATCACCGTTCGTTTTGATTTGCACGAATCTTGCAGCAGTTGCCATCTAGGTATGGAGCCACGTAAGCACCTAGCGTCATGTGGGTGAACCGCTCCTCGTCCACATGGACACCATCGAGTCCATTAGCGCACGGTCGCTCGCGTTGCCGTGTGGGTGAACTGCTCCTCGCCCATACGGACATTATCCAGTCCATTAGCACATGCTGCTCGCGCTGCCGTATGGGTGAACTGCTCGCCACCCACACGACGCTCGCACGGTGATAGATGGCAATTACAGTTGTGCATATGTGGTAACTAGTTAATCACACACGAGACACGACAACTATGGTTGACCGTACATGGCAACTATGGTTTGACCACACGTGACAACTAGTTAGTCATATATGTCAACTGTGGTTTGATCACACGTGGCAACTACCGTTAATTAGACATGGCAACCATAGTTAACCC
>NC_041383.1:106937264-106944813 GCF_002162155.2 Triticum dicoccoides
AAAAAAAAAACTTGTGATCCAAAATAGAGAAGTTGTCATGCTTTACAAATAAAGTTGTCATCCCAGGGTAACTAAAGTTGCCATAAAAAAAGTCAAGGCGGAATTGCTTGGTGTCGCACGTGCGGGGTGAGGGTGAGTAGTTGTTGTTGGTTCGGCGTGTGACACGAAGTAGCTGCGTCCGGACGTGTGAGCAGTTCTAATGTTCGCCTTGCCTGCTGGGTATGCCACACAGGGTCAGGTGACATTGTGCCACACGTGTGCAGTTATGGGCGTCCTAAATTATTGAGCCAATGTCATCGAAGTCAAAATCAACAAAGGGCAAGAATAATGTTACATAAGAGACCCTAGATTTTGGGGTGGCTACAATAGTTCAATACTTCAGAATTAACCTTTCTATATGTTCAAAGAAAAAAACAGGGGAGATCCCCACAAAATTTGAAATGTGTTTACTCGCTTGCTCTTCAGTACTTGCTTTCTCATGCACGCGGTGTGTGTATGTTGCGTAACGTGTTGGTGTACAGTACTGCTGCTTACTAATTACATGAAGCTCATCAGGTATACATGCATATAGTCGGATGGAGTGGAAGATCATATACAGCAGATATCTACAGTGTTTAATAACACTAGTCGTCGACCTGTGCAGCCGCACGGGCTAGCTATTTTAAAATGAGCATTATTATTCTTTCAAATAATAAACATTCAAATAGAAATAAAGGTTAGAAATATCATTGGGATTTCCTTATATCATTCTTGAAAACATCAAAAGTTTCTTAAATGCTCATAGTGTCAAAGGGAAATATGTTCCATTGATGATTCCTGGATTTTTTTTCACATGATTTTTCAATCATGGCATAATTGTACATAGTTGTAAAGCCATGTGAAGTATGATAATAGCATTAATCAAATGAATATTCACTCTCTCACTAAAAATTGAATATGAATTATTGATCTAGTCCAAGCAAAGAAAATTAAAATGAAAAGATACATCAGTGGCATCAAGTACTCATGACAAAGTTAGTCATACAAAAGAAAATAAATTTGAATACAATGCCATATCTCTATTGCAAAGAAAGCATGCAACACCAAAGTATTCATTGTGACCTGCTATAACCTCGCACTAACAACCGCACCAACAGAGCAAGAACAATACCATTCAGAAAAGGGCAAGCCACAGTTGAACAAATTTATTGAAATAAGTTCTATGCAAAGACAACCGGAAAAAATGAGTGAAGCAGGCAAGTAATCTACCCCTCAAGATGTAGAACATTACAATTAGTGCTAGTTCCTAAATAGGGTACATCAACGATTCCACAAAGTCTAACATCAACTTCTTAATCGCTTGGTATATCAATCATAAAAAAAATGAATCCCTCATACAGGGATTGAAATCAGGGAAAGAACAATGTACCTAATTATTTGATCAAAATCAGAAAGATAGAATGCCGCCCGCTGTACCGTAGAAATATATCTAATGAAAGTAAAGTTAGAATACAACAGATGACGTTAGTCTAATAAACCCCCACATGCATGGCTGCGGGCGAGACAAAGAACTAACTATAAAATGTTGTGCGGCTCAATTTTGTATGGACTAATGACTCTCCAATTTAATGTGTACAACAACCAGGAGTATCATAATAACATTAATCAAATGTTTGTTTTTCCTGTAAATGAACATTTCACACTAAAAATTGGAAGCGTATTTTTGATCTATTTCATACCGTGTGAGTAGAGTAAAAAGTATCGAAAATCAAATATTTATGACAAAATCAGTGATACAATTGCAAATACACCACAATGCAGTATCGTATATGTATTTCAGAGAATGGATGCAACCCCAAAATATTCATGATGCCCTGCTATACCCCGCACCAACGGAGAAATAAAAATACCAGATAGAAAAGGGCAATTTGCAATTGAATAAATTTAGTGAAATAACTTCTAAGAAAAGACAACCGGAAAAGATGTGTGAGTCAAACAAGCTATCTAGCCCTCAAGATATAGAATAGTACCCCTTAGAGCTAGTAGAAAAAATTGATCCAGGAATTAATCAATGGAACATATATGCCTTCGACACTATGAGCATTTAAGAACCTTTTAATGTTTTCAATAATAATGAAAGGCCAAAGATATTTCTCCTTTATTATTTTTGGACACTACTAGGGAAAACCTTATACACAGAGGTATAGCGGTAGCGCTGTTTAGAACAGAACGCTAGTGCTACTTAGTAGGAGCGCGTGTCAATAAAGCATGCTACAGATATGATTATAGCAGTAGCGCGTCTGCATGAAAAAGCGGCTACTACTATAATTTCCACACTGTTGCCGGTAGGCTAGGAATAGTAGTAGCGATGTTGCAAAAAGCACGCTACCGCTAAGTGCCTTGTAGTAGCGCGTTTCCGGTATAGAGCACTACTGCTAAAAAAAGAAAATAAAATGGAAAAGAAATAGAAAAATAAATGAAAATGAAAGAAATAGAAAAAGGAGAAACGGAAAAAAGAAAATGTAAAGATAAATAAAAGAAAAAAATAAATAAAGGAGAAAGGCATAGCAGTAGCGCTTGTTGCCACAAAGCGCTATAGTTACTCTAGCAGTAGCGCGTTTTATAAGTCCACGCTGTAGCTACGTTCCTTAGATAAAAGAAAAAGAAAAAGGAAAATAAATAACTACTTCCTATAGCAGTAGCGCGTTTTGGTAGAAAGCGCTATAGCTAACTTAGCTATAGCGCTTTTTGCCTACCAGCGCTACTGCTATTTTGACTTAACCCTGCACGGGTTCAAAATTTTGCTAAGTCCTTTCCCTCTCCCCCCTATCCCCCAACTCCTCTGTCGCCGCCGTCGATCGCCCTGCCCTATCGAGCACGCCCTCGACCTCACCGCCGCTGCCCGAGGCCGCCCTCGACCTCACCGCCGCCGCCCTCAACCTCACCGTCGCCGCCCTCGACCTCACCGCCACCGCCCTCGACCTCGCCGCCACCACCCGAGCCTGCCCAGGACCACCGCCGCCCGAGCCCGATCCCGCCGTCTCTGCCGACCATAAGGCTCTCCCTCTCCTCTCCGTTTGAGAGCGCCCGTGCTGGCCCATTAAGTTATATCCGTCCGTTTTATGAAGAAAAAATACTGCAAAAAGAAATATCACGAGGGTCCATTTGAGAGCGCGTTCTGTCGACATCAGTCAAATGACCCCAATTTTTTTTCCATGAGCTTATATGACTAACCATGCCAAGTTGTTTTAGTTTTCTAGGTGTAAACTGGCCGATAAATGGCTGGATGTGACGCAACGTGCATCCGGTTTCAGAATTCATTGAAACTTGTCATACATGACTACCATGGGCATGCACTAATTCGAGGCACCATGCTAAATTGTTTGGGTTTTCAAAAAGTTTGCATTTTGTAGAGTTTTTTCGGTGAAAAATGCCCGACAAATGGCTGGGCGTGATGCAACTTGCATACGGTGTCGGAATTCGTTTAAACTTGGCATGGATGCCTACCATGAGCATGCTCACTTGCTTGAAAAGGTTGGGTTTATTTCATGCATGTCCAAAAATAGACCATGTTCAATGGAGAGTGTTTGAGTAGGCCAGAATGGGCCCGTCCGTTGCATCTTGCTTTTCTTAATTCGACAAATTTGGTTATTTGCAATTCTGTCATAATACATCAACATGAACATTTTCTTATTTCCTAACCATCTTGAATTTGTAAACAATTTTTTATTTCCAAGATATGTATAATTTTTTACAAACCCGAAAAGTTTTTCCTAATTTTTTAATAAATTCCTAGGATCTAAGATTTAAAATTTTGAATGAAAATTGCAAACCACATACTTAAGAACATTATCAACTTTTTCGAAACACAAACATTTCTGAAATTTATGAACAAACAATCTGTACAAAGGAGACATTTTCAAAATGGAGAAAAATTAATCAACCAAAAAACGCTTAGGCATCGGCCCAGCTAGGTGACGACATCGCTCCCGTTGATGTCCTGATGAGCTGGCCCAAGCATTCGGGATTTGAAACATTTCTATGATTTAAAAAAAACATGTCCATGGATTTGTAAAAAATCACAGATTTTTTAATAAAATCACTAGAAAAATTATCATTTTTTAAGAAAAGGTTGTGAATTTTATTTTTTATCAAATTTGAAGATAAGTTCATGACTTTTAAAAGTTCACCGGTTTTGATAAAAATATCTTAAAATTTGAATTTTTTAATGGATTTCAAAAGCATTATTGCATTTGAAACAAAGTTCACACACTGAGAAAAAAGTTCATGGATTTGAAAAAAAGTATTCAAAATTTTAGGAAAATATTCACGACTTTTAGTGGTCCATGAATTTGGGTAAATAAACGATTTTATAATAAAATTGGTGAATTTTTAAAAAAGGAAAATGAAATGAAAAAATACAGAGAAAATAAAATAAAAACAGAAGAAAAAACGGCCCAAAAACGACAAAAAACAAAAAAAACCAAACAAGAAAGTCGTGTGTTTTTAGCGTTGATTAGAAGAAGGAAAATGAAGTAAACTAGGCCTATGTGGTCTGTTGTCCCATTTGGTTAATACAGTTGAACTTAACCTTGAGGTCAGTACTTTGAATCACGTCACCGCACCTCTTTTTTTGAGGTTTAATAGAAAATAAAAATAGTAAATGGGTCAGGACCGGAGCGGAGGGAGGACGGTGTGCGCTGAATAGGATCAGGTGGTACGTACACAATGCGCTCGATGCTGACGACGTATTTTACGAAAAGACCATTCTACATTTTATTATGAGAGGATATGGAGAGATCTCCTCCGTTGATGTGTTTAGGAAGGTTGTGCGAAAGCATAAGTGTTCCGGTGAAATATCTACCAAAAGTAGTTCAAAATTCTCTTGGTAAATTTCCTGAATACTTCGACACCACGGACATGCAAACATCCCATTCAAGCATTTTATGACCAGCACTATTCATACTTGTACACCAGGGACATGCGCACACACTATAACACTGCCAAAAAAAAGGTACGGCCATCTTTATCCGCGATTGTTCAAAGATAGGAATAGTATAAACACCACAGTGCAGCGTTATAACTTCGTTAAATCCTCAAGAAAACAAACACCACATAAAATGCTCGAATGAGATGTGTGAATGCTAAGTTGTGGAAAAAATGTACCTTTTGTGGGATTATGCTTCAAGTCTTTTCGTGAGGAGAAAAGTAGAGAAACAAAGAAGGTGCATGGAACTTTCAGAAGAAACTCCGCACGGGTGGTCAGAGCTCAAGTTGGGTTTTTCCCATGAAATATCAACGGAAAGTAGTGCAAAATTATTATGGTAAATTCCTTGGTGCCGTACAATCAAGTTCAGAATATTCTTCCCAAACTGTTGTGTTAGCTGGAAATTGGATACTTCTAGTAGGCTTGGAATTCAGGGATTATTCAAGGGATCTTTGCAGGTCTAGTCAATCTACAACTGGCTATAAGTTCCTGAGAGTTGCGGAAATAATGTGAAAATGCAGGGAATAATTCTTCTTGTATAAAAGTATAGAAAAGCCAGGCACTGAATATATTGTGTACTTTAGCTGCGTACATCACTTGTGTGAACCGGAAAATAAGGACGATAAGGACCAAATGTTATTTTTTATCCGTTTTGAAAATAAAAGTTGCCCTTTTCAGAATACTACGTTCCCCCACGGTGCTTGTCGTGGTCCTATGAACTCTCTTTTTTGAAGTATACTTAGGCAAGGAGCCTTTCCCCACGGTGACAGTGAAAACTGTTTATACTACTTCTATACCACGAAAATGTGTGTACAACTTTAGTACGTTTTGAAATAATTAGGCCATCTTAATTTATCCGTGACTGTTCAGACAAATGAATAGTAGAAACACTAGAATTGAAATATCAGTATCTTTGAATTATGTGTTATCAAATTTCTAGTGAGGAGAGGAAGAGAGTACTGTGCACGTGGTCAGAGCTCGTGTTCGGGGTTTTGTGTGTGTGAAATATGTATGAAAAGTAGTTCAAATTCTCTTGCAAATTTCTTGAACAATGCCTTCAAGAATGTTACATGAAGGATACGTCCTATGTTTGTTTTCAATTTAGTATTTTAGAACACCGGCACTCTACCTAGACTTCAGTTTTGGCATTCATGACAGTTTTACCGATTATAAAAAATATATAAATTACATGTTCGTTCAGTAGAAAAAACCAAAGGTTCGTCAAGCCAAACAATAGTGTCTTATTCTTTGGCACTAGGACAATGATCAATATTTTGAATAAAATTTCTAGCTAAGGCACACCATTGTTTAGAAATTGGTGCTGCCAGCCCCCTTGCTCTCATCATCCCCATGACCTAAGAGCATCTCTAGCAGACCCCTTAAAGCGGTCAAACCCGTAAATATCTGGCATTTACAGTTTCAGTCAAAAAACGGTCCCTAGCAGATCCCGTAAAGTTCAATAGACCCTTAAAATTCTTAAGGGGCGCCGATAATCCATCCGCACGAACCATATATGTACAGGTTGGAAGACAGTATACAATTTCAACCCGTACATGGTCAAACCTCATCGGAGCAGACGCGCCGCCACAGAACTGGACGGAATCAACCCGACACTCGCCGAAATCCGTAGGCGCAAGCAGGAATTTGTCGCTGCTGGTCGAAATTGTGGCCGGCTCGACCTTCCCCGCCAAGTCGAGGCCGGTCATGGGCGGGGTGGAGCAGGCCGCCGGCGGCTCGAATCAAGGCGGGGCGGCATCGGAGAAGGGCGAGAGAGGCGCAACCGGGGCGGGGGTGGCACGATAGGGACGGGCATGGCCGGGGCGGCGCGTGGCGGTAGCGGGCGTGGCCGGGGCGGGGCGAAGCGCGATGGGGGCGGGCGCGGCCGGGCCAGCGCGTGCATGGTTGGGGCTGGACGGGCAGGGGCAGGTGGCGGCTGGGGGGGAGCGTGGCCGGAGCAGGACGATCGCTTGTTGTATCGTTCCGGATACAATTTGTAATACAGTGTCTGTTCTTTTCGACCTACTTTCGCACTGCAAAAAATGATTTAAAGGGCCCTTTAAACGTGTTTTTAAGGGTTGGATTTGAAGGGGTCTGCTAGATATGCTCTAAACTTAAGACACCATCTCAAGCAATTTGCCTCCATCTTCATTCAAACACGTGCATTTAAGAGCATCTCCAACAGACGCCCAATATTAGCGACGCGCCCAAAAAATCGCAAGTTTAGCGCGCGCGGAGTTGAAAGTACCACTCCAGCGGACGCTGCATAATAGAGCACGCTGTAAAAAGCGTTCAGCGCGCCGGACGAAACTGGATCGCAAGCCGTATATTTAGCGCTCGAGCTCCAGCGCGCTGAACTTTTCACGCGCGTGGGAAGTGCCCCGTGCACCCGCAGCCGCCGTTGGCCTCCTCGCATGCGCGCGCCAGCTTGTCAGCCGGCCACGGGCGGGGCGGACCGCGGCCACGGCCACGGCGGCGGCAGGGCGGGGAGGAGCGCAGGCGCGGCCAAGGCCACGACGGCGGTAGGCCGGGAGGAGCGCAAACGCGAACCCGGCCACGACAGCGGCGGGGCATGGCGCGGGCCCC
>NC_041383.1:106944823-106946266 GCF_002162155.2 Triticum dicoccoides
CGGCAGCGCGCGGGCGCGGCGGGCCGCGGCCACAGCCACGAGCGGGAGGACGCGGGCGCGGCCGCGACGGCGACCGGGCGGGGCGCGGGCCACGGCCATGGCCACGAGCGGCAGCGCGCGGGCGCGGCGGGCCGCGGCCACGGCCACAAGCGGGAGGGCGCGGGTACGACCACGGCCACGGTCACGGCGATGGCGGGGCTGGGAGGAGCGCGCCCACGGGCACGGGCGGCACGGCCACGGCCACGGCGGGGCGAGCTAGGTACAGGCGCGCGTGGTTATTTTTGGGCGCTTGTTGGAGTTGCTATTGTTGCTAGCTGGGCAGTATATTTTTGGGCATCTGTTGGAGATACTCGGTTGTCCGGCGCGCTAAAACGCTATTTTGGCGCTGTAAAAAAAATTTAGCGCGCGGCTAGATAGGGCGTCTGTTGGAGATGCTCTAAACATTTTTACCACATATTCCCTCCAATTAAAGTTCTTTGTGAAGGAGACAGGTAGCTTGTCAGACTTGCAAGTCCAAGGTTAGTCTTCGAACCCTCTACCTATCTATATAAGTGGCACAAGTATTTCTTCTCCTCGGCACAAACAAGCACTCAGGCCATAATGACGAGACTATATTTTCTACCAACCATACTGATGATGATCCATTTGATCTTGATTCTAACATCCGGCACCCTAGTTGGTCATGGTTGTAAGTAATATACCCCTTTAATTATATTTTCGTGAGTGAATTCACAATAATACTTAGATTGTTTTTTTTTCTTTTGTTGGTTGCATTCCAGTTT
Organism: Triticum dicoccoides; assembly: GCF_002162155.2. Taxonomy (NCBI): domain Eukaryota; kingdom Viridiplantae; phylum Streptophyta; class Magnoliopsida; order Poales; family Poaceae; genus Triticum; species Triticum dicoccoides. The sequence continues at coordinate 106,945,606 of NC_041383.1, forward strand.
TTACCTCTTCTTTGTGTATTTGCGACAGTATGTACCTTATTAAGCTTTTTCAGTCACATTCTACCATGGAGTTTTTGTTTTTTTTTTGCGGGGGATTCTACCATGGAGTTGTTAGATTGTGTCAAGTGGAGCACAATTTAACTTTGATTGCCTGGGTTAACTTGTAAGACCAACGTGGCTGATGGCACATACTCCAACTTGGAGGCATATGGCCTATCGCTAGCTGTGCAAAGAAGCTTCCCTCTCACCCATCTTATTCTCTTCAAAAATAAAAAATTTTGTTGGGCTTCTAGAATAAGATAGGGAGGGGGCAACTTATTTCCAGAACCGACCATAAGCTCCAAAAGAATTTGCCCTAATTTTATGTGAACGGATTGAGAGGATCCTCCCAACCTGCCTAACTTGACACACATTCCCGTCTGCTTGACTTGCAACCCCGCCCATGTTATGAATTTGGTGATCGTTGATGCTAGACTTGTTGGCACTTCATCTCTCCTCCTTGTGGTTCCCTGTTCATCCCCAATCCATAGTTTGTTCGCTCATGGTGTGGGTTTCACTTGATCACACCACCAAATATGTATACTTGGGTTTTTTTGGATGATGGTCTAGTCGTTGCCATGAAGGACATACCTTGCTGGAATTTTGAGTTGGCATACAAGTC
>NC_041383.1:106946548-107102281 GCF_002162155.2 Triticum dicoccoides
TCAAAATTGGTGGGATAACACTTGACAGAGTGTAACAACTTTAGGTAAAATGTGGCAGAAAAACTTATATGAGGTAACACTATCACAAATATAGCCCTCCCGCTAGGGCGGCTCGGGTGAAAATCCTAGCCGCCGCCGCCGCCGGACACGTCCATCCTCCCCCTCCCCTCCGCCGCCGCTAGAGGAGGTCACCAGGCAAAGCCCTAGGCGGCTGATGGCGGTGGCGGAGGTTCTCTTCCCTCCCGCGCCAGATCAGGTGAGGCGGGTCACCCACGGCGCCGGGGCGCGCTCCCCCGATCTGCGTCACGGCGGCGCGTTAGGCGACGGCGCAAGGCAGCGGCGTGGTGCTGGGCGGGGGAGGCGGAGCTGCGACTCCGAGGAAGATCTGGTGGTGCCGGCCGTTCAATGGGCTCGTGGGCATGGCGGCCTTGGTCGCATTGGCCGGCGGCTCGGCCTGTCGGCGGCAGCTGGATCCCGGGACGACCGCCCTAGAAGGTGGCAGCGGGTGAAGCTCAGGCTTCCCGCAACAGCATGGCGTGGTGTTGTCCCTATCCAAGGCAGATCTGCATCGCTGATCTCATGGTTTTGCCGCGGATTGGTTCAGATCAGAGACGGTGATGAGCGTGCGGGATCGATCTCGGCGGCTCTCGTAGTTTGGCAAGGTGGAGTGGGAGTCCTCCTCCCAGGCTCCAGTGGTGGCGCATCCAGGCAGTGGCCGGTGTGCCAGGGCTCCTATGGTGGCACTGCTGTTGAGGTTAGTCGCCGGATCTAGGCGGCTAGATATGGGGCTTTGAAGGCGGTCCAGACAGTGCATAGGTTGTCGGGTGGATGTCTTGGGACAGATCCGAGTGAAAACTTGGTCTTCGGTCGTTGGTCGGAGCCGGTGATGACGATGCCCTTATCATCGTTTCCTTCATGAAGGCATCATCGAGGTACAAATCCCAAACCCACCCAATACCTCTAGGGGAAACCCTAAATCAGTTGATCGGATGACGGCGGCATTCATGTGTCGTTACCCCCTTGGGGGCGGCATTCTTGGAGATGCACTCGGAGTTGAGGGACCAGCTGATGGCTTCTTTGGTGGAGCGGTGTTTCTTTCTACATATTCATGGCGGCGGCTCTTGGCGGCATGGAGCAGCGGAGGCTTGGCGTCAGATGTGTGATGATGGATACGCGCATGAGGTCGATGCTGTCTGGCGTCGTGGTGGCGTCGGCGGCAGCTAGACCGGGCAAGGTCGATGCAACAGTACATCTCTGAAGATGGATTGGGTGCAGGTAGCTGCGGCGCCCTCATACCCGGCAGGCGTCCTGGTTGAGGAGCACGCCGGACTGGTGGGTGCCCATACCCAGCAGGCGTCCTGGTTGGGATCTCAAGTCTTAGATGTTAGGTTTGGCTGTGAGGTCTGTTTGGTATTAGGCCCAGACTATCAGCGCCCCTTCATCAACTGGATAGGAGTAGCGACAGATGTTGCTTAGACGGTGGCTTTGGTCTTACTATTGTACGACTTTGTAAGGTCTTGTGTTAATAATTAATAATATGGACGTATGCATCTTCCAGATGCAGAGGCCTGGGGTATTCCTCCTTTTCTAAATAAAAATAAAAATCCAGAGGTGAAAAGTCCAGTTCACTCTAGCTTTTTTCCTTTAGATAAATGGGCATGCAAGTCAACTCTTCATTAGGGAAATCAAGTATGGTAGTTGGCTCAGGTTTGACAACTTATCATGGATGGATTAATGTAAAAAAAATGGACGGAAATATCCAACAGCTGAAAATATTAAAAAAATTAAGGATGAATCACAGGAGATATTGTTGCTCTCTTGAAGATCTCCTTCGTCAGTCCCCACCTTACACTGGATTCGTGGTGTGACATGATTCTCGGGTGTCCATTTTTGTAATATGGAGCTACAAAATCAGCGTGACTTCGCATTTAAGTGCGCATTGCTGTAATAATTAGTTGCAATATATGTTAATGATATTTGGTTGTATCTGACATGGAGCTTAGGATTAATAAACAGAAAGTAAAAATACATATCATATATTGCATTTTATTATTGTACAGCTGAAAATATCTATTGAATATAAGTAGCATAGTGGAATAGAAAACATTTCTCATGCATCTTGATGTGGCATTTATCGTGATGTAGGATGTGTGCATGTTGAGAGAAATAGAAATAGCGGGGTCAACTAATAATGAAAAAATAAATCCCATGATGTTGTGGTCAGCCATTGATGAGGTGGCATGTATGAATATTAAGATAATAGAACTAGTGGGGGTGCACTATTTAGATATTACGCATGCAATTAATAAACCACAAAAATGTATTAATTGGACAAATGGATGCAGAAGCATGTTTTATGGTTGGTTCTCTAAGTGCATCTCTAGTCCTTGCCCCAAAAAATTTGACAAAGCAGGTTGATAGGGATTTTTTCAGGGAGATTTATAAGGAGTTAACACCACATATTCCTTCCTGTCAAAAGTGTAGCCCCCTAAAATTTGAGAAGTAAACCTCGGGCCCAACTCATCGACCTCAATTTTGAGGAGATCCTCAAACCCTTCCCAGAAGGAAATTTTTGGCAGGTTAAATTATTATTTGCCAACTTCCGCCTCACTTCTCCAAGGCAGCATTATGGACATCCTCACTACCTATCAAGATCACACGCACCCCTGCCGACCTCCCCCTCACCTTTCCTTAACTCACGGGTGGCTTCGCTGCATGGATATAGGCACCGATAGCTCACTCGGGCGCTCTATCACAAATATTGATCCATTTCGTGTCCGCGGCACAAGTAACACTCCATCACGCCCAGGATGTCCTACTTGCCAAGTAATACGAGCATGTCGGCCACACCTCCTCTGCTTCCTCCTCTTGGTCGTCCTCCAGTCCTATTCCCACCTTCAACAAGGAGGGAGGCGATGCCGATGTCGTCGGTGTTGGAGACATAAATGTTCTTTTCGTACTCCAAGCCGTCGACGAGTTCATCCTCGAGGCAGTCCCAGAATGGAGCAGTGTGGAATCAGGGGAGGCCACCGAGGTCATGGTTAGACTTGCAATGAAATGACAAAACCCTAGTGGGGAAAGATTTCGGTGATTAGGGGACCCTACTTGTCACTGCACGGGGGAGAATTCAGGGAGCTAAAGTTTAGAGGAATGAATGGGGCACGAAAAGTTACCTCCTACAAATTTGGGGAGTTAAGTTTAGCAGTCCAAACTCGATGAAAAATGCTTCAAGTATACAGCAAAAAAACTCCACCGTGGAAAAGAATATTCTGTCAATGTAATGTTATAGTTGGCCCTACTTGTGAGAAAATATCAAATTTGCTATGACGATGCAGGTCAAGATCGATCGTAGAGACGAATGAAGTACGTACCAATGATGCACATGTTTTTTTTTCTGTCCTTGCAGGCACCTATGACCCCAACGGCGTTCCAATGGATTGCCCAGAGACGAATCCAGGACCTGGGTGTTCGCGTCCGCCGTGTGGCCCATGACAACGGATAGTTATGAAATGTGTCTAGACTTTTGTGAGATCGCTCCGAATTTGACGTCAAGTGCACGCGTTTGTATCCAGTTCGACAAGATCTTTATGTACCCCATCCATTTAAATGTAATACATATAGTTTTATTTTAAGTTGTACTCTTTGTAAAGTTTGAATAAGTTTATCGAGGAACATACAACGAAAACAAAATAACGTGTTAGAGCAAAATATCATCACCATTAAAATACGTTATTAGCGTGCTATAGCGCGTGATAGCATAATATTAGCCATACATTATACACTGATTTATTTAGCGAGATATTTGTCAAAAAGCTATAACATGCTATTTTTTCAGTGGAAACATAGCTACATGTAAATTGTCAAATAATATCATTAAATATATGGTGAAACTTATTTTGTCAAGATACATACCAGCAGATCTTGCGGTAGAGTATCCTCTCGTAGTGACTAGGTTGGAGGGGAAACCGGCGTAGAGTGTACCCAGGTTTGGGCCCTCGAGAAGAGGCAATACCCTACTCCTTTTCCTATATATTACGATTGGAATGTACAAAGTGCATGTATGAATCAAAGGATTCTACACTATGTATATACTAGCCGTATCCCCAACTTATATTGCATACCGGGGGGCCTAGGGTTACAAGACCCAGTCGGCTATGTCGGTGCAGGGGAGTCTTCCAAGACTCCGTCTTTCTTCCAGAGATTTCTTCCTAGTGTACCATGGACCAACACGGTGGCCCATGGCAGAACCGACCTAGGGGTGCTCAGTCCAGCCCACCAGGCTAGTAACCAACATGGTGATGTACACGTGGGGTGTAACCCCGACAACAGGCCCTGAACCGGTCTTCAAGCTCGTTTTCTGCTCGACCACAACCGAACTGCACAACATCTGCTCGCAACTGACCTACTGTTAGAAGGGATAGAGAGGGATTGGTGGAATTGATGTTTATTGCTTGAGCCTTGTGGGCATGTATATTGGATTATAAAGATGCTCTATAGGTATCTCCAAAGGTGTTTTTTGGGTTGGCATAGATTGAGATTAGGATTTGTCACTCCGAGTATCAGAGAGTATCTCTGGGCTCTCTCGGTAATACACAACATAAGAAGCCTTGCAAGCTAAGTGACTAATGAGCTAGTTGCAGGATGATGTATTACGCAACGAGTAAAGGGACTTGCCGGTAATGAGATTGAACAAGGTATGAAGATACCGACAATCGAATCTCGGGCAAGTAACATACCAATGGACAAAGGCAATTACGTATGTTATCATAATGGTTCGACCGATAAAGATCTTTGTAGAATATGTAGGAGCCAATATGGGCATCCAGGTTCCGCTATTGGTTATTGACCAGAGAGGTGTCTCGGTCATGTCTACACAGTTCTCGAACCCGTAGGGTCCGCATGCCTAACGTTCGATGACGATATAGTATTATATGAGTTATGTGATTTGGTGACCGAATGTTGTTTGGAGTCCCGTATGAGATCACAGATATGACGAGGAGTCTTGAAATGGCCGACAGGTAAATATTGATATATAGGACGATAGTATTCGGACACCGGAAGTGTTCCGGAGGATACGAGGTACATATAGGGGCACCGGAAGGGGTTCCGGGCACCCCCGACAAAGATATGGGATTAATGGGCCAAGGGATGGCAAGACCAGACCACAAGGGGCTGGTGTGCCCCTCCACCAGGCCGGACAGCCCTAGGGAAAGGAAAGGGGGGAGGGCAAGTCCCTCCTTCCTTCCCCTCCTCATGGGAGAAAGGAAAAGGGGGGCACCTCCCCCTTCCTTCCCCTGGCGCCTATACAAGGAAGGGGGGGTAGGCGAACCAGGGCAGGAGCCCAAGTGGAATTCAGCCCCACTTGGGGCGCCCCTTGGCCTCTCCCCTCTCCCTCCCACCTATATATATGAGGAGGGGGCACCTAGCACACACCAGATCAATTGGTAGCCGTGTGCGGCACCCCCTCCACTGTTTACACCCTCGGACATATTTTCGTAGTGCTTAGGCGAAGCCCTGCGAGGATCATTTCACCATCACTGTCACCACGCTGTCGTGCTGACAGAACTCATCTACTACCTCGACGTCTTGCTGGATCAAGAAGGTGAGGGACGTCACCGAGCTGAACATGTGCAGAACTCGGAGGTGCCGTACGTTCGGTACTCGATCGATGGATCGTGAAGAAAGTTCGACTACATCAACCGCGTTGTGAAACACTTCCGCTTACGGTCTACGAGGGTACGTAGACACACTCTCCCTCTCGTTGCTATACATCTCCTAGATAGATCTTGTGCGAGCGTATGATTTTTTTTTTGAAATTGCATGATACGTTCCCAACATCTTAAGCCAAAGACCAGATCAGGGGCTACTGATGGTGTCCTGGACTTGGGGGTGCCAACCTAGTTAGCCCACAGTCCTCGGGCTGGGTCCACGGCCCCTCATTCTCATAAGGAAGGACTCCGGAAGCCTCGCACCTCGACGTGATCGGACAACTTCTACCGAAGACTTGACGTGTACTCCAAGGATATATTCGCACGCCATCATGCGCATCCTTAGATCTACAACCGACTAGGTAACCCTAGATACGCCTCTTGCGTGTATATAAGACAAGTGGTTTAGCCTGTAGAAGGGCTCCCATCATAATCACATCCTCCTAGCCGTAGGGTTAGGACACAATTTAAGATCTCGGGTAGATCAAACTTGTACTCGATACACAATCATCAACACAATCAAAGCAGGACGTAGGGTATTACCTCTTCGAGAGGGCCCAAACCTGGGTAATTACTGTCTCCTTCGTCCCTTGTTACCCATTGATCCAAGTTCCACAGTTTGGGACCCCCTACCCAAGGTCTGCCGATTTTACCACCGATAGACATGAATCAGCGCAAGTATAGTACGTAGTTGTACATCTATGCGTCTTCTCGTGATATCGGTGGCCATAGCATGTTTGAACATGCTCGCGATTATATGAGGAAGTTCTCCAACACGTTGACAATCCGCCGACAGAAGGGTGGCCGGTGCCGACGAGCATCGGGGGGTTTCTATTGGACGTCTGTTGGTAAAAGGGGAGACCGAGACCTGCGCTCTTGATGATGATGCATGCCAACAGCTTGGTGTGTACGTGAGTACGCTGCCACATGAATAAAGCACATACTATTCTATAGGTACATGAATGTTCTAAAATAAATAACTAAAATCGTATTGTCTCTCAAGCTTTTAGCACATCCTACAATTGAATGTCAACGATATCTAAAATAACCACATTATCATCAAGATGTGGTGCTGACCATCAATTATGATTGTGATTTTTTGCCTCACAATCCTTGATTGATGCTTTTATAATTAATTAAATATCAATGGGCCTTAAAAATCCAAGAGGAGGAAGGCAACTTGGTCCATAAGGGCCCAAGAGGAGAGGCACCCTTTTAACTCTAGGGGAGGACGAATTGGGGTAGGGGAAGGAGCTCCCCTTCCCCCTTGGATGGCTCAAGGAGGGGAATCCTTCCCCTCCTTGTGCGACCTCCTCCTCTCCCCTCTGGCCTATATATGGTAGAGGTTTTTGCACCTTTTCTCTTCACAAGTTTTTGGAGCCTCCTCTAGTTCTCTAATTCTAGTTCTAGTTGCTCCTAGTTGATCAATTAGAGATTGACCTATATCCTCTAATCCTCATAATTAGAAGCCTAGTGTGGTTCTGATCTCCTCCCTCTAATTCTCAGACGACGATTAGCTCTGGACAGCGAAGCGCTGCCGGGTCGTGAAAACTGTATGCTTGCAACTCGTAGAGAGGCCGTACTTTTGGTCTTCCATTCGAGGCACTGTTCATGGGCGGTTCGCGAGATCGTTCATCTACGGTTCAAGGGAATCCAAGTACGATCTACACCGATTTGTCTACTTCTGCTGCAACTCGGAGTCGGTAACGATCGAATCCAAACTGTTAATGCATCTTCATATTGTTCCTGGTGAAAGTACATGTAGTCCCCATGTGTGGTTTTGGTAATTAATGACAATCCTAATGGACTAATGCTTGCATTGAGATACACATTTGAAGGTTAGTCCCATTGGAATATGATTGAAGAATAATGGAAGACAACTCCTTTGAAGCAACAATTACATTGAGATGATCAAAATTAAGTTCATTGGAGTATCTTAAGGAGTGGCTCAAAGATATGATCATAATGGACCCATGTGTGAGTCATGATTGATCAAGTATTCAAGCAAGCTATTCAAGTGAAGAATTCAGTATACCCTTCAAGACGTCAAGATTAAACATAGAGTAGAGATATAGGTTGACCAAGATGAAACTCAAAGATCGAACTCTAAATGGTCAACACACGAGCGAAAGTGATGCACCACATAGGATCTTGTGGTATGATAAGAAATTATCAATTGCACTTTGTGTACTAACCCATACTATGTGTTTTCTATGTTTCTGAGGTTTAGGTGATTCTCATGGGCTCGCATCGACAAAGAGATTTCAAGTGTCTATGAGAGGATGACATCTAGTATTGGTGATCATGGTTGATAAGGGCAAGTTCTAGATAACCATCCCAAAGGATTACATGCTTGAAGCTTGTGGATGATCACATGATGGACAAGTGAAGTGAATACAAAGAAAAGCTTCCCCACATTGTGTATGGGGGAGAGACTTGAAGACTTCACCAATGTCTTGCCTTCATCTTGAGCCAAGAAGAAACATCAACATCAAGCTCAAGTGAATGGCTCGTGTCAAAGGTATTAGTTCCTTTGACGTTAGTGTTGTGGAGTGATGACCACCAAAAAGAAACATATACACTCAAGAATGGATTCTCGATAGCTATGTAGTGTAGCTCTTTTATGATTCTTGAGTTATAGGGATCCCGCACTATTAAGAGGGGATCAAAGGGGTTTGTGATGGATTTTCTCAAGTCAACATCTTCTTTACACAATTCCACTCCTATCCTATATACCAAACAAAATCCAAAGCCAAATAGGTTTCCCAAATATATGATAACATCTTTGCATATTTGGCATCCTCAATTTTGGTTGATCTTGGTTGGTTCTCTACGTGAGGACCTGGGGTTTTTACATAGCTTCAAAACGAGCCCAAGATCATCAAAATCGGAGTTCGTATGAAAAAGTTATGCATGTTTTACTTTTGGTATGTTGGCTATTTTCTGCGGGGACGGAAGTTCCGGGCAGCCCAGAAGTTCCGGGGGGCAAGTTCCGGGGAAAGTTCCGGGTTAACCAGAGAGTTTGCACATATGTGTTCAATAGGGGGCCCGGAAGTTCCGGGCTTGCCCAGAAGTTACGGGCTGCATTTTTCTGTGTGTAACGGGCAGATTTGGTGGGGCACTATATAAGGCACCCTTCTTCCCCATCGAGCTAGAGCTTTTGCATCTGAGATTTCCCCATTATTTTGAGCTCTATCCTCATCCCCCAAGCCTCAAAACTCCAATCCATTTGGGGGAATACTATCCCATGGATCTAGGGTTCATTGGTTGACCTCCTCCATTGTTCCTCTCCTCTCCCATCCCTCCATAGCATTAGTTGCTTTTGGTGGGATTTGAGAGAGAGGGATTTGAGCCTTCTCGTGCTACACCCCGAAGAGATTTGTGAGAGTTCTTGAGAGAGATTTCATCCAAGCATACAACCACTCCTCCTCTCTCTTTTTGACCAAAGCAATTTGTGATTTGAGCAAGTCTTGAGCATTTCCCCCTTGATCTTGTTACTCTTGGAGGTTGGAGACTCCTAGGCGGTAGGAGTGCTCCGGTGAGGAATCAACTTGTGATTTGTCCCCCGGGAAGTTTGTGAAGGTTTGGAGGCCACCTCAAGGTCTATCACTAGTGGTTGGGAATTGCCTTCGTGGTGATATCTCAAGGAGAATAGGGTGAGCCTTTGTGGCGTTGGTGTGCCTTCATGGTAACATCCACCTCTCTAACGGTGACTAGCTTCCCTTCAAGGAAGTGAACATCGGGATACATCCTCGTCTCCGTGACTTTGGTTATCCCTAACCCTAACTCCTTACTTGTGGTTTACTTTGGTCATTTGACCGTGCATTCACTATATCTTGTTGTCCTCATTATATTGTGTTGGTCATTTCCTTGTAGAGATTATTTAGGCCTACACTTCATATTCCACAATTCATACTTGCTACTATTGATGTACTTTGTGATTAGTGTGAATTGCTAACTTGTGTCATACACTTCCATATATTGCGATATTGCTCAAGTAAGTTTGTGTAACTTACTTGAGTTTGCTTGTATCATTCAATCCCATATATTATGATACAATTTGTGTAAGCTTGTATTGCTTACTTGTGGTTGTGTGTAATATTCATTTCCATATCTCGTGATATACATTGAGTAAGTTTGTGTGACTTACTTGTACTTACTCATATCCTCGTTGTTCCCATCTTATTTATGCTAAGTTGTTGGTGCAATTAGTGAGCCTAGTATATTTAGGATTTGTGATTGAAAAGTATCCGCTTAGTTTATTTCCGCATTAGGATATAGCCAAATCCGTAAAAGATTTTAAAACGCCTATTCACCCCCCCTCTAGGCGACATCGTGGTCCTTTCAATTGGTATCAGAGCTAGGTCTCTCCTTATTAGGCTTAACCGCCTAGAGAGTAACAATGTCGACTAGTGAACTAGTGCACGATGACACATTTTGTTTTAATGGCACAAATTACAGTATATGGAGATTACGCATGCTTTGTCATTTTCGGGCCATGGGTCCAAATGCTTTGCGGATTGTGGTTGTAGGGAACTCAAATCTAAAGGATGGACAATCTCCATCACTTGATGATATGCATCTTGATTGTGAAGCTTTAAGTGTCATTCACCAAGCTATAACCTTCGAGGTGTTCAAGTCAATCTCGTCTTGTTCGTTGGCTCATGAGGCTTGGACCAAAATTGAAGATATATATGGTGGGTCCACTCTTGATGAAGACAATATTATTTTTGGGGAGTTAATGGAGGAGTTCTCCACATTTCTAAATCATGAAGAGCTCTCTATTGCTTCCACCTCTGATTACTTGCATACCTCAACATCTTTCACTTCACCAACATGTGGCTTACCACAAGGTAATGACATGGTAAGTGAAGAAATATCTCGTGATGATGGTATTAAGATCTTCATTGATGATCTTTCTTATGTTGATACAAGTGATGTATCTTCTATGGACACGAGCATATCTAACACCGAAAACATCATACATTCTTGTGTAGAGAGTCCTTGCATATCATCTAATGATGCACTCATAAATTCGTGTGATGATATGCTTGGTCGTTTGTGTTGCCATAATCAAAATGTCGTGATTCCCTCTAGTTCTCTTTGTGAAACTAACCATGTAGAGAAAATCAAGAAAAATGAGGCACGCTTGGTTGATGAAGAACCCTCCTCTTCAAAAGAATCATCATCAACAGGGGCGGAGCTAGGCCCCAGGCACCCAGGGCCCAGGCCCGGGGCGTGGAAATTCGAATAGGCTATATATATGTATGTTTTTCTGCAGGCCCAGGGCGTGGAAAAGAAGAAAGCCCAAAGACTGATGGGCTCTCTCGTCTGGAAGGCTGAAACGGACGCACGAGAGAACCCATCCACTCCACGAGGCCACGATCTGATTTCTCAAAAAAAAACGAGGCCACGATCTAATAACTCGGACGTAGCGTACATCTCATCGAAAAAAAGGAAACGTTTAGCGCTCGTGGCCGCCGCGACCTAACTCGCATCACGCACCAGCACGATCGCATCAGGCCGCGACTCCAGCGCTCGCACCGCCGTCCGCCGCCGCGTCGTCGTCCACCGGCCACCTCCGCCACTCCCACTTTCCTCCCTGCTCCCGGGCTCGCGGCCACCGTCCTCCTGTGCGTCGTTCGCCGGCGTCGAGCGCCATCTGCTAGTTTGCTGGCTGCTTGATTGCCGCATCTTGGTATTGTTTGTGTGATGATATTCTGGTTTCCCCTGATGCTTTCCACATGTAGTTACTTCTGTCGCCCGTTCTGCAATGTTAATATGAACTGAAATTTAATTGACATAATGTATGTGTGCGTGTATCAATATAAATATACAGTAATACAGACATACGGTCATATATGTTACTCCGCCCGTTCCAAAATACAGCGCGCCCATGCTTTTTGAGGTTCAACTTTGCTCATAAATTTAACCAACGAGAGCGACTGCGGCGGGAGCAAAAATTATATCAGCGAATTCGTATTCAAAAAAAGTTTTCAAATATGTATTTTTTGCTCCCAGCACAGTTGGTCTCGTTGGTTAAATTTATGATCAAAGTTGAAGCACGGAAACCAAAGACGCACTATATTTTGGAATGGAGGGAGTAATATGTATTTGCAAGTATTGATGATGATGATATTGTATATCGCTTTCAATCATATAGGTCCCGCAAAGGGCTTTTACCTCGTCGAACTGTTAAGTTTTTAGATTTTTATCGATGATAATTGTTTCACTTGATGTTTATGCCATATCTTATGATTTTGCTTTTGTTGTCTTGAAAGTGTTGGCTCTTCTTCTACCGTTGACGAGGTTATGCGAGGCACTGATGAAGCAAACCATTGATTTGGTATTCTTTTTTATCATGTGCTGTTCTTTGTAGTTTTTGTCATGTTTTTGTATATTTTGTTGTATCGTTAAGCATTGAGTTTAATTCTAAACTTTTCGTGCAATTAAACCATATTTTTATGGGGTATCTTTTGTGGTAGCTACAAGCCTTATGGAGGTTAAGTTTTTTTCCCTCGTGGTAATTTTTGTATTGGCCCGGGGCTTGCTCCAATCCTGGCTCCGTCACTGATCATCAACCCCTTGTGTTCACATGTGCCTCATGGCAAGAGGTAATGACGAGGTATCATCTTCTCTTAGTGATGATGATGATAGTTGTAATGAGGAAGATGATGAAGTCTTGACTCAAAATCTCTATGAGATTGGGAAAACTCTTCGTAGAGCTAAAAATAACACTTATAAAAGGCTCCAAGATGTTCTTGCTTGCTTTCAAAAACGTAACGACTTATTCCTTTACGAGCAAGCAAAAAGTGAACAACTTGAACATGAACTTGCTATGGCTCATCAATGTCTTAGTGACTTGAGGTCTTTAAAAGAAGAGATTGAAGTTACTCATTGTAAACTTAAAGAGGATTTTGAGCACCTTGACCTTGACTACAAGAAGGTCAAAGGAGAGCTCACCAAACTCTCTAAGTCTCATGAGGAACTTCAAGCTACTCATGCGGAGTCTCTAGCCTCTACATGCTCCTCTCATATTAATAATGATGCTTGTGCTACTAACTCTATCTTGTGTGAAGCATTGATATTAAAAGAAAATGTTGAGCTAAGGACTCAACTTGATTTGCAAACTAGCAATTATGGGAAATTGGGAGAAAGTCATAAAAAGCTCTCAAACACTCATGAGGATCTTCTAATCTCTCATGATGAGTTAAAGTTAGCTCATGAGGCTATGGTCACCAAGGTAAAATCATGCGAGTCTCATGTGGATATTAGCACATCTTCTACTCGAAATGCCTTATTGTCATGTGCTAGTCCTTGCAATTCCTCTCTACATGATATTGGTACATCTTGTAATGAATTGCTCACCATGCCTTGTTGCTCTAACAATAAAGCTTCTACTTCGTCTAGTTCTTTTGTTAATACTAACCTTGTAAAGGAAAATAAAGAGCTCAAGGCCCAAGTCACTAGTTTGAAGAAAGACTTGGAAAAATGTTGTGATAATATATTGAGTGTGCAAAAGGACCCTCAAGACAAAATAGGATTTCATTTCATCTCCAAGAAGAAGAAGTCCAAGAACAAGAAGAAGGGACAAGATCAAGTCAAGAATTCGGCCAACATTACTTGCTTCAAGTGCAAGAATGTTGGACACCATGTGAGATCTTGTCCATTGAAGAAGAAGGCTTCAAATGTGAAGCATCAAGGGAAGTGGCCTCAAGTTCAATATCAAGATAATGAAAGGCCTCTTCCCATGCCTAACCAAGATAATTCTATCCAAGTTGAAAAGGTAAAGAAGAAGAGAAAGGGGAGCACATGTTGCTATATTTGCCGTAAGAAGGGACACATAGCTTCATCTTGTCCCAACGGTAACATATCTAAGCCTCCTATAGTCAATAATCATTATTCTCTAAGGAAGGATATTGTTGGCAATGTGTTTTCCAAGTTTGTGGGTTCCCAAAGAAGTTTGAAAGTGGACAAGACCATTTGGGTTGCCAAGCCTATTGTTACTAACTTCTTAGGACCCAACTTGGTTGGGGACCATCAAACTCAAACTTGATCAATAGGTGTGTGGAGGGCATTGGAGACTTGGCTACTTCATGAAGAAAAACTATTTTCACCATATGTTATGGTTAATGCCAAGTCAAGTGGATTATCATCATATCTATCAATCCAATACTCCTCTTTGCGGTAACTTGTACTTGCATTGTTTACATTGAAAGTCACTATGTACCTTGCATGTTTAGGTTTTGTACCTAGCATGTGCTTGTATAGTTGTGCTTCCTAGTATGCTTGATTTGTGTTATCTAGCATTTGTAGGTTGTAATGCACTTCATATATTTGTGTGTGTGGTTTCAAGCCTTTATTGCTTCATTAGTTGAATCTTCCTTGGCTCTTTTGAGATATTTACGGATATCACAAACCTTAAATGTGTATGTATGTGGGATACCACCTAGTATTGTTAGTGCAATATTATCTAGTTACTATGTGGTATGTAAAGCTCATTTGAAACTCAAATTCTCTCCATTAATTATCCTTAGTTGGGTTTTATTTGCTTCTTGTGGATAATACATGGATCATCATATTATGGGGGAGTGATATGCTTTGTGCATATCACAATCCTTGTTAATATGAACAATTGAGGGATGCCACTTAGAATTTATATTTGAGATTATCTTATATCTCCGTGGCACGCAATGTCTTGTTTACGTATGGCATTCTTGTGCGGTTTTGCCCATGGTTATCTTTAAAATCATATTTGGAAAATCATTTGATTAAAGCTATTCCAATTATTGCTTTGTATAATGATCTATCTAGTTGGAATGTTAATATTATGCTATCCAAGCATTATGTTTATTTCTAAACTCTCATGTTATGCTTGTGTTAGTATAGATGATCCTGTACTTATTTGGTTTCTACACCGGATGATAACCCGAAATACCATTTTGTTCGAATTCATCTTATTGCTCTATGTGAGAGTTTGTTATCTCATTGTTTATAGTGTCCTATATCTACTTGAGTGAGATATTCCTATGAGTATGTGTGCAATGCATATCTTATATGCTCATTTTTTTTCCTTGGTTCATATGTTGAACTTTGTGTGCTATCATATGTTGATTTGTCACTTTGATTCATTTTGGACAACATAAATGACTAGTAATGTTATTGGAAGTATTAACGGTTATGTGGTCATTTGCCCAATTTGTATCTCCCTGGATTTTGGTAGGCTTGTACATGCATATTTACTATGTGTAAATTCACATGCCTTGTTTGCCTTATTTGATCCAATATATATATGGTAAATCCATCAAATTCTTAATAGCTAAGATGTGCATGAAATTCAAATTCATATCAATATGCACATATTTAAGTGGTTTTACCCTATGTGTTGTAGTTATGCTAACTACTTCGGACCCAATAAGTTTGGGGACCATATTGTACTTAAAATGTGTTAGGTACATTTGAGAAGCATTGGGTGCTTGGCTTATTCATGAAGGTGGTGGCACTATGAGGAAATTAGAGCCAAGCTTGGACATTTTATTGATCTACGACTTCATACCGATGCTATCTCGGTAACAAGTATTTACTTCATGCATATATATAGAAATGGGGTCAACCTTGTGTAGGTTGCATCATGGCATGAATTTCTTGACTCGTTCCTGTGATACTTGTTTCCTTTCTCAAAGCATCCCAACATGATCTCTTGTTGCTAGTTATGATGTCTTTGATGGTTGTGTGTTTGGAGTTCATTAATATACAATAAGATTATATTAAGCCATGTGCTATGCTTTCAAGCAAAGATCTCATTGGTATATTTTATGACTCTCGTTTGGATACCTTATTATTTCCTTTTGTAACTATTTTATGTGTACATCCTTCTTTGTGGATATCATCTACCTAGAATCTTATACATGTGAGAGAAGTTACATCTCTAGTTGATATCCCTATTCTTTCATGTCCACCATTTAATTCACTTTTTATATCTTTTTGGTGGCTCCATGGAAGAATTTGTTGTATGAGTGCATGCCTTACCTCTTTGCATCTTAGTGCACTCATGTTTGGTGAAGATTGTTGTCCTCATGCTTGTCTTTACAAGCCTATTATTTCCTATCTTCATCATGGGTTGTCACAAGCTTTGATTTTTAGTTTGCTATTAGTGAGCTTGTGAACCCATTTTCTTGATGTGTGTGTGACCTTCTTAACTTCGCTTGTGTGGGAAGGACATGTCTTGCACCTTTTATCTCATTTACTCAAGGCTATGTTGATGCTTAATTCTCATCCTTATACTAGTCTTCTCAAGTGCTTTGACGTGACTCACACACATCATTTTGGTTGTGCCTATTCTTAGGTTGCCTCATTTACATTTTGCTCAACCATATGTTTGTTGCAAATGGTAGGCTTCTTTTCTTATCTATGACTGCTTGAAATTGTTTTGTGTTTCTATTGATTTTGGGGGAGTGATGATCCTATTTTGTGCACTTGCATCCAAATACAAAAATTCTAAATAGTGCACAAATCATGGTGAGCTTCTCTATTTTCCTTAGAACACTCCTTTGCCCAAATCATAATATTCTTTTATTCTATTGGCTTATCGGATCTTTTGATTGCTTGCTTCACTTTGTGTTATGCAAATGAGATCAATTTGTTCCATGTGCTTTGTGCCATGTGCCTTGCTATTATGACTAGGTTTCAGTTGTATAATAATGGATTCACTTGTGTATACCATGTTCTTATCAATTGCGTCTATTTTGTGTATGCAAAGTTTCTTTGTGGATACATATCATGATTATGATTGGACACTCAGACATTTTTATACATGAGAAAGTTCATATCTTTCCTTGATATCATTTATTCCTTGCCGGCCACTTTGTTTGTTTCCTCTTATTCTTATGGTAGCTTCGGTAAGAGGTTGTGTTGTGAGTGCTTGTATGTTGGACATATAATCTTGCGCACTCATGTGTTTTGATTGTTTCCCTCTCATGTCTAATGCTTGTTTTCATATCTTCATATCTGGTTGCATTCTATAGATTCTGAGCTCCTCAAATTTTTAATTATTGTATATGTGCATTTGCGTTCACTCACATTTTGTGATATGCACACATCAAGGAGGAACTCATACTATATTGGTCTTCTAGATGTTTTGTCTTCCATTTTGGCATTTGTTGCCAATGGGGGAGAAGTTTAGAGGGTTTAAGATAAATATATTTTGAAGTTCTTGCTGTCATTCATGCATATCCACCCTAGTTATATATGCTTGTTGCATGAATGAATATATAGAAGAAAAAAACTCCAACTAGTTTATATCAACCAATATATGCAATGAAATTCAAAGTTCATTGACACATGCATATATTGTGGGGGAGCTTGCTCTATATATTGAGGTCTTACAAACATCAAATGCTTGTGCAGTGTTTTGATGTTAGTACAACTGGTTTTGATAAACATCAAGTTTGTTTGTGATAATTAATGCTATCAAAGTCACCGCAAGTATACAATTTATTCTAGAAAAAGTGTGTGCTTGTGTAAAAATTCATTATATAAACCCTCTTGTTGAGATTGTCATCAATTACCAAAATGGGGGAGATCGAAAGTACATGTAGTCCCCATTTGTGGTTTTGGTAATTAATGACAATCCTAATGGACTAGTGTTTGCATTGAGATATACATTTGAAGGTTAGTCCCGTTGGAATATGATTGAAGAATAATGGAAGACAACTCCTTTGAAGCAACAATTACATTGAGATGATCAAAATGAAGTTCATTGGAGTATCTTAAGGAGTGGCTCAAAGATATGATCATAATGGACCCATGTGTGAGTCATGATTGATCAAGTATTCAAGCAAGCTATTCAAGTGAAGAATTCAATATACCCTTCAAGACGTCAAGATTAAACATAGAGTAGAGATATAGGTTGACCAAGATGAAGCTCAAATATCAAACTCTAAATGGTCAACACACGAGCGAAAGTGATGCACCACATAGGATCTTGTGGTATGATCAGAAATTATCAATTGCACTCTGTGTACTAACCCATACTATGTGTTTTCTATGTTTCTGAGGGTTAGGTGATTCTCATCGGCTCGCATCGAGAAAGAGATTTCAAGTGTCTATGAGAGGTTGACATCAAGTATTGGTGATCATGGTTGATAAGGGCAAGTTCAAGATAACCATCCCAAAGGATTACATGCTTGAAGCTTGTGGATTATCACATGATGGACAAGTGAAGATGAATACAAAGCAAAGCTTCCCCACATTGTGTATGGGGGAGAGACTTGAAGACTTCACCAATGTCTTGCCTTCATCTTGAGCCAAGAATAAACATCAACATCAAGCTCAAGTGAATGGCTCGTGTCAAAGGTATTAGTTCCTTTGACGTTAGTGTTGTGGAGTGATGACCATCAAAAAGAAACATATACACTCATGAATGGATTCTCGATAGCTAGCTCTTTTATGATTCTTGAGTTATAGGGATCACACACTATTAAGAGGGGATCAAAGGGGTTTGTGATGGATTTGCTCAAGTCAACATCTTCTTTACATAATTCCACTCCTATCCTATATACCAAACAAAATCCAAAGCCAAATAGGTTTCCCAAATATATGATAACATCTTTGCATATTTGGCATCATCAATTTTGGTTGATCTTGGTTGGTTCTCTATGTTAGGACCTGGGGTTTTTCCATAGCTTCAAAACGAGCCCAAGATCATCAAAACCGGAGTTCGTATGAAAAAGTTATGCATGTTTTACTTTCGGTATGTTGGCTGTTTTCGGCGGGGACGGAAGTTCCGGGCAGCCCAGAAGTTCTGGGGGCCGGAACTTCCGGGCAAGTTCCGGGGAAAGTTCCGGGTTAACCAGAGAGTTTGCACATATGTGTTGAATAGGGGGCCCGGAAGTTCCGGGCTTGCCCAGAAGTTTCGGGCTGCATTTTTCTGTGTGTAACGGGCAGATTTGGTGGGGCACTATATAAGGCACCCTTCTTCCCCATCGAGCTAGAGCTTTTGCATCTGAGATTTCCCCATTCTTTTGAGCTCTATCCTCATCCCCTAGGCCTCAAAACTCCAATCCATTTGGGGGAAAACTATCCCATGGATCTAGGGTTCATTGGTTGACCTCCTCCATTGTTCCTCACCTCTCCCATCCCTCCATAGCATTAGTTGCTTTTGGTGGGATTTGAGAGAGAGGGATTTGAGCCTTCTTGTGCTACACCCCAAAGAGATTTGTGAGAGTTCTTGAGAGAGATTTCATCCAAGCATACAACCACTCATCTCTCTTTTTGACCAAAGCAATTTGTGATTTGAGCAAGTCTTGAGCATTTCCCCCTTGATCTTGTTACTCTTGGAGGTTGGAGACTCCTAGGCGGTAGGAGTGCTCCGGTGAGGAATCAACTTGTGATTTGTCCCCCGGAAAGTTTGTGAAGGTTTGGAGGCCGCCTCAAGGTCTACCACTAGTGGTTGGGAATCGCCTTCGTGGTGATATCTCAAGGAGAATAGGGTGAGCCTTCGTGGCGTTGGTGTGCCTTTGTGGTAACATCCACCTCTCTAACGGTGACTAGCTTCCCTCCAAGGAAGTGAACATCGGGATACATCCTCGTCTCCGTGACTTTGGTTATCCCTAACCCTAACTCCTTACTTGTGGTTTACTTTGGTCATCTGACCGTGCATTCACTATATCTTATTGTCCTCATTATATTGTGGTGGTTCATTATATTGTGTTGGTCATTTCCTTGTAGAGATTATTTAGGCCTATACTTCATATTCCACAATTCATACTTGCTACTATTGATATATTTTGTGATTAGTGTGAATTGCTAACTTGTGTCATACACTTCCATATATTGCGATATTGCTCAAGTAAGTTTGTGTAACTTACTTGAGTTTGCTTGTATCATTCAATCCCATATATTGTGATACAATTTGTGTAAGCTTGTATTGCTTACTTGTGGTTGTGTGTAATATTCATTTCCATATCTCGTGATATACATTGAGTAAGTTTGTGTGACTTACTTGTACTTACTCATATCCTCGTTGTTCCCATCTTGTTTATGCTAAGTTGTTGGTGCACTTAGTGAGCCTAGTATATTTAGGATTTGTGATTGAAAAGTATCCGCTTAGTTTATTTCCGCATTAGGATATAGCCAAATCCGTAAAAGATTTTAAAACGCCTATTCAACCCCCCCCCCTCTAGGCGACATCGTGGTCCTTTCACCTGGGTGATCGTAGGGCGACTTATTTTGTTTTGTACTATGTTTCCCAACAGGGATGACACCCAGTCGACAGATCGGGAGTGGTTGGAGTTAGATGCATTGCCCGACATGATGGAGAGGGCCAGAGATCACCGAAAGAGAACTTATGGGCGGAGTGGAGTGGCTAGGGTTTGGTTCGAGGAGCGGATGAGATGGATATATGTGGGGTCGGGATGGGTCAACGTGGACCCACTACCGGACTCGCCACCTATGCCGACGGCCCCGGGCTGTCGGCATAGGCCATTTCCCGTCGGCATACATCTATGCCTATGGCTGCCGTCGGCATAGCCCTGTCGGCATGGATCACGTCAGCGTAGTCTTGTCAGACCGCCGTCATAGTCTAGCCGTCGGCATAGGTGCCTATGTCGACGGCTTTCCTCTGTCCATTGGCATAGTTTAGCCGTTGGCAGTGATTTTCACCTAACGACAATGGACGGCGCCGTCAAAGGCGCTGACGAATCACGGGCCGCCGCGTGGCAGAGGTATGCCGACGGCTTTGCCGTCGGCATACCTCTGCCACGTGGCCGCCTCTGATGAGTCCTAGCAGCAGGGATATGCCTACGGCAAAGCCGTCGGCATAGATTTTCACCTATGCCGACGGCTTTGCCGTATGCATATCTCTGCCACGTGGCAGGCCCCGGGAAGCCCTGCGCATATCTATGCCGACGGCTTTGCTGTAGGCATAGATCTGTGCTGTTTTTTTTTATTTTTCCTGGTTTCTCTATTTCAATTCATTTTGACAGCATTTCAAACCAGAAAAATAGAATTATACAGAAATATGATAGTTCATCATCTAAACATACTCAAGTTCATCATCATTATTTAAACATACTCAAGTTCATCATCTAAACATCGTCATCGGTGAAAGTTCATGAACATAAGTAGTGCAAGAAATGGAACATCATCATCGTCATTTAAAGAAACAAACAAGTAGGAACATGGAAGGTATGCCACGACGGCCACATGCACGGGTATCATCATCGACATCAAGCAAGACCATCACCGCCAAAACCACCACCGCCAAGACCACCTCTGCCAAAACCACCACCGCCAAGACCACCTCCGCCAAGACCATCTCCGCCAAAATTGCCACCGCCAAGACCAGGATCACTCTGCCAGATCGGAGTGACTCACTACTGGAATTCACTTCTTTGCCGTCCGCCATGGCGGACGGCAAAGGCACGGATCATGGACGACAAACTCCTTTATCGTCCGCCAGCAGACGACAAACCGTCTGTCTGAACACGTGCCAGCAAAGGCCTTCTTTGTCGTCCGCTACCTGGAAACGGATGGCAAAGGATTGTGCCGTCCGCCGTTGGTGGCCAGCAGACAACAATGATTGTGGACGACAGTGAGGTGGGGTGAGAGACGTTAGGGGTTAACGGCGTGCTTTGTCGTCAGCCAGCAGACGGCAAAGAGGCTAAGGTTTTTGCCGTCCGCTAGCAGACGGCAAAGTGCTCAAACATGCTAGTCCCAGAAGTCACAGGTATCTGCCACGTGGCATGTTTGCCGTCTGCTAGCGGACGGCAAAGAGCCTGTACAGCCCTGTTATTAATTATATTCACTAGTCATCAACGCGTGCAGCTGCACGGGCTAGCTGATTTAGACTACATAAAACATAGTAAAGTTTTTCTATATAAGTGTTGTATGTGCGAAAAGCATTATAATTTTAATTACCGAAACTTGGTCATTTAGTTGAGATATCTTATATTTACTAATTGGAGGCACCATTGGAGTTACCACGTTAATCCTAGAAAACCATCTAAAAACATCCTTAGGATCTCAATTCAATGATTAGGATCAAATAACAGATAAAAGAGTCTTTACTAAAAAAATGAGTCTTTACTAAAAAAACAGATCAAAGGACCTTCCCACGTTAAGAGATCAAAGAGTTACGGGCCCTTCCTCTTACCACACGTACAACTCCTCCGATTTCCACCTTGCCATGTGAAAAAAGGACTCCTCAGCCCAAAAAAGAAAAAAAGGACTCCTTCGATTTCTACCTTGCCGGGTGAAAAAAGGACTCCTCAGCCCCCCCCAAAAAAAGAAAAAAGGAACTCCTCCGATTGTCTCCTACCATCAGTACGTCACACATGATCTATGAAGAAATAATCCTAATGACGTCCCCGCTCCATGGGAACCTAATCTTCATGCATGCACATATATCACTTCTACCATCAGTACATCATGATCATCTAGGGAAAGGTACGATCCGATCTATTATCTCCTACTATCCCGAATTCTCTTGGTCTCTCCATGATAATGATGCCTCTCTAACCCATCTCCATCCTGATATTGCAGAGATACGAGATATATAGTTGAAGCATGAGATGTTGTACATGCATTGAAAGCACATGGTAATGGAGGATGTGTAGTAGGAAAGAGCCGCTGGGATTAATCTAGCAAGTAGTGTATTAATTTATTTCTTGATTGACTAATTTGCATCAGGATATTATAATTAGGTTAGGAGCCAATGGGCGGACGCTCTCTCCAGCTAAATCAGCCTCTAAAGTCACTTCCTCCGGAAAAAATTCTGTGGCATGCATGCCTACAAAGAGGGATATTTTGTGGCCGTGCTTCATCCTTATTAATTAGTATCAGGTCAGATCCTGTACTTTTTTTTACTTCCCAACTCCCATACTATTATCCCGATGGTACTTGCTAATACATATACGGAATTGATGGGTACGTACAATTAAAAGATGCATAATTAGATACCAGATGACGAATACAATGAATTGATGTCTGCATACATATATAGATGATAGGATTCTCTAAATATGCTTAGATGCAGAAGTCATCTATAACATTCTTAATAGGAAAGTTAATATGTTTTTATAGAGGGTGATTATTACTGTATTAGAAAACGGAATTGAGCATTGCATAGTCTTATTTATTTGGAACATGCACACACAAGCATGAATTGTTCTTAACATAATTAGTTCTTTGCAAAATCAATAATTTGTCCATATATTTTCCCATACGAAGTTCTGTCTATTGTTACTTAATAATCCATATTTGGTGTAGATTGCAAGTGAAGCACGAGGCCGCGATTGACTCGCATTTCAGTAGATATAACGATTAACTTTCTTTTGGGTTTCAATATTTCAATTAAATGTTCTTCATTCATGTTAGTAGGAAAGTGATCAATCCTGTCACCACTTAATATATATGGAGCGGAAGATATCAAGACAGACATATCGTATATATATTGTGTCAAAATAGTCCCATATAGAGGTGTAAGTCTCACCATGACATGAACAATTCTCAGAAATATAGTTTGCACTCATCGGAAAAATGGCAAAAAAATAAGCTCCCATGTAAATGACTCAATACTTTATGAAGTTTGTCATGTTGGTAGTCCAGTTTGTTTATCTGATAGAAAAAAAGAGTAGTCACAGAGGTTTGTTAAAGATTATACGCTCTGTAAGAACCTGGATAGACTGTGTAAATTGATCGCAGATATTATGCTAATTCTTTGGTCAGAAGCGGTGAACTGTTTCCAACTTGAGGAGATGTGTGTCAAGGAAGGTTGCTGGAGGTTCCATATGACTAATGCAAGTTTCTCTTTCAATTTCTCTGAATTCTTTGACTGTACCTATGGATACAGATTATCCTATGAAAATTGAAAGTACAGATTGAAGTATGAAATAAGCAACAAGTGAATGACTTTTATTTGCATGTTAAACGGAATATATATTGCCAAATATTGTTACACCTTTGAACTTCTACCATAGTTAGGCATCGTAGTGTGATCTTCATGATTTTTTGCTTGAAGATGTACTGAATTGTTAGTCAAGTAGAGATAGAAGTCATTTTTTGTGTCTCTATTAAGTCATGTAAAAATCTCATAACTTTCTTAGTGCCAAATATATGGAGAAACCCTCCCTCTAAGTAAAGAGATGAAGGTTGGGATTGTGGTTTGCTACTGTCAGCACTCCGCAATGCATCGTATCTTATGTCAAAGGATTACGTTGACATTAGATTATATTTGCAAACAACAACACCTTTCATCAGATACACTTTGATGATATTTCTAACATGATTTTTTTTTTCAAATTTAAAACTAAAATTATGTAAGTTTGGTCAAACTACACAGTTATATTAATTTAATAGCCAAAGTTGCATAAATAGTGACAAACACTATTGTCAACAGGTTTGGAAGAAATAACTAGCCCGTGCTGGTGCACGGGTTGATGACTAGTATTATTAATCAAAATATATAAGTTTCCGTAACTTTTCTCCGCGTGATGTTTATAAACTACTAATATTTTCATAATATTTTTGAATGATTGGAATGTTAAAAAAAATCCATGTTGATATTTGATTTTGTGGGACTGAATCCGAAAGGTTTATGTTTTAAGGATATAGTTAGCTCACATTTATAAGTATTTCTCTATTTAGTCAAATCTATAGTACTTTGCTTTGTGCTATGGTCTAACCACAAAAAATCTAGTACAAATTCACCCATGGAGGATTTATGTGGACATGACGATGGAATCCTACAAATTCTATGCCCGTATTTTTAGTATCAAGGTAATCCAAGAGGTCCTAATGGATCTTTTATCTAAATTGTTCCTATATGCAAAGAAAGGAAACTACCTTTATCAATTCTTGGTATTTCAATAAATTAAACACTGAAACAAAATCATACTGACAGCAAAAAAACATTTATACCGCCAGGGTATCAAGCAAAGAAGTGCAACTAATTAAGCGATGAATGTTTAGGAACTAGTGCTTATTATAAATTACGTACAACACTTCATCAGCTTTTCCAGGCAAATATGGTCAAGCCACCATAAATACTTTTACTGAAAATTCAGGGTAAAAGGTACTGGTTCTATATCTATACATTAATTATATATGGTTTCCAATATCAAATTCTAGTCCGAGCTTATCGATCTCGTGTCAGCTCCTCTAGTAGAAGAAAAAAATTAAGTTCAATAACAATGACCTCTAAAATCTTGGGGTACATACGAATTAGATTCTTTATCAAGTATTTTTCTAGTTTGCATAATTATCACGAACCTACAGCAACAGACTGAACCTACATGAGCAACAGTACAAACCACACAGCTACTGAAAACTGTCCTCTACGTTGTCCTCTACGGCTCACCCGCAAACAAATCTAGTTACTCTGAGTGCAGATGTGTCCTCTACGGCTCACCCGCAAACAAATTCGCCGGCGATTGCTTCATTACGGTTCTATGTGCTCCATATAATCTGCTTATGAACTTCAAGGAGTCCTGAGGCTGGTGCAGAAAATCTCCTCCGAATCCACCCTGCAACCCGGAGTTGAAAACAATGGTTTCATCAACGCTAGCCAATACCTACTGGATAATCTCAAATCGAATCAGTAAGGAAACCTCTGGGCCGGGATAATGGATAGAAGGAGGAATACATGTGATACATCTCCCTTAGGGGGAAACAAAAACAACGCTTGTCGAAAACCGATTGGCTGGTGACGCAAGCACCATTGTGACTTGTATGCCCAACCATAATGTTGATAGCCGAGTTGTGTTGTTTCATTGATTCACGACTGCCACACTTGAAAGGAGGAGACGAAGGGAGTCTCGATCAAGGAGGTCACGGCTGCGATTAAGGGATTCATCAAATCCCCCAAAAAGAAAATCTTCGTTGTAGCTGCTCGTTGGAAACCGACATCAAAATTCCCCAAAAAGATGGATTGCAACATGGAGATTGAAAGATTGCAGAGAAAGGGGTCGTGGAGAGGCTGCCTGGATCATTAAACGATTGTTGCATGAAGATTAGAGAAGCGTGAAGAGGAGGAGGATCGGTGGAGGAGGGGCTGCATCTATGCCTCGTGGTAGTAAGGAGTATGCGAAAGAGATTGCTGATGGGTTTTTTTTTTCACAGGGAGGAGGACGTGGGAGGTGGGACATTGGGTTATGACTCACGTAATCTCTTCCAATGACAGATCTTTGTTTTTTTAAAAGCGAGGATGACGTGTGAGGTGGGACATTGGGCTAGGACTCTTGGAATCTCATCGAACGACTGTAGATAGTTAATTCCTCGATCAGACGGACAATTTTCTTCGTTTATGAGGATTAACGTCGAGCCTCGTATGGTGCTCCCGATTAGTAAATATAAGATTTTTAGGGGCTATATGTAACGCCCCGGATTCGATGCGCCAGGTGTCCACCAGATATTCGCCGTCTTTGCCATGTCATTTGCTTGTGCGTTGCATTTTGTCATGTCATCATGTGCATCTCTTTTTGCATACGTGTTCGTCTCATGCATCCGAGCATTTTCTCTGTTGTCCGTTTTGCAATCTGACACTCCTATGTCCTCCGGCGTTCCCCTTTTGCCTCTTTTCATGTGCTGGTGTTAAATTTTCTCGGAATGACCCGAGGTTTGCCAAGCGGTCTTGGTATAGCACCGGTAGACCGCCTGTCAAGTTTCGTGCCATTTGGAGTCCGTTTGATACTCCAACGGTTAACCGGGTAACCGTAAAAGGCCTCTTTTGTGTGCAGCCCAACACCCCTCCAAAGTGGCCCAAAACCCAGCAAACTCCCCTCCATGCTCTCGGTCGTTCGATCACGATTGTGTGGGCGAAAACCGCTCCTCATTTGGACTCTCCTAGCTCCCTCTACCTATAAATATGTGCCCCTCCCGGATTTTTCTCGCAGATGAACCCTAGCCTCTTCCCCTGCGCGTCGCCGGACATGTCCGTCCCCGCCGGCCACCTCACTCCGATGAACCAGAGGCCACCACCTCAGCATCGCCGCCTCCCGCGACCAATCCCCTCTCACCACGTGGCGCCCCGCCACCCTCCTCTCTCCTCCCGCGCGCCGCCACCCGGGGCCCAGATCCAGCCCGCCCCGGGCCGAACCGGGCCGCGACCGGGCCCGTTTGCCGCCGCCGTCGAAGCCCGCTCCAACCCCGCCGCCGTCTGCCTCCCGCGCCGGCGCCGCTCCCCGCCGGTGGCCTCGCCACCGCCGTCCTCCGCCGCCGCGCCCGCCCAGCGCCGTTCGCCGCCCGAGGCCGCGCCCGCGCCGCCAGAGGCCGCCGCCGCCGCGGAGCTCTCCCGCGCCTCGCCGCCGGGCTCCGCCGCCGCCTTCGTCCCCGATCTGCCGTCGACCCCGCCGCCTCCGTGGTGCGCCATCGTTGCTCCGTTGTCCCGCCACCGGCAGCCGCGCCGGCGAGCGCCGCTGCCGGGTCGCTGCCGCCTCGTCCCCGCCATCTCCGGCGAGAACTCCGGCGGATCTGGATCGGGACCAGATCCACCGGGATCCCAACCAAACGCGGCCCCCGTCCCGCTTCTCTCTGTCCCGGCACCCCGAGATCCAGTTTCTGCGAGGGTAAAATTCCACTAAGTCCCCGAATCTGTGATATTTTATGCCATGTTCATCGCATCATAACTTGCTGCATACTGCTCCGTTTCATGCGTGTAATATGTCAAATTGTTCGCCTCAACGAGTACTTCATTTCATTCCATTGCTTCATGTTCATTTGAGTCCATCTTGATGCCTGTATCATCGTTGCAAGAGTGCATGTTGCTGTTAATCTGCTGAAACTGTTATAACTTGATGATTTGTCATTTTTGCCATGTTTGATGTGTGCATCCTATGTGGTTGATGTCTACATATGTTTTGAACTATGCCATGCCATCTTTACAGGGGTGTATGCCATGTATTTTTGTGATAAATGTGGTGACTAGCACAAGCATGTAAACTAGGCCTCATGAGGTTGCTGATTTCAGTCCCTGTTCTGCTGTTATTTTTATGCCATGTAAACTTGATGCTACAGAGAGATCCATGCTTATTTTGAGATACTTTAGTAAGGATGTTTTATACATATGGTTATGAGCTATCCATCCATTCCCCTGTTTGCAATTATGTAGTATCCTAGCATGTCATTTTCGTGCTCTACTTTTGCTACAAAATGTTTCCTGGTAGATTGTTTACATGTTATTCAATTTTGCCAAGGTTGTTGTAGTTGATCCTTGCATGCTATGAACTTGTTCTTGCCATGTATAGCTTCATAAACATGTATTCTTGCTGATGCTATGCTTATCTTGTCATGAAATGACTTGTGGTGAGTGAATCGAGCTCGCGAAGATGCCTTCATAATTATGTCAATGTCATGCCCTGTTTGCTGAATCTGTTAACGAAACTTGTCATGTTTACATGGATGCCATCATTTCTTCTGATCCTTTTTGGCTCATGGTCAGTAAAGGACTTTTGTTCTATGCAATTAGTAGATTCATGCCTTGCCTTTGTTTGCCATGATAAGTTCCTGTAACATGTTGTTTGATAGCTCTAAACATTGCAACCTGATGTTATTTCTACTAAAGTCTGAAACTGTTATTATTTGCAATCTTGCCATGTGTGTTTGAGCATGTTCTAGTGATTTCTGGAGATAGCTCAGTGTTCATGTTTGTTGGGGAACGTAGCAGAAATTCAAAATTTTCCTACGCGTCACCAAGATCTATCTATGGAGAAACCAGCTACGAGTAGAAGGAGAGTGCATCTACATACCCTTGTAGATCGCTAAGCGGAAGCGTTCAAGTGAACGGGGTTGATGGAGTCGTACTCGTCGTGATTCAGATCACCGATGATCCTAGTGCCGAACGGACGGCACCTCCGCGTTCAACACATGTACAGCTCGACGATGTCTCCCACGCCTTGATCCAGCAAGGAGAGAGGGAGAGGTTGAGGAAGACTCCATCCAGCAGCAGCACAACGGCGTGGTGGTGATGGAGGAGCGTGGCAATCCTGCAGGGCTTCGCCAAGCACCTACGGGAGAGGAGGAGGTGTCACGGGAGGGAGGGAGGCGCCAAGGGCTCAGGTGTGGATGCCCTCCCTCCCCTCCACTATATATAGGGGCAGGGGAGAGGGGGGAGGCGCAGCCTTGCCCCTTCCTCCAAGGAAGGGGTGCGGCTAAGAGGGGGGAGGAGTCCATCCTCCCCAAGGCACCTCGGAGGTGCCTTCCCCATTTAGGACTCTCCCCTTTTTCCTATATCTTGGCGCATGGGCCTCTAGGGGCTGGTGCCCTTGGCCCATGTAGGCCAAGGCGCACCCCCCACAGCCCATGTGGCCCCCCGGGGCAGGTGGCCCCACCCGGTGGGCCCCCGGGACCCTTCCGGTGGTCCCGGTACAATACCGATGACCCCGAAACTTGTCCCGATGGCCGAAACAGGACTTCCTATATATAAATCTTTACCTCCGGACCATTCCGGAACTCCTCGTGACGTCCAGGATCTCATCCGGGACTCCGAACAACATTCGGTAACCACATACAAGCTTCCTTTATAACCCTAGCGTCATCGAACCTTAAGTGTGTAGACCCTACGGGTTCGGGAGACATGCAGACATGACCGAGACGTTCTCCGGTCAATAACCAACAGCGGGATATGGATACCCATGTTGGCTCCCACATGTTCCACGATGATCTCATCGGATGAACCACGATGTCAAGGACTTAATCAATCCCGTATTCAATTCCCTTTGTCTAGCGGTATTTTACTTGCCCGAGATTCGATCGTCGGTATACCGATACCTTGTTCAATCTCGTTACCGGCAAGTCACTTTACTCGTTCTGTAACACATCATCCCGTGATCAACTCCTTGGTCACATTGCGCATATGATGATGTCCTACCGAGTGGGCCCAGAGATACCTCTCCGTTTACACGGAGTGACAAATCCCAGTCTCGATCCGCATAAAACAATAGATACTTTCGGAGATACCTGTAGTGCACCTTTATAGTCACCCAGTTACGTTGTGACGTTTGATACACCCAAAGCACTCCTACGGTATCCAGGAGTTACACGATCTCATGGTCAAAGGAAGAGATACTTGACATTGGCAAAGCTCTAGCAAATGAACTACACGATCTTTGTGCTAGGCTTAGGATTGGGTCTTGTCCATCACATCATTCTCCTAATGATGTGATCCCGTTATCAACGACATCCAATGTCCATAGCCAGGAAACCATGACTATCTGTTGATCACAACGAGCTAGTCAACTAGAGGCTCACTAGGGACATATTGTGGTCTATGTATTCACACGTGTATTACGATTTCCGGATAATACAGTTATAGCATGAATAAAAGACTATTATCATGAACAAAGAAATATAATAATAACACTTTTATTATTGCCTCTAGGGCATATTTCCAACAGTCTCCCACTTGCACTAGAGTCAATAATCTAGTTCACATCACCATGTGATTAACACTCACAGGTCACATCACCATGTGACCAACATCCAAAGAGTTTACTAGTGTCACTAAACTAGTTCACATCATCATGTGATCAAGACTCAATGAGATCTGGGGTTTGGTCATGTTCTGCTTGTGAGAGAGGTTTTAGTCAACGGGTCTGAACCTTTCAGATCCGTGTGTGCTTTACAAATCTCTATGTCATCTCCTAGATGTAGCTCCCACGTTCTATTTGGAGCTATTCCAAATAACTGTTCTACTTGGAGCTATTCTAAATTGTTGCTCCATTATACGTATCCGGTATCTCTACTCAGAGCTATCCGGATAGGTGTTAAGCTTGCATCGACGTAACCCATTACGACGAACTCTTTTACCACCTCCATAATCGAGAAAATTCCTTAGTCCACTAGTTACTAAGGATAACTTTGACCGCTGTCCTATGATCCATTCATGGATCACTCTTGTACCCCTTGACTGACTCATGGCAAGGCACACTTCAGGTGCGGTACACAGCGTAGCATACTGAAGAGCCTACGTCTCAAGCATAGGGGACGACCTTCGTCCTTTCTCTCTATTCTGCCGTGGTCGAGCTTTAAGTCTTAACTTCGTACCTTACAACTTAGGCAAGAACTCCTTCTTTGACTGGTCCATCTTGAACACCTTCAAGATCATGTCAAGGTATGTGCTCATTTGAAAGTACCATTAAGCGTTTTGATCTATCCTTATAGATCTTGATGCTCAATGCTCAAGCAGCTTAATCCAGGCTTTCCATTGAAAAACACTTTCAAAATAACCCTATATGCTTTCCAGAAATTCTACGTCATTTCTGATCAACAATATGTCAACAACATATACTCATCAGAAATTCTATAGTGCTCCCACTCACTTCTTTGGAAATACAAGTCTCTCATAAACTTTGTATAGACCCAAAATCTTTGATCATCTTATCAAAGCGTACATTCCAACTCCGAGATGCCTACTCCAGTCCTTAGAAGGATCGCTGGAGCCAGCATACCTTTTAGCATCCTTAGGATCGACAAAAAAACTTTCTGATTGTATTACATACAACCTTTCCTCATGAAAACCGGTAAGGAAACTCGTTTTGACATCCATCTGCCAGATTTCATAAATACAGCTAATGCTAACATGAATCCGACGGACTTTAAGCATCGCTACGGATGAGAAAATCTCATCGTAGTCAACTCCTTGAACTTGTGAAAAAACTCTTCGCCACAAGTCGAGCTTCATGGACGGTGACATTACCGTCCACGTTCGTCTTCTTCTTAAAGATCCATTTATCTCAATGGCTTGCCGATCATCGGGCAAGTCCACCAAAGTCCATGCTTTGTTCTGATACATGGATCCTATCTCGGATTTCATGGCTTCTAACCATTTGTTGGAATTTGGGCCCACCGTCGCTTCTCCATAGCTCGTAGGTTCATTGTTGTTTAGCAACATGACCTTCAAGACAGGATTACTGTACCACTCTGAAGTAGTACGTATCCTTGTCACCCTACGAGGTACGGCAGTGACTTGATCCGAAACTTCATGATCATTATCATAAGCTTCTACTTCAATTGGTGTAGGTGCCACATGAACAACTTCCTGTGCCCTGATACACACTGGTTGAAGTGATGGTTCAATAACCATATCAAGTCTCCACCATCCTCCCACTCAACTCTTTCGAGAGAAACCTTTCCTCGAGAAAGGACCCGATTCTAGAAACAATTCATATTGCTTTCGGATCTGAGACAGGAGGTATACCCAACTGTTTTGGGTGTCCTATGAAGATGCATTTTATCCGCTTTGGGTTCGAGCTTATCAATCCTGAAACTTTTCCACATAAGCGTCGCAGCCCCAAACCTTTAAGAAACGACAACTTAGGTTTCTCTAAACCATAATTCATACGGTGTCATCTCAATGGAATTACGTGGTGCCCTATTTAAAGTGAATGTGGTTGTCTCTAATGCCTAACCCATGAACGATAGTGGTAATTCGATAAGAGACATCATGGTACGCACCATATCCAATAGGGTGCAACTATGATGTTCGGACACACCATCACACTATGGTGTTCCAGGCGGTATTAATTGCGAAACAATTTCCACAATGTCTTAATTGTGTGCCAAAACTCGTAACTCAGATATTCATCTCTATGATCATATCATAGACATTTTATCCTCTTGTCACAATGATCTTCTACTTCACTCTGAAATTATTTGAACCTTTCAATAATTCAGACTTGTGTTTCATCAAGTAAATATTCTCAACATCTACTCGAATCATCTGTGAAGTAAGAACATAACGATATTCACTGCATGCCTCAGCACTCATTGGACTGCACACATCAAAATGTGTTACTTCCAATAAGTTGCTATCTTGTTCCATCTTACTGAAAACGAGGCTTTTCAGTCATCTTGCCCATGTGGTATGATTTGCATATCTCAAGTGATTCATAATCAAGTGAGTCCAAACGATCCATCTGCATGGAGTTTCTTCATGCGTATACACCAATAGACATGGTTCGCATGTCTCAAACTTTTCTAAAACGAGTGAGTCCAAAGATCCATCAACATGGAGCTTCTTCATGCGTTTTATACCATTATGACTTACATGGCAGTGCCACAAGTAAGTGGTACTATCATTACTATCTTATATCTTTTGGCATGAAAATGTGTATCCCTACGATCAAAATTCAATAAACCATTCCTTTAGGTGTAAGAGCACTTATTCAGGTTTAATACTAATCTTGATGGTAGAGGGAGCGTGCGATGTTAGATCACATCAAACTTGGAAACACTTCCAACACGTATCGTCAGCTCACCTTTAGCTAGTCTCCGTTTTATTCCGTAGCTTTTATTTCGAGTTACTAACACTTAGCAACCGAACCGGTATCTAATACCCTGGTGCTACTAGGAGTACTAGTAAACTACACATTAACATAATGTATATCCAATATACTTCTATCGACCTTGCCAGCCTTCTCATCTACCAAGTATCTAGGGTAATCTTGCTCCAGTGGTTGTTCCCCTTATAACAGAAGCACTTAGTCTCGGGTTTGGGTTCAACCTCGGGTTTCTTCATTGGTGCAGCAGCTGATTTGCCGTTTCATGAACTATCCCTTCTTTCCCTTGCCCTTCTTGAAACTAGTGGTTTCATCAACCATCAACAATTGATGCTCCTTCTTGATTTCTACTTTTGCGATGTCAAACAACGCGAATACCTCAAGGATCATCATCTCTATCCTTGATATGTTGTAGTTCATCACGAAGCTCTAGCAGCTTGGTGGCAATGACTTTGGGGAAACATCACTATCTCATCTGGAAGATCAACTCCCACTCGATTCAAGTGATTGTTGTACTCAGACAATCTGAGCACAAGCTCAACGATTGAGCTTTTCTCCCTTAGTTTGCAGGCTAAGAAAATCGTCGGAGGTCTTATACCTCTTGACATGGGCACGAGCCTGAAATCCCAATTTCAGCCCTCGAAACATCTCATATGTTCCGCGATGTTTCGAAAAACGTCTTTGGTGCCTCTACTTAAACCATTTAACTGAACTATCACGTAGTTATCAAAACGTGTATGTCCGATGTTCGCAACATCCACAAACGACATTTGGGGTTCAGCACACTAAGCGGTGCATTAAGGACATAAGCTTTCTACTGTCCGCATAATTGCTACTTTCAACTTTCAACTATATTTTCTCTAGGAACATATCTAAAACAGTAGAACTAAAGCGTGAGCTTACGACATAATTTGCAAAAGGTCTTTTGACTATGTTCAAGATAATTAAGTTCATCTTATGAACTCCCACTCAGATAGACATCCCTCTAGTCATCTAAGTGATTACATGATCCGAGTCAACTAGCCCGTGTCCGATCATCACGTGAGACGGACTAGTTATCATCGGTGAACATCTTCATGTTGATCGTATCTACTATACGACTCATGTTCAACCTTTCGGTCTCCGTGTTCCGAGGCCATGTCTGCACATGCTAGGCTCGTCAAGTTAACCCTAAGTGTTTTCGCTGTGTAAAACTGTCTTACACCCGTTGTATGTGAACGTAAGAATCCATCACACCCGATCATCACGTGGTGCTTAGAAGCGACGAACTGTAGCAACGGTGCACAGTTAGGGGAGAACACTTCTTGAAATTTTGTAAGGGATCATCTTATTTACTACCGTCGTCCTAAGTAAACAAGATGCATAAACATAATAAACATCACATGCAATTATATAGTAGTGACATGATATGGCCAATATCATATAGCTCCATTGATCTCCATCTTCGGGGCTCCATGATCATTATCGTCACCGGCATGACACCATGATCTCCATCATCATGATCTCTATCATCGTGTCTTCATGAAGTTGTCACGCCAACGACTACTTCTACTTCTATGACTAACGCGTTTAGCAATAAAGTAAAGTAGTTTACATGGCGTTCTTCAATGACACGCAGGTCATACAATAAATAAAGACAACTCCTATGGCTCCTGCCGGTTGTCATATTCATCGACATGCAAGTCGTGAATCCTATTACAAGAACATGATCAATCTCATACATCACATATATATCATTCATCACATCCTTTTGGCCATATCACATCACATGACATACCCTGCAAAAACAAGTTAGACGTCCTCTAATTGTTGTTTGCATGTTTTACGTGGCTGCTATGGGTTTCTAGCAAGAACGTTTCTTACCTAAGCAAAACCACAACGTGATATGCCAATTGCAATTTACCCTTCATAAGGACCCTTTTCATCGAATCCTTTCCGACTAAAGTGGGAGAGACTGGCACCCGCTAGCCACCTTATGCACCAACTGCATGTCAATCGGTGGAACCTGTCTCACGTAAGAGTACGTGTAAGGTCGGTCCGGGCCGCTTCATCCCACAATACCGTCGAAACAAGATTGGACTAGTAACGGTAAGCATATTGAACAAGATCAACGCCCACAACTACTTTGTGTTCTACTCGTGCAAAGAATCTACGCAATAGACCTAGCTCATGATGCCACTGTTGGGGAACGTAGCAGAAATTCAAAATTTTCCTACGCGTCACCAAGATCTATCTATGGAGAAACCAGCTACGAGTAGAAGGAGAGTGCATCTACATACCCTTGTAGATCGCTAAGCGGAAGCGTTCAAGTGAACGGGGTTGATGGAGTCGTACTCGTCGTGATTCAGATCACCGATGATCCTAGTGCCGAACGGACGGCACCTCCGCGTTCAACACACGTACAGCTCGACGATGTCTCCCACGCCTTGATCCAGCAAGGAGAGAGGGAGAGGTTGAGGAAGACTCCATCCAGCAGCAGCACACCGGCGTGGTGGTGATGGAGGAGCGTGGCAATCCTGCAGGGCTTCGCCAAGCACCTACGGGAGAGGAGGAGGTGTCACGGGAGGGAGGGAGGCGCCAAGGGCTCAGGTGTGGATGCCCTCCCTCCCCTCCACTATATATAGGGGCAGGGGAGAGGGGGGAGGCGCAGCCTTGCCCCTTCCTCCAAGGAAGGGGTGCGGCTAAGAGGGGGGAGGAGTCCATCCTCCCCAAGGCACCTCGGAGGTGCCTTCCCCCTTTAGGACTCTCCCCTTTTTCCTATATCTTGGCGCATGGGCCTCTAGGGGCTGGTGCCCTTGGCCCATGTAGGCCAAGGCGCACCCCCCACAGCCCATGTGGCCCCCCGGGGCAGGTGGCCCCACCCGGTGGGCCCCCGGGACCCTTCCGGTGGTCCCGGTACAATACCGATGACCCCGAAACTTGTCCCGATGGCCGAAACAGGACTTCCTATATATAAATCTTTACCTCCGGACCATTCCGGAACTCCTCGTGACGTCTGGGATCTCATCCGGGACTCCGAACAACATTCGGTAACCACATACAAGCTTCCTTTATAACCCTAGCGTCATCGAACCTTAAGTGTGTAGACCCTACGGGTTCGGGAGACATGCAGACATGACCGAGACGTTCTCCGGTCAATAACCAACAGCGGGATCTGGATACCCATGTTGGCTCCCACATGTTCCACGATGATCTCATCGGATGAACCACGATGTCAAGGACTTAATCAATTCTGTATTCAATTCCCTTTGTCTAGCGGTATTTTACTTGCCCGAGATTCGATCGTCGGTATACCGATACCTTGTTCAATCTCGTTACCGGCAAGTCACTTTACTCGTTCCGTAACACATCATCCCGTGATCAACTCCTTGGTCACATCGCGCATATGATGATGTCCTACCGAGTGGGCCCAGAGATACCTCTCCGTTTACACGGAGTGACAAATCCCAGTCTCGATCCGCATAAAACAATAGATACTTTCAGAGATACCTGTAGTGCACCTTTATAGTCACCCAGTTACGTTGTGACGTTTGATACACCCAAAGCACTCCTACGGTATCCAGGAGTTACACGATCTCATGGTCAAAGGAAGAGATACTTGACATTGGCAAAGCTCTAGCAAATGAACTACACGATCTTTGTGCTAGGCTTAGGATTGGGTCTTGTCCATCACATCATTCTCCTAATGATGTGATCCCGTTATCAACGACATCCAATGTCCATAGCCAGGAAACCATGACTATCTGTTGATCACAACGAGCTAGTCAACTAGAGGCTCACTAGGGACATATTGTGGTCTATGTATTCACACGTGTATTACGATTTCCGGATAATACAGTTATAGCATGAATAAAAGACTATTATCATGAACAAAGAAATATAATAATAACACTTTTATTATTGCCTCTAGGGCATATTTCCAACAATATTTTGTTATGCTTTACCTGTACTTCATGCCCATGCCTTTTGTTATTACGTTGAGATGTTGTAGCATATTGTTTTGATGCTTGCAATATGCCTAGTTGCTGTTTTGGACAGATTGTTGCTATAACTTGTATAGTGTGTGTGTGTTGAACCGTTGCTTAGTTTTGAGTGTGCTCTATATGAAACTTGCTTGATTTTGCATGTAGTTTCATATTATCATGTTGCATCCATGTTTTGAGAGTGTTTGCTTGATGTTTGTATGCATTTTGCATCAATGTCATGTTTAACTTGTTTTTCTCATATCTTCTAGGTCGTAGCTCCGAATTAAATGAACTTTATATGTAACTTGACTAGAATCTCGTGTATATCATCTTGGTGCATCTTAACTTGTTGTTTAACAACTTGAACATAAGGTTTATTCAGATCTGGACCAACTTCGAAATTTACATATGAGGACTTACCGGAATTGTTATATGTTGTTTCCGGCCTCATTTAAACTTGCCTTGATGTGTTGCTCTTGTTTGCATCATCTATTGCCATGAGTAGCTTCATGTAGTCTTGTCTTGCATCATACTTGGTTGAGCATCATGCCTTGTTCATGTGTGGTGTGTTTACTGTGTTGTGTGCTTCTTCTCGATAGTTCCTGTTTTGTTGCGATCGTGAGGATTCGTTCGTCTACGCTTGGTTTGTCTTCGTGGCTTCATCTTCTTCATGGACTCGTTCTTCTTCATAGCGGGATTTCAGGCAAGATGACCGCTACCCTGGATCTCACTACTATCATTACTATGCTAGTTGCTTCGTTCTATCGCTTTGCTGCGCTACCTATCATTTGTTCTTCAAGCCTCCCAAATTGCCATGAACCTCTAATCTTTGACACCCTTCCTAGCAAATCATTGCTTGGCTATGTTACCGCTTTGCTCAGCCCCTCTTATAGCGTTGCTAGTTGCAGGTGAAGTTGAAGATTGCTCCATGATGGACAGGATTATGTTGGGATATCACAATATCTCTTTAATGCATCTATATATTTGGTAAAGGGTGGAAGGCTCGGTCTTATGCCTGGTGTTTTGTTCCACTCTTGCCGCCCTAGTCTCCGTCATACCGGTGTTATGTTCCCGGATTTTGCATTCCTTACACGGTTGGGTGATTTATGGGACCCCCTTGACAGTTCGCTTTGAATAAAACTCCTCCAGCAAGGCCCAACCTTGGTTTTACCATTTGCCTCACCACCACCTACTTTTCCTTTGGGAGTCGCTCTCTCGAGGGTCATCTTTATTTTAGCCCCCTGGGCCAGTGCTTGTCTAAGTGTTGGTCCGAACCGGGCAGACTGTGGGGCCACCTCGGGGCAACTCGAGGGTTGGTTTTACTCGTAGGCTGACCTATCCAGTGTTGCCCTGAGAACGAGATATGTGCAGCTCCTATCGGGATTGTCGGCGCATCGGGCGGCTTTGCTGGTCTTGTTTTACCATTGTCGAAATGTCTTGTAAACCGGGATTCTGAGACTGATCGGGTCTTCCTGGGAGAAGGTATATCCTTCGTTGATCGCAAGAGTTTATCATGGGCTAAGTTGGGACACCCCTACAGGGTATAAACTTTAGAAAGCCGTGCCCGCGGTTATGTGGCAGATGGGAATTTGTTAATGTCCGGTTGTAGATAACTTGACAC
The DNA here is from genome assembly GCF_002162155.2 of Triticum dicoccoides. NCBI lineage: Eukaryota > Viridiplantae > Streptophyta > Magnoliopsida > Poales > Poaceae > Triticum > Triticum dicoccoides. Next base: position 106,985,115 of record NC_041383.1, read on the forward strand.
CAGATCCGATTTAAAACGCATCAACCGTGTGTGTAGCCGTGATGGTCTCTTTTCGGTGGAGTCCGGGAAGTGAACACGGTTTTGGGTTATGTTTGACGTAAGTAGGAGTTCGGGATCACCTCTTGATCATTGCTAACTTCACGATCGTTCCGCTTGTTCTCTTCTCGCTCTTATTTGCGTATGTTAGCCACCATATATGCTTAGTCGCTGCTGCAACCTCACCACTTTACCCCTTCCTTTCCCTTTAAGCTTTGCTAGTCTTGATACCCATGGTAATGGGATTGCTGAGTCCTCGTGGCTCACAGATTACTACAACAACAGTTGCAGGTACAGATTATGTGATGATCATGACGCGAGAGTGATGTTTGCTTGTCTTGGAGTTCTTCTTCTGCTTCTTCTTTGTTCAGGGGATAGGTTCCAGGTCGGCAGCCTGGGCTAGCAGGGTGGATGTCGTTTGAGCTTCTTTTTGTGTTTCATCCGTAGTCGGATGTTGCTCTTATGTATGATGTGATGTTGTATTCGTGTGGCATTGTATGCCTCTTGTATGTATCCCCATCTATTATGTAATGTTGATGTAATGATATCCACCTTGCAAAAGCGTTTCAATATGCGGGTCTATCCTTGGTGGGACCTTCGAGTTACTTTTGGATAGGGTCGCATATTGGGCATGACATTATAACTTGAGATGCTCGTATCGAAATCCATTGATTTTTTGTAGTAGTTTCTGGATGTTGTTTTTCTAAGCCTTGTTTTACCAGGAGATTCGTAACTTTGGAAAATCTGAAAGAAAAACATAGTACTTCCAAAACTTAGAGTACAAGCTTGCGTCAGAACATTCATTTCTAGGGAGCTGTCATGTGCCCACACACTCCCTATACACGCCCCAAGATCTACGCACGTTGGTACGCCATGTGGGGCCCCCCTACTAAACAAAAAAAATAGAAAACAACAACAGAAACTACATCTGCTTTTAGCCGTCGCTAGGTGTTCTATAGATCTCGATGTAATTTTTTACTTTTGATGTTCTTTGTACCGCCTTGACAGTTGATGAATAGATCGAAAAAGAAGTAGTACGAAAATTGCTTTTGGATCCAACTTGGTTTTAGACTTTTGGAGCAATTTCTCTTTCCTCCCCCAAGGTTTTTTCATCGGTGATGGTTGCCGCTCTGGTGCGCTGGTTTTAGTGGGCCGGAAATTTCTCAATTTTCTACTACAATAAGGTTTGCCTGGCTCCAGCAATGGAGATGGAGGGGCGATAATGGTAGCGCGCCCACGCCTCGCTTCAATGCTTCTAATCGTCGCTAGGTGGTTCATGAACTTGGTTGTAATTTTTATTACCTCTGGTTTTCTTTGTACTGCCATGATAAAAAATAAATAGATTTGAAGTTTCTCACGCGAAAAAATAAAAATAAAAAATGAAAAGAAATGCTTGAAGGGTTCAAAAATTCTAAAGCCCCGTAATTCTACCGACACCATCAGACTGATGCGTGGGAGCCCACTTGGGCTGGACCCACACCACGATTCATTATCCCACCAACCAACGGGTCGTCGTTCGTTCCTCATTCCGCCGCCGCCGCCGCCTTCCGGCGCGCCACCGCGCCGCCATGCTCCACCTCAGGTGCCGCATCCTCGCCCGCCTCCGCTCATCCCCCGCCACCTCTCACGGCTCCTATCTCCACTGCGCCGTCTCTGTCGCCGCCGCCGTGCCCGTCATCTCCCCAAACCCTAGCTTCGCCGTGGAGGAGTACCTCGTCGCCACCTGCGGCCTCTCCCGAGCGCAGGCACTCAAGGCCTCTGCCAAGCTCTCCCACCTCAAATCCCCCGCCAAGCCCGACATCATGCTCTCCTTCCTCGCCGTCCACGGCTTCTCCAGCTCCGACGTCGCCACCGTCATCGCGGGCGACCCCAAGGTGCTATGCTCCAGCGTGGAGGGATACCTTGGCCCTGTCGTCGCCCAGCTCACCGGCCTCGGCCTCTCGCGTTCTCAGATCGCGCGCCTCTTCTCCTACTGCCACGGCAATTTACATCTCACTGTCACGTCTTGAGGACGGTGGGTTTTGCCGGTGGCCGGGGTGTTGGAAATATGCCCTAGAGGCAATAATAAAAGTATTATTATATTTCATTGTTCATGATAATTGTCTTTTATTCATGCTATAACTGTATTATCCGGAAATCATAATACACGTGTGAATACATAGACCTCAATATGTCCCTAGTGAGCCTCTAGTTGACTAGCTCGTTGTGATCAACAGATAGTCATGATTTCCTGGCTATGGACATTGGATGTCGTTGATAACGGGATCACATCATTAGGAGAATGATGTGATGGACAAGACCCAATCCTAAGCATAGCACAAAGGTCGTTTAGTTCGTTTGCTAGAGCTTTGCCAATGTCAAGTATCTCTTCCTTAGACCATGAGATCGTGTAACTCCCGGATACCGTAGGAGTGCCTTGGGTGTATCAAACGTCACAACGTAACTGGGTGACTATAAAGGTGCATTACAGGTATCTCCGAAAGTAGCTGTTGGGTTGACACGGATCGAGACTGGGATTTGTCACTCCGTATGACGGAGAGGTATCTCTGGGCCCACTCGGTAATGCATCATCATAATGAGCTCAAGGTGACCAAAGTGTTGGCCATGAGATCATGCATTACGGTACGAGTAAAGTGACTTGCCGGTAATGAGACTGAACAAGGTATTGGGATACCGACGATCGAGTCTCGGGCAAGTAACGTACCGATTGACAAAGGGAATTGTATACAGGGTTTGATCGAATCCTCGACATCGTGGTTCATCCGATGACAACATCGAGAAGCATGTGGGAGCCAACATGGGTATCCAGATCCCGCTGTTGGTTATTGACCGGAGAACGTCTCGGTCATGTCTACATGTCTCCCGAACCCGTAGGGTCTACACACTTAAGGTTCGATGACGCTAGGGTTATAAAGGAAGTTTGTATGTGGTTACCGAATGTTGTTCGGAGTCCCGGATGAGATCCCGGACGTCACGAGGAGTTCCGGAATGGTCCGGAGGTAAAGATTTATATATGGGAAGTCCTATTTTGGCCACCGGAAAATGTTCGGGATTTTTCGGTATTGTACCGGGAAGGTTCTAGAAGGTTCCGGAGTGGGGCCCACCTGCATGGGGGGACCCACATGAACGTGAGTAGTGGGGGAAAGTCCCCACACCCCTGGTCAAGGCGCACCAAGATCCCCCCTTAGAAGGAATAAGATCATATCCCGAAGGGATAAGATCGAGATCCCTAAAAAGGGGGGATAACAATCGGTGGGGAAGGAAATGATGGGATTTCTTTCCTCCCACCTTGGCCAACGCCCCAATGGACTTGGAGGGCAAGAAACCAGCCCCTCCACCCCTATATATAGTGGGGAGGCGCATGGGAGCTAAAGACAAGCCAAGGCGCAGCCCCTCCCCTCCCCAACACCTCTCCTCCTCCGTATATGCTTGGCGAAGCCCTGTCGGAGTACTGCTGCACCAACTACACCACGCCGTCATGCTGCCGTTGGAGCAATCTTCCTCAACCTCTCCTTCCCCCTTGCTAGATCAAGAAGGAGGAGACGTCTCCCGTCCCATACGTGTGTTGAACGCGGAGGTGCTGTCCGTTCAGCACTTGGACATCGGTGATCCGAATCACGTTCGAGTACGACTCCATCATCACCATCCCCTTGGCTAGCTTCCGCTCGTGATCTACAAGTGGTATGTAGATGCAAACTCTCTCCCTTGACTCGTTGCTTAGATGAACTCATAGATGGATCTTGGTGAAACTGTAGGAAAAATTTTAATTTTCTGCAAAGTTCCCCAACAGTGGCATCATGAGCTAGGTCTATGCGTAGTTCTCTTTGCACGAGTAGAACACAATTTTGTTGTGGGCGTGGATTTTGTCATCTTACTTGCCTCTACTAGTCTTTTCTTGCTTCGGCGGTATTGTGGGATGAAGCGGCCCGGACCAACCTTACACGTACGCTTACGTGAGACCGGTTCCACCGACTGACATGCACTAGTTGCATAAGGTGGCTGGCGGGTGTCTGTCTCTCCCACTTTAGTTGGAGCGGATTCGATGAAAAGGGCCCTTATGAAGGGTAAATAGAAGTTGACAAAATCACGTTGTGGTTATTCGTAGCTAAGAAAACGTTCTTGCTAGAACCCAATTGCAGCCACGTAAAAGATGCAACAACAATTAGAGGACGTCTAACTTGTTTTTGCAGCGATTGATCATGTGATGTGATATGGCCAGAAGTTGTGATGAATGATGAATTGTGATGTATGAGATCATGTTCTTTGTAATAGGATTCACGACTTGCATGTCGATGAGTATGACAACCGGCAGGAGCCATAGGAGTTGTCTTTATTTTTTGTATGACCTGCGTGTCATTGAAGAACGCCATGTAACTCACTTTACTTTATTGCTAAATGCGTTAGCCATAGAAGTAGAAGTAGTCGTTGGCGTGACAACTTCATGAAGACACGATGATGGAGATCATGATGATGGAGATCATGGTGTCAAGCCGGTGACAAGATGATCATGGAGCCCCGAAGATGAAGATCAATGGAGCTATATGATATTGGCCATATCATGTCACAACTATATAATTGCATGTGATGTTTATTATGTTTATGCATCTTGTTTACTTAGGACGACGGTAGTAAATAAGATGATCCCTTACAAAAATTTCAAGAAGTGTTCTCCCCTAACTGTGCACCGTTGCTACAGTTCGTCGCTTCTAAGCACCACGTGATGATCGGGTGTGATGGATTCTTACGTTCACATACAACGGGTGTAAGACAGTTTTACACAGCGAAAACACTTAGGGTTAACTTGACGAGCCTAGCATGTGCAGACATGGCCTCGAAACACGGAGACCGAAAGGTCGAACACGAGTCGTATGGAAGATACGATCAACATGAGAATGTTCACCGACGATGACTAGTCCGTCTCACGTGATGATCGGACACGGCCTAGTCGACTCGGATCGTGTAACACTTAGATGACTAAAGGGATGTCTAATCTGAGTGGGAATTCATAATTTGATTAGAACTTAATTATCATGAACTTAGTCTAAAACCTTTGCAAATATGTCTTGTAGATCAAATGGCCAACGCTCATGTCAACATGAACTTCAACGCGTTCCTAGAGAAAACCAAGCTGAAAGATGATGGCAGCAACTATACGGACTGGGTCCGGAACCTGAGGATCATCCTCATAGCTGCCAGGAAACAATATGTCCGAGAAGGACCGCTAGGTGACGCTCCCGTCCCAGAGAACCAAGACATTATGAATGCTTGGCAAACTCGCGCTGATGATTACTCCCTCGTTCAGTGCGGCATGCTTTACAGCTTAGAACCGGGGCTCCAAAAGCGTTTTGAGCATCACGGAGCATATGAGATGTTCGAAGAGCTGAAACTAGTTTTCCAAGCTCATGCCCGGGTCGAGAGATATGATGTCTCCAACAAGTTCTACAGTTGTAAGATGGAGGAAAACAGTTCTGTCAGTGAGCACATCCTGAAGATGTCTGGGTTGCACAACCGTATGACCCAGCTGAACATTAACCTCCCAGATGAGGCGGTCATTGACAGAATCCTCCAGTCGCTCCCACCAAGCTACAAGAGCTTTGTGATGAACTACAACATGCAGGGGATGGAAAAGACCATTCCTGAAGTGTTCTCGATGCTGAAGTCAGCAGAGGCTGAAATCAAGAAAGAACATCAAGTGTTGATGGTCAATAAGACCACTAAGTTCAAGAAGGGCAAGGGTAAGAAGAACTTCAAGAAGGACGACAAGGAGGTTGCCGCGCCTGGTAAGCCAGTTACCGGGAAGAAGTCAAAGAATGGACCTAAGCCTGAGACTGAGTGCTTTTATTGCAAGGGGAAGGGTCACTGGAAGCGGAACTGCCCCAAATACTTAGCAGATAAGAAGGCCGGCAAAACCAAAGGTATATTTGATATACATGTAATTGATGTGTACCTTACCAGTACTCATAGTAACTCCTGGGTATTTGATACCGGTGCCGTTGTTCATATTTGTAACTCACAGCAGGAGCTGCGGAATAAACGGAGACTGGCGAAGGACGAGGTGACGATGCGCGTCGGGAATGGTTCCAGAGTCGATGTGATCGCCGTCGGCACGCTGCCTCTACATTTACCTACGGGATTAGTTTTGAACCTTAATAATTGTTATTTAGTGCCAAGTTTGAGCATGAACATTGTATCTGGATCTCGTTTAATACGAGATGGCTACTCATTTAAGTCCGAGAATAATGGTTGTTCGATTTATATGAGAGATATATTTTATGGTCATGCTCCGATGGTCAATGGTTTATTCTTAATGAATCTCGAGCGTAATATTACACATGTTCATAGTGTAGATGCCAAAAGATGTAAAGTTGATAACAATAGTCCCACATACTTGTGGCACTGCCGCCTTGGTCACATTGGTGTCAAGCGCATGAAGAAGCCCCATGCCGATGGACTTTTAGAGTCTCTTGATTATGAATCGTTTGACACGTGCGAACCATGCCTCATGGGCAAGATGACCAAGACTCCGTTCTCTGGAACAATGGAGCGAGCAACCAACTTATTGGAAATCATACATACCGATGTGTGCGGTCCAATGAGCGTTGAGGCTCGCGGAGGATATCGTTATGTTCTCACTCTCACTGATGACTTAAGTAGATATGGGTATGTCTACTTAATGAAACACAAGTCTGAGACCTTTGAAAAGTTCAAGGAATTTCAGAATGAGGTGGAGAATCAACGTGACTGAAAGATAAAGTGCCTACGATCAGATCGTGGAGGAGAATATTTAAGTCACGTATTTGGCACACACTTAAGGAAATGTGGAATCGTTTCACAACTCACGCCGCCTGGAACACCTCAGCGAAACGGTGTGTCCGAACGTCGTAATCTCACTCTATTGGATATGGTGCGGTGTATGATGTCTCTTACTGATTTACCGCTATCATTTTGGGGATACGCTCTAGAGACAGCTACATTCACTTTAAATAGGGCACCGTCTAAATCCGTTGAGACGACACCGTATGAATTATGGTTTGGGAAGAAACCTAAGTTGTCGTTTCTAAAAGTTTGGGGATGCGATGCTTATGTCAAGAAACTTCAACCTGAAAAGCTCGAACCCAAGTCGGAAAAATGCGTCTTCATAAGATACCCTAAGGAAACTGTCGGGTATACCTTCTACTTAAGATCCGAGGGCAAAAATCTTTGTTGCCAAGAACGGATGCTTTCTGGAAAAAGAGTTTCTCTCGAAAGAAGTAAGTGGGAGGAAAGTAGAACTCGATGAAGTACTACCTCTCGAACGGGAAAGTGGTGCAACTCAGGAAAATGTTCCTGTGATGCCCACACCAACTGAAGAGGAAACCAATGATGATGATCAAGGTACTTCGGATCAAGTTGCTACTGAACTTCGTAGGTCCACAAGGACACGTTCCGCACCAGAGTGGTACGGCAACCCCGTCCAGGAAATCATGTTGTTAGACAACGGTGAACCTTCGAACTATGAAGAAGCGATGGCGGGCCCAGATTCCAACAAATGGCTTGAAGCCATGAAATCCGAGATAGAATCCATGTATGAAAACAAAGTATGGACTTTGACAGACTTGCCCGATGATCGGCGAGCGATAGAAAACAAATGGATCTTTAAGAAGAAGACAGACGCGGATGGTAATGTCACCATCTATAAAGCTCGACTTGTCGCTAAGGGTTATCGACAGGTTCAAGGGATTGACTACGACGAGACATTCTCTCCCGTAGCGAAGCTAAAGTCCGTCTGAATCATGTTAGCAATTGCCGCATACTATGATTATGAGATATGGCAGATGGACGTCAAAACAGCATTCCTTAACGGGCATCTTAAGGAAGAACTGTATATGATGCAGCCGGAAGGTTTTGTCGATCCTAAGAACGCTAACAAAGTATGCAAGCTCCAGCGATCCATTTATGGGCTGGTGCAAGCATCTCGGAGTTGGAATATTCGCTTTGATGAGATGATCAAAGCGTTTGGGTTTATGCAGACTTATGGAGAAGCCTGCGTTTACAAGAAAGTGAGTGGGAGCTCTGTAGCATTTCTCATATTATATGTAGATGACATACTCTTGATGGGAGATAATATAGAATTTCTGGACAGCATTAAGGCCTACTTGAATAAGTGTTTTTCAATGAAGGACCTTGGAGAAGCTGCTTACATATTAGGCATCAAGATCTATAGAGATAGATCGAGACGCCTCATAGGTCTTTCACAAAGCACATACCTTGATAAGATTTTGAAGAGGTTCAAAATGGATCAGTCCAAGAAGGGGTTCTTGCCTATGTTACAAGGTGTGAGATTGAGCTCGGCTCAGTCACCGACCACGGCAAAAGATAAAGAAGAGATGAGTGCCATCCCCTATGCTTCAGCCATAGGATCTATTATGTATGCCATGCTGTGTACCAGACCTGATGTAAACCTTGCCGTGAGTTTGGTAGCTAGATACCAAAGTAATCCCGGCAAGGAACACTGGACAGCAGTCAAGAATATCCTGAAGTACCTGAAAAGGACAAAGGACATGTTTCTCGTTTATGGAGGAGACGAAGAGCTTGTCGTAAAGGGTTACGTCGACGCTAGCTTCGACTCAGATCCGGATGACTCTAAGTCACAAACCGGATACGTGTATATGTTGAATGGTGGAGCAGTAAGCTGGTGCAGCTGCAAGCAGAGCGTCGTGGCGGGATCTACGTGTGAAGCGGAGTACATGGCAGCCTCGGAGGCAGCGCATGAAGCGATTTGGGTGAAGGAGTTCATCACCGACCTAGGAGTCATACCCAATGCGTCGGGGCCAATCAAACTCTTCTGTGACAACACTGGAGCTATTGCCCTTGCCAAGGAGACCATGTTTCACAAGAAGACCAGGCACATCAAGCGTCGTTTCAACTCCATCCGTGAAAATGTTCAAGATGGAGACATAGAAATTTGCAAAGTACATACGGATCTGAATGTCGCAGATCCGTTGACTAAACCTCTCTCGCGAGCTAAACATGATCAACACCAGAACTCTATGGGTGTTCGATTCATCACAATGTAACTAGATTGGTGACTCTAGTGCAAGTGGGAGACTGTTGGAAATATGCCCTAGAGGCAATAATAAAAGTATTATTATATTTCATTGTTCATGATAATTGTCTTTTATTCATGCTATAACTGTATTATCCGGAAATCGTAATACACGTGTGAATACATAGACCTCAATATGTCCCTAGTGAGCCTCTAGTTGACTAGCTCGTTGTGATCAACAGATAGTCATGATTTTCTGGCTATGGACATTGGATGTCGTTGATAACGGGATCACATCATTAGGAGAATGATGTGATGGACAAGACCCAATCCTAAGCATAGCACAAAGGTCGTTTAGTTCGTTTGCTAGAGCTTTGCCAATGTCAAGTATCTCTTCCTTAGACCATGAGATCGTGTAACTCCCGGATACCGTAGGAGTGCCTTGGGTGTATCAAACGTCACAACGTAACTGGGTGACTATAAAGGTGCATTACAGGTATCTCCGAAAGTAGCTGTTGGGTTGACACGGATCGAGACTGGGATTTGTCACTCCGTATGACGGAGAGGTATCTCTGGCCCACTCGGTAATGCATCATCATAATGAGCTCAAGGTGACCAAAGTGTTGGCCATGAGATCATGCATTACGGTACGAGTAAAGTGACTTGCCGGTAACGAGACTGAACAAGGTATTGGGATACCGACGATCGAGTCTCGGGCAAGTAACGTACCGATTGACAAAGGGAATTGTATACAGGGTTTGATCGAATCCTCGACATCGTGGTTCATCCGATGACAACATCGAGAAGCATGTGGGAGCCAACATGGGTATCCAGATCCCGCTGTTGGTTATTGACCGGAGAACGTCTCGGTCATGTCTACATGTCTCCCGAACCCGTAGGGTCTACACACTTAAGGTTCGATGACGCTAGGGTTATAAAGGAAGTTTGTATGTGGTTACCGAATGTTGTTCGGAGTCCCGGATGAGATCCCGGACGTCACGAGGAGTTCCGGAATGGTCCGGAGGTAAAGATTTATATATGGGAAGTCCTATTTTGGCCACCGGAAAATGTTCGGGATTTTTCGGTATTGTACCGGGAAGGTTCTAGAAGGTTCCGGAGTGGGGCCCACCTGCATGGGGGGACCCACATGAACGTGAGTAGTGGGGGAAAGGCCCCACACCCCTGGTCAAGGCGCACCAAGATCCCCCCTTAGAAGGAATAAGATCATATCCCGAAGGGATAAGATCGAGATCCCTAAAAAGGGGGGATAACAATCGGTGGGGAAGGAAATGATGGGATTTCTTTCCTCCCACCATGGCCAACGCCCCAATGGACTTGGAGGGAAAGAAACCAGCCCCTCCACCCCTATATATAGTGGGGAGGCGCATGGGAGCTGAAGACAAGCCAAGGCGCAGCCCCTCCCCTCCCCAACACCTCTCCTCCTCCGTATATGCTTGGCGAAGCCCTGTCGGAGTACTGCTGCACCAACTACACCACGCCGTCGTGCTGCCGTTGGAGCAATCTTCCTCAACCTCTCCTTCCCCCTTGCTGGATCAAGAAGGAGGAGACGTCTCCCGTCCCATACGTGTGTTGAACGCGGAGGTGCTGTCCGTTCAGCACTTGGACATCGGTGATCCGAATCACGTTTGAGTATGACTCCATCATCACCATCCCCTTGGCTAGCTTCCGCTCGTGATCTACAAGTGGTATGTAGATGCAAACTCTCTCCCTTGACTCGTTGCTTAGATGAACTCATAGATGGATCTTGGTGAAACCGTAGGAAAAATTTTAATTTTCTGCAAAGTTCCCCAACACGGGGTAGTCAGAGGTGAGGAGAGACGACGAGATCTGAGGCGAGGTAGGAAGGTAGGAGAAGGAACAGAGGGGATAAACAGAGAGAGCGAGAGGTTCAGAATGTTTTCATTTCTTCGATACCGCTACAGCGGATGGCCGTTGCTTATATATGCAACCGGCTCGTTACAACTCAACTCTGGCCCACGGCCCACCACACCACTCCTGGCCCAAACTAGAGGTTTGAATCGCCCGCTAGCATTTTACGTCTCCTTCGGTGTTGCTTTACGCCTTCCCACCTATGTGACGCCCATTGTCAGCACGCTAGTACTGATAATACCCTCCCCAGGAGAACCAGCCTGTCCCCATGCTGGTGCTTTCGGGTAACGCGCGCGCAGCACCTCATAGTCTTCCCAAGTTGCTGCAGACACTGGAATCGAGTACCACTTCACCAGAATTTGTAGATGCGCGGCATTGCCTTTCTTGGCCAACCTGCGATCAAGGATCTCCTCGGGTACCAGTCCAGGGCCTGATAGATCCAGTGGTTCTGGCAGCGTCTTGAACACTGGGGTATGATCTGGAATGTGTTCTTTGAGTTGTGAGACATGAAACACTGGGTGTACCATACTGCCTCGAGGTAGTTCCAGTTGATAAGCTGTTGCGCCCACCTTTGCCAGAATCTTGAAAGGGCCAAATAACTTCATTGCTAGCTTCGGACATGGTCGATTCACTACTGACGATTGTGTGTATGGTTGCAGCCTGAGGTAGACCATCTCCCCTTCAGAGAATTGGTGATCAGATCGTTTCTTGTCTGCATATTGTTTGCACTTGCACTGAGCCCTGGCCAGGTGTTCCTTCAGTAATGCAGTGTGCTGTGTGTGTGTTGCTAGCCATTCCTGAACATCTGGGTTCAATGACTTTGTCTGACCCTGAAATTGTCCCACGTTAGCTTCATGCCCGTACAGTGCCTTGTATGGGGTACATCCCAATGAAGAATGGTACGTGGTGTTGTACCAGAACTCTGCTTGTGGTAACCAAGAGGCCCACTTGTGGGGAGAAGCATGTACTGCACATCACAAATACATCTCCAGACATTGGTTGACTCTTTCGGTTTGACCATCCGTCTGTGGGTGATATGCAGTGCTCATCTGTAGCTCAGTTCCCCACACTCTAAACATTTTTTTCCAGAAAGCACTTGTGAATATCTTGTCTCGATCAGACACAATGGACAATGGCAAGCCATGCAGTTTGACAATTGTATTGAGGAACACTTTTGCCACTGAAGCTGCTGTAAAAGGATGTTTCAGAGGTATAAAATGACTCACTTTTGTGAAACGATCCACCACCACTAGAATTGCATTGTATCCATCTGATGTAGGCAAACCCTCGATAAAGTCCATGCTGATTGCTTGCCAAGGACCATCTGGGATTGGTAGAGGCTGGAGAAGACCTGGCACCCTACACAACTCATGCTTAGCCTGCTGACAAATACTGCACTGCTTAACAAAGTTTTCCACATCCTTCTTTAAGCCCTGCCAACTGAACAATTGTTTGACTCTATGATAAGTGGGCAGCATCCCAGAGTGACCCCCAATAGGAGTTGAATGAAAAGCTTGAATCAGTTTGGTTTGAAGGCCAGCATTTGCTCCCACCCATATTATCTCTTCATGTTTGATCAGACCATCTTGGAGCTTGAATCCAGGGCACGCATCTGCATCTACTGCAATTTTCTGTAGCATGTTCTGGGCAGCAGGATCCACAGTATAAGAGTTCAATATCTCTTGTATACACAGAGGTTTGCTGGTGGAAACAGCTTGCATAGGAAACAAGTGTGCCACTCTGGATAATGCATTTGTAGCAGTATTTTCTATTCCCTTTTTATACTGAATGGAAAATTGTAATCCAACTAGCTTTGTCATTGCCTTCCTCTGCAAATCAGATGTCAGATTTTGATCACCTAGATGGCACAAACTCTGGTGGTCAGTTTTGATCACAAAGGGGGCTTTAGACAGATATGATCTCCATCTATCCACAGCCATCATTATGGCCATAAATTCTTTTTCATAAATGGAAATTTTCTGACTATTTGTGCCCAAGGCCTTGCTGTAGTATGCAATGGGATGTCCCTCCTGTGTGAGTACTGCACCTATCCCAGTGTTGCAAGCATCTGTTTCCACTATGAAAGATTTGTTAAAATCTGGCAAGGCCAACACAAGTGTAGTGGCCATAGCTTGTTTCAGAAGCTGAAAGGCAGCTTGTGCAGATTCGGTCCACTGGAATGCTTGTTTCTTCAACAGAACGGTGAGAGGTTTAGCCAGCAGACCATAGTTCTTGACAAACTTCCTATAGTAGCCAGTTAGTCCCAAGAATCCTCTCAATTCAGTGACATTAGAGGTGTAGGACAATCCACCATAGCAGTAGTTTTGGCAGGATCAGTGGTTACTCCTGTAGCAGTAATAATGTGGCCCAGATACTCCATGGACTTCTAAGCAAAAGCACATTTGCTTTCCTTAACAAACAGGTTGTTCTCCTTGAGTACTGCAAATACTTCTTGCAAATGTTGCAGATGTTCTTCTAATGTCCCACTGAACACCAATATGTCATCCATGAATATGAGTACAAATTTTCTGTTTGAACCTTTGAAAATGAAATTCATGAAACATTGCAAAGTAGCTGGAGCAGTACATAATCCAAAGGGCATCACCTTAAACTGGTATTGTCCATTATGTGTCTTGAATGTTGTTTTAAACTCATCTGCTTCTGCCATCCTTATTTGGTGGTAGCCTGATCTTAGATCCAACTTGGAGAACCATTGAGCACCTCCTAATTCATCCAACAGCTCATCAATCACAGGCATTGGAAATTTGCTTTTAATAGTGAGTGAGTTGAGCTTTCTATAGTCCACACAAAACCTCCATGTACCATCTTTTTTCTTGACCAACAATACAGGTGAAGCAAAAGGGCTCAAACTAGGTGAGATCAGACCAGATTGCAACATCTCTGAAACCTGCTTCTCTATCTCATCTTTCTGCAGGGGAGAGTACCTATATGGTCTGCAGTTGACAGGTACAGCATCTGGTACTAAGTGTATCTCATGGTCAAACTCCCTGTGGGGAGGTAGGGTTTTTGGATCCACAAATGCAGCTTTATTTTCTTGTAACAGTTTTTGTACTTCTTCTGGTACTTCAGTTGTTGGAGCAACACAAATGTGATGCAGAATAGCAGTTGTCCATATGTCATTGCCCTTGTCCCACTTCTGCAGTTGCTCCATGGACACTTCTTGGATTTGCTCTTGTTTAACAGGCAACACTCCTTGTAGCTTGATCTCTTTCCCTTGGTAGTTAAACTTAATCCATTTATCAGCCCAATGACATTGCATAACTCCCCATTTCTCCAGCCAGTCCATTCCCAAAATAATGTCATATCCTCCCAATTCCAACACATGCATTGGTGTGGAAAAATCATGACCCTGAATCCACCAATTCAAGTTGGATATAAACTCTGTACAGTCCACTTTATCTCCATTTGCCACTTTCACATGCAGAGGAGATGCTAATTTCTCTGCGGTTACTGGTACTCTGCTCAACAAGGCTTTATCTACAAATGTGTGAGTGCTCCCTGAGTCAATCAAAATCAGCACCACTTGATTACCCACAAGAGCTCGGAGTTGTATTGTTTTAGGGTGAGCAGCACCTGACAGAGCAGTAACTAAGATATGAGCACATTTAGGTTGATAGTCGTCGATCAGAGCATCCAGTATTGCATCTGAAATGATCTTGTGAGGATCTATCATTTTTGTTGTCTTTAACTGAGCTGCAGGTGCAGGTGCTTTGTTGCAGTTGTGCCCAGGTATGTATTTCTCCCCACAACTGTAACACAAACCATTAGCACGTCTGTACTCCTTGAGCTGCTTGGCCTTCCACAACTCACCCGGAGCGAAATTGTTTCTGCTGTCATTCCTAGTCGCTGTATTCTTAGTGAAACCAGACTTGAATGTCTTCTGTTGGTTTAAGAGCCCTTCCTGTACTGCAGCATACATAGAAGCCGTTTGCACATTGACAGGAAGCTGAAGTTCCACCACACTCCGCAGTTCCTCTTTCAGCCCCATGACAAATCTGGTCACCAAAAACGTGTCACTGATGGCTGGTTCGTATAGCCTGATATTGTACACCAGCTGTTGGAATTGTACTTTGTATTCCTCGACTGAACCCTGTTGCTTGAGCATCATCAGAGACTTCAGTCGCTCTTGGTGTATGTTCACATCGAATTCCTGTAACACAGCTGTCCGGAACTGTTCCCAAGTATGAAACGCGCTGTGCTGTTTGAATGCCTGATACCAGTGGGCTGCGTTGTCTGACAGATACAGAGAAGCGGATGTAACTTTGAAGTTGTCAGGTATGTGATACAGCTGAAAAAATGCTTCACACTTGTCCAACCAAATCCTCACATCTGTGCCATCGAATCGCGGAAAATCCATCTTAGGCATCCAAGCGTGTTTCCCTGTGGACTCATCCCCTCCCACAGCAACTCCATGGCCAGCAGGCGGCATCTGAATGGGAATTGGGGGAAAACGCGGTGGTGCGCGATACTGACCTGAAGGATTTGCACCCAGAATGCCGTCCGACACCTCCGAAGCAGTCGGTGACGAACTTCCACTCCCTTGCGCACAATTTTGCTTCCCCAACTGTGTCGCGTGCGCTTGCTCCTGCTGCACCTTCCCCAAAGTGTCATAGGACAAATTGACCTTCATTTGTACCTGATCTAGCCGATTTCCCTGCTCCGATAGCTTGGCATCCAGGGCTTCTAGCTTCTCGCAGATGCCATCTACCGCGGTTAGCTTCGCCTGCGCCGCTCGGATTTCAGCCAGTTCCTGCAGTATCCGCGTCTGGAACGCCTCCATCTCTTCCGCGAGGTAACGCGTCTGCGGATTGGGCTTGAATGTCGCTGTGGTGACGAATTTTCCCCAAATCAACCCACCTCGGGTCAGGATTTACGCAGATCGAACCCTCAGGTGATCCGCTACCGTCGCGTCGGAGTTTGTCGGGTACGAATTGGGGAAAAAAATTGTGGTAGCGCGAGCGGAAGCGGTGGCTCTGATACTCAGATTGTCACGTCTTGAGGACGGTGGGTTTTGCCGGTGGCCGGGGTAGTCGGAGGTGATGAGAGACGACGAGATCTGAGGCGAGGTAGGAAGGTAGGAGAAGGAACAGAGGGGATAAACAGAGAGAGCGAGAGGTTCAGAATGTTTTCATTTCTTCGATACCGCTACAGCGGATGGCCGTTGCTTATATATGCAACCGGCTCGTTACAACTCAACTCTGGCCCACGGCCCACCACGCCACTCCTGGCCCAAACTAGAGGTTTGAATCGCCCGCCAGCACTTTACGTCTCCTTCGGTGTTGCTTTACGCCTTCCCACCTGTGTGACGCCCATTGTCAGCACGCTAGTGCTGACACTCACATCCATCGTCTCCAAGCTGCAGTACTACCTGCTCCTCTTCGGTTCCATCGACAACACCCTACGAGCTCTCAAGTACAACTTCTACCTTATCTCGTCTGACCTCGAGAGGGTGGTCAAGCCCAACGTGGCTGCCCTGCGGGACTCGGGGCTGGGTGATTGCGACATTGTCAAGCTGTGCGTCCCTAATCCACGGCTGCTCACCACCAGTGTAGAATCCATCCGGGCAATGGTGTCATGTGCTGAAAGTATTGGTGTGCCCCGTGGATCTCGGATGTTCATGTATGCAGTACGTGCTGTTGCGTTCCAAAGTGAGGAGAAGATTGCCGCCAAAGTAGACTACTTGAAGACCACCTTAAGGTGGTCGGATGATGAGGTGGGCATTGCTTTGACCAAGTCCCCAGGGCTGCTGAGGCATTCTAATGAAAGGCTGCGCCGCACCTCAGAGTTCCTCATCTTCGAGGTGGGCTTGGAACCGGCATACATTGCCCATCGCCCGGCATTGCTCACCTATAGCCTGGAGGGCCGGCTCAGAGCCCGGTACTACCTTGTAAAGTTTCTTAAGGCAAATGGATTCCTAGAGCGTGACGTTAGCTACTTCAGTATAGTGCAGAAGAGCGAGAAGGTATTCATGGAGAAGTTCATATGCCCTCACAAGGAAGCTGCACCACACCTCGCTGATGACTATGTCAATGCTTGCAGAGGGCAAGTGCCCACTAGACTCAGATTTGCATGAGCAAAGAACGGGTATGGAAATTGTTAACTGGGCATTGCACACATAAAAATTCACTCTGCGTGTTAGGCTGTTAATTCCTAAGTCGGTGATCCTGGCCTAACTGAGTGATGGTTGTCTGCTATAGTATGCCTGTTAGATTTGCTGATCTTTAATTGTAATCCAGGATGAAACTGATCATTTGAGCTGTGAGTCCTTGTATGTTCATTACATCATTCAGTAGAGAAGAGCATCACACTGCTATCTTGTCCATCCTCATGTCATACCGACACACATATTGGAACTAAGAGCGTGTGAGATCACAGATCAGGGGGGCATTCTGCAAATGCTTTCTAGTATCAGTGAGTAGTGTATCTGCAAACTCTGTTTTTGTGTTTTCAAATGACCATTGCAGTTTCCAGTTCTATCCATGAAAGAAGGTTCTCTTTTTGACCATCAAGATGACACGAAGCCTCAATTTTTCCCTTTGGAGGAGAATTTTGGAATTCTTTCCGTGGAGAAAAATTTGGATTTGTTATGACCTCAATGTGTTGGTTACTGCTCTCTTCTAATCTGAAAATATGCAGTTTGGATCTAATTGGTTGCTGCTCTCTTCTAATCTGAAAATATCCATTCTTCCTCTAGTAGCTTTGTTTATAATTGTTGTGAAAGCTGGTTGTTTTTTCTAGTAGTTTGTTTAATTTTCTGTATTTTGGATGATCTATCAGCATAATCTTATAAAGCATAGGTCCTGTCAATGGAGTACCTTTTAGCTGAGTTTATTCCATATTAGCACTATCTATAGTTCTATTCAGAAGGTCAGGACATCTTTATCCCTTGGCATATTTTTTTAGGATAGTAAGGTGGGTCTTATGTACCATCCTCTGTTTTATGCTATTTGCTTTTTAGATGCTCTCTTATATTTGCTTCAGCTGTCTTGGCTACAATCTCTTCAGAAGAAATGTATGCTAGTACTTGAGAAAAGAGAATGAAGATGACAAGATGTCGTAGACTGTTACCTTAGCCAAGAGATGATCCCAGATATGTTGTCTTAACCAAGCTTGGTCTTAACATTTAAGGGAGTGCAGTATTTTCTTAGTTGTACTGCATGTCGGATCGCCTATTTAGTCAAATCTCAGCCTAGGCATGCAAGTACCAACTGTCACATATAGCGTAGTTTTAGAATCTTGAAGAATTTTAAACAGAGGAATAGTAGATATACTGTATACCTCAAACTAAAATATAAGAAGCAAGCTATGTAATGATGGTGCACATGTGTTCCTGATGTGAGGCTGTAGATGTTGGAAATGGAGGAAATGAGATCTCAGGTAGTCAGGCATGTCCTTGCAGTTGCAGTAACACAAAGGAGATGGTGGCGTACAGCTTTGGTTTAAAGATCACTTGTGTCCCTCTTCTCTGGTGCTTGTGGAACAAAGATTAATGTGATGCATGTGAAGTGATTTTCCAGTTGAGAAGAAGATGTGTGTGGTATGAAAAAAAAGGTACATTTTCATCAAGTAAAAAGTGGCCGGGCAATATGAGCCTACTGAACTGCTGTTGGTGCTGTCCTTCTTCCAGGAGAAGATGTGCTAGCTGCTGAAACTGGATAGAGAGGGTGCTTCCTTCTTCCAGGATATCGATGAAGCCTGGTGCTGGCAGCTATGAATCTGCCTCCATGTGACTCCGAAGACTCCAATGGAGAATCAGCTTCGGTTCAGGGCCAGGTTTGGGGCATATCACAGTGCAAGCAGAGGCAGATGTCAGTCGATGCTACTCTAGTTGATGATGCCCTGAAGCTTCCTTCGGTAACAGGTATGACTTGACGCCGTCGTGAGTTTTGTGTTCAGAAGCTCCTGTGTTTCTCTTTTTGTATTCCGCAGGCTGGGCAATACCTGCCTGCGTGACAGATTTCATCAGGTAGCCTAAACAGATAAAGTAGAGTAAAGTAGCCGTGTCTGGTGCTTTGATTGGTTTGTATACTGATGGGCTCTGGGTTTCCTCTTGCTTAAGACATGGTGGATCTTCCTTCACTAACTTGAATGTAGATAATTTGAACGAGTCATGCATGTCATGAGGTAAACGATCAATTAGATGTGGTATAAAAAAAATTCTAATCTGAACTCTGGATTTGAATCAGAGCTGAAAGTTGAATCTGTTTGTGTCTGACATGATGGGGAACTCTGCCCTTACACCCAAGTTGAGTGTGATGGTATCTATAGTAAGCATTTTACACCATTTATTGAGAAAATAGTCCAGTCCAGATAGATTGCAACATTTTATACTATTTACTGAGACATTGATCTAGGCCAACTGCAAGTATAGAAATGTTTGCATTGTGTTGTTTGTGTAGTTCATTAAACATCTATTTACCTGCTCTTTGGTTCATGCTTGCAGGATTTGACAATAGCCTATTACTATGCTGCCTCCAATAGCCCTCATCTCTTCCTCTTGACATCAAGAGTGATTTGCATCCATGTACCGTTTCCTGGACACTTTTTAAGGTCTGTGCATGTTAACCTTGATAACATACCACTCATGAAGAGACTACACTTTTTCAGATCTTCATTGCACGTTCGCTAATTTTTTGTTCATGGTTTTCCTTTTTTTTACACCCTCTTCCTAAATTATTCAACCATCTAGTTATGTTATCTGGGGTACGTCTCCGCATGTGTGCTTTCTGTGATGGCTTAGATACTTTAGAGATTATCTTGAAATTTGGATCTCTGACCTGGCTTTGTTGTATATATTCTGCTTTGCTACTCCAGATAGAATCCATATTAGTTACTCCCTCCGTCCCATAATGTTAGACGTTTTTTGACACTACACTAGTGTCAAAAAACGTCTTACATTATGGGACAGAGGGAGTAGTTAATTTTGCTTCAAAGCAGATAGAATTCATAGTAGTTAGTTAATTTTGCCTGAAAACTCCTGAGTGATGGACATGCTGGTCCAATGGCAACACCAGCCAACCATGTACAACTTTTTGAAGTCAAAGCAAAATGATGGTTGTGTACGGATGATGTTTTACATTGGAACTAGATGATGTGCGTGCCCTCTGCTAATTAAAGTAACTTCTATTGTGCTCCATGATTAGACAATTGCCTTATTGGCACTTAAAAATATCATTGGACAAATTACTGATCTGGATGAGCTGCTCCTCTTGTTTTACTCTGTTCTAATATCGTAGCTGTGAAAATCTCTCTACCAGTCTGTTCTCGTTAAAGAAGAAGCACTGTTAAATGAATCAGGGCATAAACACTTGATACATTGTGTTTCCAGGTATCCGAACTTACTGCAGATCATGTGAGCTGCTTTATATGTTTATATTCACCTGAACCCTAGAGCAAAAGTTGGGAGTTCAGTACAGATCGATTCTGAGCCGACATGTTTTTAGATAGGCCTGAAGCTTATGAGAAAGTTAGTTGATCAGCAGCATGGTAAGTCGTTGGAGAGTCCAGTGAGGAAGCAGAGTGTTTTGTGCTAGCATGCTTGCACTCCTGGAAGGAGTGTTGACAGCTTATGCATATACATACAGGGGAGGGAGGAATTTCCTGGACATCAGCAATAGAGAGGCATGTACAAATTTGGCCCATGAAAAAAACATTGACATGCTCCACATTTAACGGAAGAGTAGAGAGAGGGAACTGTGTGTTTGGTTATAGTAGTAGTAGTGTGGAGTTTCTGAAGCAAAGATTTTATCATGCGCCTAAGATTCAGTCTGCTTAGCCATAGACAGTGGCATTTATTGCCAGAGAGATGACAGAGTAAGCATTTGTGTTTCTGTTACTTGTAAAGTTGTGATCATCCTGGGAGTTTGCAAGATATATTCAACACCTGTGGTCGTTCTGGGAGCTTTTTTTGCTTGCAAATACGATTTCCATATGTGGTAGAGGAGGTACAAGATATATTCAACATTTTTCTGACAGCAATTCCTGTTTTCTGGAGGGGGAAAAAACACGGCCTAGTGATTGATTCCTGTTTTATGAAAAACTACTATGTCAATTTCCTCGTTACCGGTTTTGTTCTCTTTTGTTGTTCCCGTGTTCCGACATCCCTGTGATCAAATTACACTTTGTACTGGATGATGGATACCATAACACCAAGAGGGCCCCAAGAATATCTCTCCACTGTCGGAGGAGCAAATCTCAATCTTGAGCTATCTAGACGCTTATCATACTTCTCCATGAACCCATAAGCCATCATAATAGCCACCATGTTAATAGCCACCATGTTATAGATGACGTTTAACAAAACTCAAAGTTCAAGAAGCAAGTATGAAGGAGCTCGATACTCTCATGGTCTAAGAAATTATGCAAACCTTTAATTTTACCTGTGTTATAAACCGTTAACTTGTGAAAAAAAGAACTCATAGCATAACAACAATTGGGTCGGTTCAACACAAGTGTTCTTCTAACATTGTGTTCTTAAAGTTGTCACCATACTCATACCCATGATTAGGAAAACAAAACCACCATGCAACACTTGAGCTAGTCTTAGAGACTAGACTGAGAATCTATTTTACCGTTTATTATTACATACGTGCATATGAGTTTTCATCTGAGCCTCATGGTTATTGCAGACTCGAGAACCATAGCTGATATAGCACAAAATATAAACATAATTATGAGCATAGAAATAAATAATAACATTTATTATTATCTATATGGCATATTTTCTACACGCGGATCCTCGCGGTGAGCTTATCTTTTCGAGCTGGATGTCAGACAAGCTCGAAGACTATGTCGACGTACCTATCCAAACCCTAGAGTCGGTCCCTACGCTGGATAACGACGAAGTCCTTGCCTTAGTTACAATTTCAAGCCAGGATCCGAGCACTCCCCTTGATGACCAGAAGTCCAGCTTGGCTATCGACAGAGAACTCGGGTCGATGTCAGATCGGACCCCGGGGAAGTTTCCATTGGCCCCGCCGCTCGATCAGACCATGGACGACTGCGAGAAATCCTTTTGAACGAGATGTTAGATCGAATTCAGAAGCTCGCGATCTCGGACGATCAAACCTCGGTTTACGATCAGACCTTGGAGCAGTCAGGGGAGTTTGGAATTTTTTACTCATCCACCTTGTTGTCAATGTCGAGGACTTAACCGACGTGCTCGCAAGCGCCTTTAAGGAGGCAAGCAACATGGACAACGAGGTCGAAGAGTCTTTTGACACCACACCACAGTCGCCAAAGCTACAGAGCGGTGGACCGCAACATCCATGTACGTTGTCTACATGATAAACACCCCCAAGAACGACACAGTCATGGCGGCAGCGGTCCTCATAACGACGACGACAACAACAAGGCAGGCCACAACATCAATGATGGGGATGATTACAACCCTGAGGACGACGCAGATAGAAGCCTTGGCCCTGCATGACGATGAGAATGCCCTAGATGAGTCCCTAGGCAATGCCAACTATGATGCACCAGGTCTAAGACTGGTCAGCACCGCCAAGAGAATTAAAAACTTCCTGGGTTCGTAACCTCTTTATCCCCCTGACTTCTATCACTCTCCCTATAATTATCAGTTTCAACAACACCGAAGGCTAAGCTAGCTTCTGATTTGTTTCCCAATACATTGTGTGGCTGATCACTTGTTTGGGTTAGCTGGAACTGTTTTATTTCTCTCTGGCTCCTTCTATCCACTTGATTCTGGTATAGATCCCCTCTAAGTTGGTCCCCTTTACACTGGAACATTGTGGTTCTTCGCCCTGGACACAAGATTGTGCCGCTGGCCCTTGAGGTCCTCCACGTCCAAGAGAGAGGCACAACGGCAGTACCTCCCCTCCATCGTATCACTCACTACTCCTAGCGAGCCGTTCTCCGTCGCCGCGGACCGTTGCATGACCGCCGCACGCTTGCGGGTGGTTTGAAGGCTGGTGTTGGAGATGCCCTAATGCTCAAACGTTAACTCAATAAAAAAAATTGTAAAGTTTGATAAAAAAACAAATCTCCTCCAGTGAGCTAGATGTCTCCAACTTCTCTTCTTGGATATTGAGCTAAATAAACAGTTTTTTTATGTACTCCCTCCGTTCCTAAATATTTGTCTTTCTAGATATTTCAACAAGTGACTACATACGAAGTAAAATGAGTGAATTTACACTCTAAAATATGTCTATATACATCCGTATCTGATAGTCCATTTGAAATCTCTAGAAAGACTTATATTTAGGAACGGAGGGAGTAAATGATTTTAAGGTTACTCAAAATCTGTCGATCCAAACAAAATCTGTTGCATCTAAGGTAGTATAATATGAGGTGGCATGAGAGAGACTGATGGGTGGGAGCCCACGCCCACCTGGGTCTCTGGCTTAGGCGGCAGACAGAGAACCACGCCCTTCACTCCACCACCGGCCGGCCATCGCGATTTCCCCATTCCCTCGCCGCCGCCGCCGCCGCCGCCACCCAAGCTGCATCAATCTCCTTCTCCGACGGCGGCGCCGCCATGCTCCGGCTCCGGTGCTGCGGCCTCACCCAGCTCCTGTCGTTTCGCTCCGCCTCCACCATCTCCCAGCTCAGCCGCCGCATCTCCGCGGCCGCCGTCTCCCCGGCCCCTGGCTTCGTCGTGGAGGACTACCTCGTCGCCACCTGCGACCTCACCCGAGCCCAGGCCCTCAAGGCCTCCGCCAAGCTCTCCCACCTCAAATCCCCCACCAATCCCGACGCCGTGCTCGCCTTCCTCGCCGGCCTCGGCCTATCCGGCGCCGACATCGCCTCCATCGTCGCCAAGGACCCGCAGTTGCTCTGCGACAAAAGTGGAGAGAACCCTGGCCTTCTTAGATCGCGCGCCTCGTCTCGCTCTCCCACAACAAATTCCGGTGCAGATCCATCGTCTCCAATCTAGAATACTACCTGCACTTCTTCGGCTCCTTTGAGAACTTCCCCCGGCCTCTTAAGCGCGACCACGGCTCATGCCTTCTCTCGGCCGACCTCGAGAGGGTGGTCAAGCCCAATGTCTCGTTCCTGCGTGAGTGCGGGCTAGGTGATTGCGATATTGCCAAGTTGAGCATCTCTCAGCCATGGATGCTCGCAGCCAACCCAGAGCGCCTCCAGGCAATGGTGTCATGCGCAGAAGGCATAGGTGTGTCCCGTGGCTCTGGAATGTTCAGGCAAGCATTGCAGGCTGTCGCATTCCTCAGTGTGGAGAAGATCACCGACAGAGTAGACTACTTGAAGAGCATGTTCAGGTGGTCGGATGCTGAGGTGGGCATTGATGTTTCTAGGGCTCCAAGGGTGCTTGTGATGTCCAAGGACTTTCTGCGCAGCAAGTCAGAGTTTCTCATCTCCGAGGTGGGATTGGAGCCGGCCTACATTGCTCAAAGGCCGGCAATTCTCACTCTTAGCCTAGATGGCCGTCTTAGGCCCCGACACTACATTATGAAGTTTCTCAAGGATAATGGATTACTGGAGAATGATCGGAGCTACTATGTCGCAGTCGTAGTGAGCGATAACGATTTCATGAAGAAGTACATATGCCCTTACCAGGAAGCTGTGCCGCACCTCGCTCAAGACTATGCTGCTGCTTGCAAAGGGGAAGTGCCGACTATTTTCAGATTCACATGAGCCAGGAATAGGCTATGATGTAACTGTGTGCTGGTTATCTGCCGTCGTATGTCTGTTAGATGCCGGGTTGGTCGTTGCTAAAGTGTGATGAAACGGATAATTTGATTCCTGAATACTGTGCAATGCCATCATCCAACAGAGAAGAAACCATGGATTGCTTATTAAATTTGTTGTCCTCGTTCATGTTTTTAAACACATGTATTGATTGCTGGCACATTCTTCATTGTATTAAAATTTCAGTTTTCAAGTTAGTTGCTGGTGTATTGAGAGATGCAATAAGCCAAGGTAAGGTCTCCTTCATTGTGGGTAATGCATTCCTAATGTTTTATTTTTATTTTTGGAAATCATAGTTGATAATTTGAGGATCACTATGACACCCTTCCCAAATTTAGGTAAATAGTCTTTTTGGAATGGTCAATTCGCCTGGCTTTGGCTTAATCTATTTTTCAGTTATGGTTTGATATAAAAGTCATTTTGGTTTGCTCATATGTAGATTCATAGAGATTCGTTTTTTGCTTTAACTAACGAACTAAAGATAGATTTGTTCATTCAACTATAGTAAGTGTCTGCAAGTGAGTTTGCCTTTAGTTGGATCAGAGGTAATGATTTGAAGCCATCGGTCAGATTGGAAACACCTACTGGGCTGCAGGAGAAATGTACAGGGCTCACATCTGGTTATCTGCTAAAGAGAGATGCACACTTAACTAAACATCAAACTCTCACATGGAGGAGGCTTGGCACCATTTAAGTTTAAGTAAGTAAACTTAGGTGGATATGTTCCTTTTTATGTTGGTAATGTTATTGAGACAATGGAGACGCACTTACTGCCAGTGATGTTATTGTCATTGAGACAAAGAAGCACTGATTTTGTACTGTGTATATTGTGGATTTTCATGCTCTGCACCACAGCCATAAAAACCATGCGTTTATTGTGGATGGCAGCTCAAGTTTTTTAGTTCATTATTGTGTTTTGCTCCTGCGGGTTATTCAGCTAGTTGGCGTCTCTTTCTATAACCGAGCTACCTCTTCTTTAATTTGGCTAAAACTGAGTGCTTAATTTATTATTTTGGTCAGTATGATTGTGAATATAGGCACCGAACTGTTGGTATCATGTACTTCCATACTCTAAATACATGGCCTGAATATCTGCAGAGGCCGCAGGTTCTTAGGTGGTGTTTGGTTCACTGGCTATCCCTCTAGTTTTCTTGTTTGTTTGAAATGCTGCACATAATCTGCTAGGCTATTCGAGCAGATTACTTCCAACAGGCCGCAAAATCTATACTTGAATTAGTTTCCGCCATCTTGGGTGTTCATCTAGAGAAAGATATCATCGAAGTTCAGTTACGAATACTGTCCTTATGATTTCCGCGAGGGAAAATCAAGGATTTGAACTATGCTTGGTCTTAAAACATAAAGAACTCCAGTACATTCTTTAACCTCCAAAGTAACTGCCAAAGCATGCTAGAATTAGTTTAACTTCTAATTGTCAAGAAGATAGGTTGTAGTTTTCATTCTCTGTTTTGACCTAACGACTTTGTTTCCCTTATGAGGTAAAAAGAAAATTAATGAACCTGCAAATATCGGCAAAGTTTTACATAAGATCATTTAACGGGATGCACCTTATCAGGATGCAGATCTAGATCACAAGTAAGCAGTGATGCGCGAGACGGCTCTATCTCTTTTCACAAGTACAGATGGCCATCAAAGATTAGCAAAGCTATACCAAAAATAGGCCACTCTTTCACTGCGAGGATCTTCTTTTAGTCTGTAGCCACCCCTTGCCCACTAATGACATGACCCAGGTATTCTATCTGTGGTTGAGCAAATGAACATTTATTCAACCAAAAATGAAACTCTTGCATGAAAGACCGGATTTGACGCAAGATGAATGGCGTTGGGGTTTTTCAAATGAAACCCGCGATCAGAAAGTCTCCAAAGTAAGCATTTCAAGCTGGCTGTACATAAACCTTTCATACATCATCTTATCTGCAAATTAAGTGTTTGCTATGTAATTTTACCATGTTGTTAATGCTCTACTTATTTTACTTGTCAACGCATGGTTATGGAAAGGCTCTGGGGGTGGGGGTGGGGGTAAGAATTGCTTTTGTTGGAGACGGGCCTTAAAGGTGCGTCATTGTTCAAATGCCAACTGTTTGTTGTTTTCAGTAAGACACAAACCTGTTGAAATTTTTCCAATGATTATTCTTCCTAGCTTCCATTAAGTGTTTGTTGACAATGATAAAAGGATTTTTTTGGCAGTCCATGCAATGAATCTATGTGATGCATCATATACTTGAGTGTTTATATGTTTCATCATGTTTGTCTGACCTATGACGATATTGAAGCCCAACTAGGCACTGATCTTGACTTGCTCTGCCAAGTGTAAACAGTAATATATACTGTTCCGCTTATAAGTATAAACACTGCTCCTCGCATTCCTCGACAGTCATGGGCTTGCGCATGAATCCTTAAACCGATGCACAAACACACAAAAACACAAACATGCATAAAAACACACAAGGAAAACAAAGGATCGTTAATATAGGAAGACTAAGATGAAGAGGTGGGTTTATGTTGTGGCTGTTGGCTCACTCTTTGAGCGGGCCATATATAGGTCGTGAACAAGGAGCCGAGATCTTTGTCACATCTTAGGGCCGGCATGTTCCGGACAACAAGGTACCTGCGACTGAATTAGGGTTCGGGGGGATAAATGATTGAACCAGCAGCTATGAATCGGAGGAGAGGCTAGGTTAGTATTGTTGGGGGAGAGTTGACACTCACTGCGACGTTGGCCAGCCAAGGTGCAACCATACCGCCGTATCAACCATACTGATAGATGATGCTTTCGATGCGAAGACAACACATCAAAATTGGCCGGCCGTAGTAACGGCATCAGATGGCCACCAGTGTGTCACCTGAAAAAAAATGCGGAAGCAGACTTTCGCTCGTTAAATATTTTACTATTTTTTGTGGTTTTATATACTACTCAAGAAAAATATTTTGATAAGTGTATTTTGCTCGTTAAAGATTCTTTACTTTGGGAATTGCGTGAAAGTGTATTGGAGTAGGAGTTTCCATTTTTGTTGGCAGCATGAGATGACGACTGACGAGCGGGGCCACTTTGGGTTGGGTTGAACCAGGGACACCATCGCATCGCGCACTTCATCTTTTCACTCCCATCGCTCTTTCCCCTTAGGCCCCGTTCGGTTCACGGGATTTGCGGCCATTCCAAAGGAAAATTAGCTTGTACAGGTTCTCTTTCCTATTAGCTGTTCGGTTCAAAGGAAGAATACAAAACATTCCAGAGGAAAGTATCCCTAGGCATCCAGATTTCACAGGATTGTGCAAATCCACCCGGAGCACATTTTTGGGCGGAGTCCCGAGGCAAACCGAGGAGTTGCACCTGTGTGGCAGAATAAAGTATTCAAGCAATGAAGTAGTACTCCACAGTAAAATATTGGGATAGCCACTGCTCATGACTCTAGTCGTTCTGTGTTTTTGTGAGCCACCCGAACGCAAGCCCTAGCTCCTTTCCCTTGTTTCATCTTTCCACAGTTCTCCACTGTTCACTCGGTCCAATTCCTATGCAGTTTGTTTTTCCTATGTTTTTTATGCCTGCACACCGAACGAAGCCTTACTATGCTCTGGCTCCGGTGCTGCGGCCTCACCCAGCTCCTGTCGTTTCGCTCCGCCTCCACCATCTCCCAGCTCAGCCGCCTCATCTCCGCCGCCGTCTCCCCGAACCCTAGCTTTGCCGTGGAGGACTACCTTGTCTCCACCTGCGGCCTCACCCGAGCGCAGGCCCTCAAGGCCTCCGCTAAGCTCTCCCACCTCAAGTCCCCTTCCAAGCCTGACGCCGTCCTCGCCTTCCTCGCCGGCCTCGGCCTCTCCGCCGCCGATGTCGCCGCCCTCGTCGCCAGGGACCCGCTGTTCCTCTGTGCCAAAGTGGAGAAAACCCTGGCACCCAATGTCGCGGAGCTCACCGGCCTCGGTCTCTCACTTTCTCAGATCGCGCGCCTCGTCTCGCTCCCCAGTGTCACTTTCCGCTACAGATCCATCGTCTCCACGCTGGAGTACTTCTTGCCCCTCTTCAGGTCCTCCGAGAACCTCCTTCGAGCCCTACCTCGAGCGGGTGGCTCCATTCTCGGGTCCAACCTCGAGCGGGTGGTCAAGCCCAATGTCGCCTTCCTGCGCGAGTGCGGGCTAGGTGCTTGTGATATTGCCAGGCTCTGCATTCCCACGCCATCGCTGCTCAGCATCAGCACAGAACGCATCCGGACAGCAGTGGCGTGCGTCGAAGGTCTTGGTGTACCCCGTGGATCTCGGATGTTCAAGCATGCGCTACAAGTTGTTGCATTCCTCAGCGAGGAGAAAATCACCACCAAAGTGGAGCACTTGAAGAAAACATTCAAGTGGTCGGATGCCGAGGTGGGCATTGCTGTTTCTAAGGCTCCAAAGCTGCTGACGATGTCCATCGAATCGCTGCAGCGCAGGTCCGAGTTCCTCATCTCCGAGGTGGGGTTGGAAATGACATACATTGTTTATCGTCCAGCAATGCTCATGTACAGCTTGGAGGGCAGGCTCAGACCCCGATACTACGTTGTAAAGTTTCTCAAGGAAAATGGATTGCTAAGTCGCAATCGGGATTATTATTCTGCAGTCAAGATAACTGAGAAGGAATTTGTGGAGAAGTTCATATGCCCTCACAAGGATGCTGCACCGCACCTCGCTGATGACTATGGAGCAGCTTGCAGAGGAGAGGTTCCAGCTAGATTCAGTTTCACATGAACCAATACTAATAAGAAAATTGGTATGTTCATTATGTCATTCAGTAGAGAAGAAAGCATTGCACTGCTATGAACTCGTCCTTCCTCGTGTTGCCATATTGCACACATCTTGGAACTAGGAGAGTATGAGATCAGGGCATTCTGCCAATTTCTTTGAAGTATCAATGAGTAGTATTTCTGCACACTCTGTATCTTTGTGTTCTAAAATGGCCATTGCAGTTTTCAATGCAATCCTCCATCTGCCTTTCATGAAAGAATGTTCTTATTTTGGCCATGAAGATGACATGAAGTCTCGAAATTCCTTGGAGTAGTGTTTCTGTTTCTGACTAGTAGTTTGTATCAGCTTTCGTTTATTTATCTCTTGTAGTTTTGGATGGCCTTCTAAGTGATACTTTTCTACGGGAATCTGATCTCGAAACTGAATAGTTGAGTAGTAGGCTAGTTGCATTTTTGTTGGAAGCCTACTTGTATATCACTATGTAAACAGAAATTTCTAATGCCCTAGTATTTGTACTGGAGAAGCAAATTGATGCTTGTATTGCATAGTGCTGAAAAACAGAGGACATACTTAAGTTATGGTAACCTTAAAAAGGGTTATGGCATTACCATGTAAATTTCTGCTATCTCTTTTAGCTAATTTTATTATTCCATAATCGCACTATCTATATTGACCGCGAGGGCACATTTATCCCTTAGCATATTTGTTTAGTGTAGTATAGTGGGTCTTGTGTACCGTCTTTTTTGCAAATTTCTATCTGGAAAGTCAGAGTAGGAAAAAGGAAAAGGACGGATGGGACCATGTAGTCTGGAATCTTGCAGAATTTCAAATATAGGAATTACTATGTACCTCAGTCTACGAACCAACCTGTGAGGATGGTGCACATTTGTTTGTCCCTGATGTGAGGCTGTGGAAGTTGGAAGAAATGTGATCTCTGGTGTGTGCGTGCAGTAAGGCAAAGGAGTGGCCCATGCTATACTGGCCAAGAGATGTGATTTGAAGATCAGCTAGCTGTGTGTCCCTTCTGTGGTGCTTGTTGAAATTATAGAAACAAGATGAATGAAATGCAGGCGAGGGGAACAGGTTGATCAATGAAGCAACTTACCACCAGGTGAGAAGACGTGGAGGTTTCCTCAAGCAAAGAGTGGCTGCGCAACAGGAGCATACTGATTTACTGAATGTGGATGGTGCTTTCTTTCTTCCAGGTGAAATGTGCTGAAAGTGGATATTGATGGTGTTTTTTTCTTCTTCCAGGAAATGCGACAAAACAT
This sequence comes from Triticum dicoccoides, assembly GCF_002162155.2. Lineage (NCBI taxonomy): Eukaryota > Viridiplantae > Streptophyta > Magnoliopsida > Poales > Poaceae > Triticum > Triticum dicoccoides. Next base: position 107,015,757 of record NC_041383.1, read on the forward strand.
GGCGGCTATAGCTTTGCTCTATTATACTATTCTGTAGGCCCTGCTGGGTGATGATGCCTTGAAGCTTCAGTGACAAGTATGGCCTGACGGTGGCACGAGTTCTGTTAAGGGAAGCTCCTATTTTTCTCTTTTTTGAATTTTGCAAGTTAAGTAATCCTTTTAGTATTGTACTATTGATGTGAATAAACAAGCATATGGTAGTTTAATCATTTTTTGCATCTTGTTGGATCTTCACTTGGGTGTGAACAGTTTGTATGAATTCTAAACTCTGAATTTGAATCAGAGCTGAGCATTAACTCTGAATCTTTCAGACTCCATGTGCGAACTCTGAATCATATTATAACCTATTCAAGCGTGAAGCTATAGTAAGCACTTAGAAATCTTTCAGGAGCCTAGGTTTAACTCGAACCAGAGCAGAAAGTTAACAGCAATCTTACAACAAAGTTTGTAAACTGTGCGCCCCGCACAGAACAACATATTCTATATTTGGTTGCCAGAAGCTAAAAGGGTAAACTTCTATGTATGATCCACTTCAACCTTTTCCATCATTACAGCAGCATCTGTATGACAAAGAGTTCTTATGTTTTCAGAATATTGGGACTGGGCTTTACTAATTATGATGAGAAATCACTTTCTTATCCTAAATACATCAGTGATTAGAGGATTTTGATTCTCCTGCCGTTTTCATAAATGTCCAATTTAGTCTATTAAAATAGTCATATTTTCATAAAAGTTCACCAAAAGTGAAATGTCATTTTTATTAGTTTCACTGTCAGCGGATAGAACTGTTTTACCTTGAAGTGTAAAGCGTACGTTTAGTATCTAAAAAATGTATTGAAGGCATGTGATGAAATCCAAGTGCAAAGGCTAGCTGATTTGGATCATTCTTATTTTGTGGAATCTATTTGTCCAACATTTATGCATATTTATTTAGAGTAGATAAATAAACTTCACTACTGAACTTACTGCATGAAGGAAATGTGCTGACAGTTACAGCTCCTGAATTAATCCTGAAAAACTCACGCAAGAGGCCATGATGATGAGTAATTGATGCGACGAGGACCAGGAGAAGGAGAAGAGCGGCAACCAACTCGGTAAGGTTATTTACCAACTGGATTTTTACACAAAGAGGAGAGCCTTATAATCAGAGACTTATTCAGGGGATTGGACATGACTATGAATCGACGAGTCTAAATAAACACGGGCTGGGTTTGAACATGGACAGGTATGGTGCCACGTACGGGGATTCAATTCAACTCAATAATCGGAGAGAAGAGCAGCACAAGATAGTCTAAACTACAGCCACATCAAGCGCTCCTAGGTAGGTCCTGAGATGCAGCAGGGAATGTACCTAGCTACAGATCGTCGAAACAACACGGCCAATAAGTGCCGGAGATTGCTTAAAAGGCAGGGAGGTAAGACATGACCACTGGAGGTGTTTGTCTTTTATGGGTGAAACAAGAACATATCGACTGGTTTACCAAATGTTGTAGGAGAAGATGCGCTGAGACGGGATGTAGAAGATTCATGGTGCTTTCTTCTTGATCCAGGAGATCGCGAAGCATGGCAGATGGGGCTTTGCTATGCCCGCTGCCCTGAAGCGGCTTAAGCGACAAGTATGACCTGATGTGACTGAAGCATAATTTTGTTCAGAGAAGAACTCCTTCTTGTATATTGTGCCGCATTGCCCCATACCGGAGTCACCTTAGCTGAGTGAGGCGGCCTGAACAAACAACAAGTTGAGCAAACAATCAATTCGACGTGGTATGAATTTTCTACTCTGATTCTGAATATAAACCAGAGCCGAAAGGTTAGCTCTTAGACTCTGAAATTTTCAGACTTGATGGTTGAGATCTGAAACTTATTACACCCAAGGCAATTGTGATTGATGCTATATAGGAGTACTATCTTAGAGTTCTCAAGATGTCGTGTCGTTGCCACGCTATGCAAAAGCTCTCCTACTCCCACAACCTCTCTCTGTCCGTCACCGCCGCCGATCTGGCCGTTGTCCTAGGCTATCACTCTCTTCCTTTTCCGTGTGTTGGTGCACCATGACCTTTGACCCCTCTCAACCTATATATATCCGTCAGTGGCACCGCTATGGCAACATTGCTAGCAAGCTCTGCCACGCAATGCAACACTAACCTCTCTCTCAATCACCATCTCCTTCAACGAAGTTGTTTCCGCCGTCGTGAGCTCCACCTAAGATGATGCCATTTTTCATCCGAATCTCCCCCCTCTGCATTGTTGGCAAGCTACGGGACGCCTTACCGCAGGGGAGGGGAAAGAAACAAGACGGACGGATGGAGTTAAAGCGATGCGTTCTAGGATTCATGGATATGTTGAATGTTAGTTTATTGTAGCGTATTATTGAGGATATCTTGCAATCACCTAAAAGACAGTCAACTATTCGTTTGAAGGTGTGACACATTTTGTTGAACTCAAATGAGAATTACATCGGGAACCAGGTCACATAATTTAGGGATACATAGTTTTTTTTTTGAGGGAATTTAGGGATACATAGTTGGAATCATAAGAATTTGTAACTAAAGTGTGTGCCTCCCTTGCTGCAATGCAAAAGGGATCGCTCACATTATAGATAGAAATGGCAGCATGAGACTGACGGTCGGGACCCACTTGGGGTGGCTGGGTGGACTGGAGACAGGAATCATCGTCCACTCGTTGTTCCCCGCCACCAACCAGAAGCAGAAGCAGAAGCAGAGCAGCCATCCGCTTTCCCCGCCGCCGCCGCCGCTGCCCCCGCCAATCTCCTTCTCCGCGGGCGGCGCCGCCATGCTCCGGCTCAGGTGCTGCCTCCTCACCCAGATCCTCTCGTCTCCCTCCGCCTCCCCCATCTCCCACCTGAGCCGCCTCATCTCCGCCGCCGCGCCCGCCGTCTCCCAGAACCCTAACTTCGCCGTGGAGGACTACCTCGTCGTCACATGCGGCCTCACCCCAGCGCAGGCCCGCAAGGCCTCCCCCAGGATCTCCCACCTCAAATCCCCCACCAATCCCGACGCCGTCCTCGCCTTCCTCGCCGGCCTCGGCCTCTCCGCCGCCGACATCGCCGCCCTCGTCGCCAAGGACCCGCTGTTCCTCTGTGCCAAAGTGGAGAAAACCCTATCCCCCGTCGTCGCTGGGCTCACCGGCCTCGGCCTCTCGCGGTCTCAAATCGCGCGCCTCGTCTCTCTCCCCGGTGTCACTTTCCGCTGTAAATCCATCATCGCCGGGCTGCACTACTGCTTGCCCCTCTTCGGCTCCTCCGACAACCTCCTCCGAGCCCTCAAGGGTGGCTCCGTTCTCGGGTCCGACCTCGAGCGGGTGGTCAAGCCCAATGTCACCTTCCTGCGCGAGTGCGGGCTAGGTGCTTGTGATATTGCCAGGCTCTGCATACCTACGCCATCGCTGCTCAGCATCAGCCCGGAACGCATCCGGACAGCAGTGGCGTGCGTCGAAGGTCTTCTTGGTGTACCCCGTGGATCTCCGATGTTCAAGCATGCGTTACAAGCTGTTGCATTCCTCAGCGAGGAGAAAATCACCACCAAAGTGGAGCACTTGAAGAAAACCTTCAAGTGGTCGGATGCTGAGGTGGGCATTGCTGTTTCTAAGGCTCCAACAGTGCTACATAGGACTAAGGAATCGCTGCAGCGCAGGTCTGAGTTCCTCATCTCCGAGGTGGGGTTGGAACCGGCATATATTGCTTGTCGTCCGGTAATACTCATGTACAGCTTGGAGGGCCGGCTCAGACCCCGATACTACGTCATCAGATTTCTCAAGGAAAATGGATTGCTAGATCACGACCGGGACTACTATGCTGCAGTCATGATCAGCGAGAAGGTATTCGTCGAGAAGTTCATATGCCCTCATAAGGATGCTGCACCGCATCTCGCTGAAGATTATGCAACAGCTTGCAGAGCGGAGGTTCCAGCTAGATTCAGTTTTACATGAACCAAGACTAATAAGAAAATTGGTATGTTCATTATGTCATTCGGTAGAGAAGAAAGCTTTGCACTGCTATGAACTTATCCTTCCTCATGTTGTCATATTGCACACATCTTGGAACTAGGAGAGTATGAGATCAGGGCATTCTGCAAATGCTTTGAAGTATCAATGAGTAGTATTTCTGCACATTCTCTGTTTGTATGTTCTGAAATGGCCATTTCAGTTTTGAATGCAACCCTCTATCTATCTTTCCATGAAAGAATGTTCTCATTTTGGCCATGAAGATGATATGAAGTCTCAACCTTTCCTTTGCATGAAATTTTTGGACCCCTTTTTCTGTGGGAAACAATTTTGAGTCTGTTGGTGGCTAGTTGGCTACAGTTTGCTGATCACTGCCAATGATGCAGTTTTGATCTAGTTTGTTGGTTACTTGCTCTAGTTCATCTAAGCTAAATACCTTCTTCCTTCGTGCAGTAATTTTGTTTATGAGATATTAACTATTGTTGAAGACGGCCATTATTTACTAGTAGTTTGTATCAGTTTATTTATTTATTTGTCTCGTGTATGGCCAATTCTTTTCTTGGGCCATCTGATCTCCAAACTGGCTAGTTGAGTAGTAGGATAGTAGCATTTCTGTTGATTGCCAATTTGTATACACTACGTAACAGATATTTCATGTGCCCTGGTATTCGTACCAGAGAAGCAAACCGATGCTTGTATGGTATGGTGCCGAAAAGCAGAGGGCAAAGGAGATGGTCGATGCTAATACCTGCGAAGAGATGTGATTTAAAGATCAACTGTGTGTCCCTTCTCTGGTACTTGTTGAAATTGTAGACAAGATTAATGAAATCTAGGCGAGGGGAACGGGTCGAATGATGAAGTGACTTACCACCAGGTGAGAAGATGTTGAAAAGGGCTGGGCAATAGAAGCATGCTGATTTACTGAATGTGGATGGTGCTTTCTTTCTTCCAGGTGAAGATGTGCTGAAACCGGATGTAGATGGTGCTTTTTTTCTTCTTCCAGGAAACGAGACGAAACATGGCGGCAATGGCTTGGCTGTACTATACATTATTCTGAAGGTTCTGTTAGTTTTTGACACCCTGAAGCTTCAGCAACAAGTATGGCCTGACAATGCATGAGTTTTATTCAGGAAGCTCCTACTTTTCTCTTTTTTGCATCTTGCAAGTTAAGTAATCCTTCTAGTATTGTACTATAGCTTTGAATAAACTAGCAGCATCTGGTGCTTTAATCAATTTTCTACATTTTGGTGCATCTTCACTTGGATGTAAACAATCTGAACGAGTCACGCATGCATGTAAAAAGTAGGCGGTATGTAAATTTTGTACTCTGAAGTCTGAACCCTGAATTCGAACCAGAGCTGAACGTTAGCCATGAATCTTTCAAACTTCATGTGTGAACTCTGAAACTTATTATACCCAATTCAAGTGTGAAGCTATAGTAAGCATTTAGAAATCTTTCAGGAGCCAGGTTAACTCGAATCTGAGCAGTAAGTTACCAGCAGCTAATAGGCTAAACTTTTATTTACAATTTCACTCCAGTCTCTTCAGAGCCACAACTATTATACTCAGATGAAGAGTATTAACATTTTCCATTATCATAGCAGCATATGTATGACGAGAGGTCTTATGTTTTCAAAACGTTGGGACTGGGCTTAACTAATTATGATGAAAAATCACTTTCTTTTCTTAAATACATCAGTGATTAGAGGATTTTGATTCTCCTGTCGTTTTCATAAATGTCCAATTTAGCCTATTAAAATAGGCATATTTTCATATAGGTTCACCAAAAGGGAAGTGTCATTTTTACATTGTCAGCAGATAAAACTGTTTTACATTGAATTCTAAAGCGTGCATTTAGTATCTAATGTATTGAAGGCACGGTGATGAAATCCAAGTGCAAATGCTAGTTGATTAGCATCATTCTTATTTCTGCAATTTATTTCTCCAACATTTATGCATATCCATTTCGAGTAGATAAATAAACTTCACTAGTGAACTTACCGCCTGAAGGCAATGTGCTGAAAATTGATAATGAAATACAGCTCCTGAATTAATCCCGAAAATTATAACAATTATCTCTATGGAGCAGAGACGGAAAGACCACCGCGGACGTGAGGATGACCAGGAGAGCGGCACCAACTGGAGGATGATGTAGTACTGCTTCTGTTTCCAGATCAAACTCAACAAGGTTGTATACCAACTGAACTTTTACACGAAGAGGAGAGCCTAATGATGAGATATTCAGGGGATTGAACAGGACTATAAATCGATGAGTCTAAATAAACAGTGGCTGGGTTTGAACATGGACAGGTATGGTGCCACGTATGGGGATTCAGCACAAGATAGTCCAAACTACAACCACATCAAAGTGCTCTTTCTTTCTTCTGGTCATTGCTAGCTCCTGATGAAACTGATGCTTTCCATTCCTTGATGGCACGGTTTTGAAATTTTCCATCCTCATGTGATGTTGACACCACATGTTGGAATAGAGATATTACGAGATCAGGCAAATCTAAAAATGCTATTTAGTAGGTGGTTCCTTGCAAGAATTTCAGTATTTTTCACTAGGCGCATTGTGAAGTTATCATTTCTCAGCTGTCCCAGCAAATGAGAAAAGTGGTATAGCTTTCCTCATCAATATCTAGAAATCAATAGACAATCGTTTCCTGTCTAGTAGATAATTAGAGGCACCGGCTGGGGACTCTTCACTCTGAAGGAGGGTCAGCAAAGTTTGAGCTGAAAAGGCGGGTTTGAGCGTGTGTATGTGTGTGTGGACTTTTACTGTAGGGCATGTAGACTGTTTGCCAGCTCTATATAAGTTTTGAATTGACCTCGGCTGATTGTTGTTTCAGAAATCTCTTCCTAGTTGGGAAAGGAAGATGGCGACTGTTGGTGTTGCTGGGACACTTTGGGGGATCCAGAAGGCTAGAAAATATGGCATGTTTCGAGCTGCGATCCCAGCTCACTTGCCTCTCATGTTTGCTACGTACTGGATTGGCAATCGCTGGAGCTTGGTACAAGCGAGGCGACGGAGGGAAAAAGGGAGGGACCGCAACAGGGCTTAATTTTGCTTGCAGAATGAACAATTTTGCTTCCAGAATTGCAGAATAGGCTTAATTGCAGAATTCTGGAAGCAAGGCAATTCAGGTTACTTTGAATCTCGGAATCTTCCTCCCTGACTTGCACCCAAGTGAACAAGCTATCTATAGTAAGTGAAAGTTTGTTTCTGAATCTATCAGGCCTTAATAATTGTTCAAGTCTGATTTTTATGTTCTCGTGAAAATTCTAATGTCAGCTGCAATTTTTGACAAGCAAATTTCATCAGTATTGCTGTACTGGTACTGTTCTTTCTCTATAGAAATGTGGACAATGTTATTTACTAATTCAACTTTGCAAAACAGAAACAAAAAAGAGACCATAATGGTCAACGCGACAGTGGATTCAAAATGACACCGTCAATTTGACGTGTCTACATAATATGGGGTTGGACTTGTACGTAGTGCCATGTACAGCAGGGAATGAGTCAGTTCAACTGCATATTCAGAGAGAGATAGAGAGCAGCTAGCACAATATGGTGAAGACTGCTACGGCCACATCAAGCACCGTTTCCTACGCATTTTGCGCAACTTGAGGAAAGAAAACTGTTACAATCGTGTTTGTACTATTTCACTCGATGAGCGGGTTTATAGATCTTGATTGCATGATGTGGGTGCGGTCAGAACAATTTCAATGTGGTTACATCGCTTGTAATCCTTGGTCGGATCGGTACTCATTCTCTGTTGGATACAACATATATTATCAGGGCATCGTATTTTTCTATCTAAATCATAAAGAAATAGAATTGAAAAAAAATCTCAAATATATTTTACAACAACAACAACAAACTTGTATTTGAGGGGATGAAATGTACGATGAAAGTGCCTTTCTCAGCTTGAGCTCATATGAGTTCGAGTGAACAGTAAAATCTGAAAATGTCTCACTTTTTCCTTTATTTTAATTCTGTATTTCTGAATGGTTTTTTTCCTTTATTTTAATTCTGTATTTCTGAATGGTGTACTGGCTGATACTTCCAGTCCCAGGGACAACTGATCTAAAAACTGAATGATGCGGTACTGCAATTTCTGCATAGAGCCTACCATAAGTACAGTCTTGTTTTTTGAGAATTTTGTGGCTTTGTGTTGATCATTATTGTTTATTAGAACACAGGAGAAAGAGCTGGGTGTCCTTTTAAACTTTTTTACATGTGTGTATAAGTAGCATCTGGGTGCCATTGTACAGATAGTCCACCTCCGCCCTCGTTCGTGGTTTGAAGGTGCAAACAAATTAACCATCTCATCATTTTTCGGTTTTAAGAATAAGAGATGTATTATCCGTCTATTCTTGTGTAAGAAAGGAATGCTAAAGACTACGACGTGGAAAGTGTTGTTGTTATACTGTATGTACTTGTTCCATGCTATGTTATATTATTATTCTTTGGAGATGATTCAGTTCTTTTGCTTCTCGTAAAACGCATAAAAGAACTAATTGTCCCCTTGTGAGTTAACTATTTGTGTTCAGCAGTTTGTGTTCTTGTTGATCCTGGTTGATGTGATTTCATACAAATTTTGTGTCTGCTCTTCGTATAAAGTGCTCTTGTTACTATTTGTACTTGTGCCCATACCATGGTATATTAATTCTTGGAGCCGATTCATTTCCGCTCTTGAAACACATGAACTAAAAGAGCTCATTGCCCCCTTCTGAGTTGATACTGTTTCTAGTCAGTAATTTTGCCGCTTCATAAATATCTGTAAATATTTTGTTATCTTTTGAATTTCAGTGCATGTAAAAGTTGTTTTGACTTTCTGGATTGTTGGTTGCAAGCACCGGAGATACGTAAAGCTGTAGGTGTGTACCAACTTTAAAGGTTGAGACCCCAGGCAAGGGCAGCGCTGGGAGATGCATGGCTGATGATAGGGGCCAGCTGGAAGAGGTTAAGTGTATTAGTCCACCTCTTTTTTTTCTGATGTTGTCAACTCCCTTCATGATGGAACAATGCTTTAGCCTGGTGCTGCGGAAATTTCGCGGCTCGGCTGAGGTAGCCAGGGACCTTGCCGATCATTCCCTGTTATGACTTATGAGTCTGGGAGAATATGCTATTTAATATATTTATTTTTGAGATCGGGGGATGTGCAATTCACATGTCCTGCTCCTGCATGATACGCAGCCTTGGCTAGAGTATCTGCAATCTTATTTTGTTCTCTTGGAACAGAGGCCTGAAGCTTATTGAAAAGTTAGTTGATCAGTAGCATGGTAACTGGTTGCAGAGTCCAGTAAGGAGCACTAGTGTTGACAGCTTGTGCATGTGCATACAAGGGAGGGAGGAATTGCCTGGACATGAGCAATATAATAATAGGAGTTGGCCCCTGAAGAAAATATCGACGTGCTCCACATTTAGCGGAAGAGTAGAGAGAGGGAGCTATGTATTTGGTATTGCTATTAGTAGTAGTGTCGAGTTTGTGATCCAAGCCGTTGTCTGTGTAGCATTTATTTGTCATAGAGGTAGCATTTATTTGTGTTTCTATTACTCCCTCTGTAAAGAAATATAAGAGCGTTTAGATCACTACTTTAGAGCCTGTTCGGTTCCTCTCCACTCCCTCGACAGCACTCACGGAGCGGCTCAAACCGAGCTCCACAGCTCCACGGAGTGGAGCGGAGTGGAGAGATTCCGAACAGGGACTTAATGATCTAAAAGCTCTTATATTTCTTTACAGAGGAAGTATTTGTAAAGTTTGTGATCATCATGGGAACATCTGTGTTCATTCTGTGAGCTGTTTTTGCCTGCAAATACGATTTCCATACGTGGTAGAGAGGAGGTACAAGACATTTGTCTGAGAGCATTTCCTGTTTTCTGGAGGAAAAATAAACATGGCTTAGTTATTGATCCCTGAACTAAGTTTTACAAGATAAGATTTTAAGTTTCGTTCGCAATTTCTTCAGCTGACAAAGACACAATGAAGATTTTGAACAAGTTTTAAATAGAACGCACATGAAGAATTTGTGAATAGATTGGGTTGAGTATAACATAGAGGGAAAAGGGTCCGATCACATTCAGTTAGCAAAAAATGCAACTTGAAGAAATAGCCATAAGTGAATGCTGTATAGGACATAAACTCATATAAATATATATAGCCAATGAAGAAAAACGACGGAAACAGTGAAGATTTTGCAAAGTTGAAGAATTTGAAAAACTGAAGAATTTCAAAACTGAGGAATTTCAAAAATAAAGATTTTCAACTTTGGTGGTGGCGTGACCCACCATATAAGAATGATGATTTCAGACACCGCGTACAATTGTCGTAGGGTTCTGAGAATCAAATTCTTCATTAATTTCTTCACACTTAGAATGTTATTCTTCATTGATTGAAGAAAAACGTTTCTTCATGTGTTGCACATCTAAGTCATCAATCTTGCATAAGTGTTAGGATGAGTGTCCTTTTTCAAAGAACATTTGAAGACCCTAAGATATTTAGCTCACACCGCAACTTGCTAAATCTTTTCTCATCCAAAGGCTTTGTGAAGATATCGGCTAGCTGTTCTTCAGTCTTCACATGATCAATAAAAATGTCGCCCTTCAACACATGATCGCGAAGAAAATGATGACGAATCTGAATGTGCTTTGTCTTCGAGTGCTGAACTGGGTTGTGGGCAATCTTGATGGCACTCTCATTGTCACAGTAGAGAGACACATTCTTCACGTTGATGCCGTAGTCCTTGAGAGTTTGCTTCATCCACAGCAATTGAGCACAGCAAGAACCAGCAGCAATGTACTCAGCTTCCGCAGTAGACAGTGATACGCAGTTCTGTTTCTTCGAGGACCAACAGACCAAATATCGTCCGAGGAAATGACAAGTACCAGATGTTGACTTGCGGTCCACACGATCACCAGCATAGTCAGAGTCAGAATATCCAATGAGATCAAAAGTAGAGCCCTTGGGGTACCATAGTCCTAGTGTTGGTGTGTGAGCTAGATATCGAAGAATATGCTTCACAGCCTTATGGTGTGATTTCTTCGGTGTAGCTTGAAATCGGACACACATGCAAACACTAAGCATTATATCTGGCCTAGATGCACATAAGTACAATAAAGAACCAATCATGGAGCGGTATACCTTGTGATCGAAGTCAATACCATTTTCATCAGTGCATAGATGGCCATTTGTGGGCATAGGAATTTTGACTCCTTTGCAATCTTGCATGCCGAATTTTCTCAGAACATCCTTGAGGTATTTCTCCCGAGATATGAATATGCCATTGTGTTGTTGACGAATTTGAAGACCTAAGAAGAATTTCAACTCTCCCATCATAGACATTTGATATTCTTCACTCATCATATAGGCAAATTCATCACTATAACGTTGGTCAGTACAGCCAAAGATAATATCATCAACATATATTTGGCACACAAACAGTTCACCGTCATAAGATTTAGTAAAGAGAGTAGGGTCGAGTGAACCGGGTGTGAAGCCATTCTTCACGAAGAATTCCTTCAAAGTAGCATACCACGCCCGAGGGGCCTGCTTGAGGCCATAGAGGGCCTTGTTGAGTCTGAAGACTTTGTCAGAATTCTTTGGATCTTCAAAACCTGGGGGTTGAGCAACATATACTTCTTCCTCAAGCTTACCATTGAGGAATGCACTTTTCACATCCATTTGATATAAAGTGATATTATGATGGTTAGCATAAGCAAGTAATATGCGAATAGCCTCAAGTCTAGCAACAGGTGCAAAAGTTCCATCGAAATCAAGTCCTTCAACCTGTGTGTAGCCTTGAGCTACAAGTCGTGCCTTATTCCTCACCACAAGGCCATTTTCATCTTGCTTGTTGCGGTAGATACACTTTGTGCCAATGATATTATGCTTGCGAGCATCTGGATGTTTGACCAGTTCCCAGACATTGTTGAGCTCGAACTGATGTAATTCTTCTTGCATGGCCTGAATCCACTCAGGCTCTAGAAATGCTTCATCTACCTTAGTGGGCTCTATGATGGAGACAAAAGCATAGTGCCCACAAAAGTTAGATAAATGTGAAGCTTTTAAGTGAGTGAGAGGACCTGGTGCTTCAATGTCATCGATGATCTTTTCAACTTGCACTTCTTTTGCAACGCGAGGATGAGCTGGTTGTCGTCGAGGAACTTGATCAGCATTTTCTTCAGCACCATTTTCTTCAGCATTTTCCTCAGGTGCATTAGCTCGACGATCTTCGCGTTCTGGAATGAATTCTTTAATAGATTCTTCGGTAGGAATGACATCCTCAGTAGCCTTGAACTTGATAAAATCCTCAGGTGCTGGTTCATCTATCACAGAAGGTATGTGCTCTCTTTGCGAGCCATTAGTTTCATCGAACCGCACATCTACAGTTTCAACAACCTTGTGAAGAGCATTGTTGAAGACTCTGTAGGTGTGCGAGTCCTTTCCGTAACCAAGCATAAAACCTTCATGTGCTTTCGGTGCGAATTTAGCATTGTGATGAGGATCCCTAATCCAACATTTAGCATCGAAGACTGTGAAATAACTCACATTGGGTTTCTTGTCAGTGAGGAGTTCATAGGCAGTCTTCTTGAAGAATTTGTGAAGATATACCCGATTGATGACGTGGCACGCAGTATCAATTGCCTCAATCCAGAAATGACGAGGCGTCTTGTATTCATCAAGCATAGTGCGAGCCATTTCAGCGAGGGTTCTGTTCTTGCGCTCCACGACGCCATTCTATTGAGGAGTATAAGGAGCAGATAACTTATGAGTAATACCAAGTTCATCAAGATAGCCATCAAGACCGGAATTCTTGAACTCAGTCCCATTGTCAGTTCTGATGTGCTTGATCTTCACACCAAAGTTGGTTGAAGCCCTCGAGGAAAATCGTTTGAAGATTACCTGCACTTCATGTTTGTAAGTGACAATGTGTACCCATGTGTAACGAGAATAGTCATCAACAATAACAAAGCCATATAGAGATGCATCATTTGAAACAACAGAATAATGATTAGGACCAAAGAGATCCATGTGAAGCAATTCGAATGGACGAGTAGTGGTCATGATAGTCTTCGCTGGATGCTTGGCCTTGGTCATTTTTCCAGCTTCACAGGCACCCCACAAGTGATCCTTGAGGAATTTGACATTCTCAATGCCAATGACATGCTTCTTCTTCGCAAGCATGTGCAAATTCCTCATGCCTGCGTGACCAAGTCGTCGATGCCATAGCCAGCCTTTTGAAGCTTTTGCCAGTAAGCACACGGCTGGTTGTGGTCCTGTAGAGAACTCAACAATATACAAATCTCCTCTCCTAAATCCTTCGAAGACTTTGGAATGGTCAGCTTCCATGATCACAACACAAAGATATCTTCCAAAGACAACAACCATATCGAGATCACAAAGCATTGAGACAGACATGAGGTTGTATCCTAAGGACTCGACAAGCATGACTTTGTCCATGTGTCGATCCTTTGAGATCGCAACCTTACCTAGACCCAATACCTGACTTTTGCCTTTGTCAGCAAAGATGATATGCTTCAGATGTGACGGTGTTAAGGGAGCATCCATCAATAAGTTCTTGTCACCAGTCATGTGATTTGTACATCCACTATCGAGGACCCACTCGTTTGCTTTGGGTTGATCATCCTGTAGATGAATTAGTGCATCTTACGAACTCATATACTTCATCAGTAAAGAATATGACGTCAAATTCATCAGTTCAATTTCATCAAGCAATAGCACAGATAAGAAGTGTGAGGACGTGTGAAATGAAAGTTCATTTTATCATGATTCGCCTGTGTCCTTTCAAGCATTTTGTCAGGCCCCCAGCAAATTCTTTAGACGTTAAAGCACGTCTGGAGACCTGACCCTGCGGAAGAAGTTAGTTCTTTTTCTTCACCACCCACATCTGAAGGGGTGGCAAAGAACTCATCACTCTGCGAGCACCATATGAGAAAGGTGGCATAGAAGCTAGTCCACTTCGCTTCACATAAGAGGGGTTAGGGTAAGCATATGAATAAGCAGCGAAATTCTTCAAGGACTTATGAACATAAATGATTTGAAGAATAATGCGCATATTCATAGCCCTTAGCTCTACCCTGCGAAACAGAAGGGTTAGCACGATGATGTTCATATGAGGACTTTGATCCATTTGAGGAATTTGATCTACGTGAGGAATTTTGTCCGTATGAGGACTTGGATCCATATGAAGAATTTGGTCCATATGAAGAGTTTGATCTGGGGTTCCTTTCTTCACTGGTGGTGTCGTGAGGACATTCACCTGAAGACTTTCAACATAACTTTTGGGAACCCATATTTTCTTCATAGGGGAACCGTTCCTGCAGTTAGTGCCAACATATCTAGCAAATACTTCACCATTCTGATTTTTGAACAGTTTATAGTTGGAGTCAAATGACTCATCAGAAGAATGAGGAGATTCACATGTAAAGCCAGATAAGTTAGATGGATCAACTGGAGGTCCCTTTGCAGCAACCCATGAGGTTTTGGGGTACTGCTCAGGCTTCCAATATGTTCCATCAGCATTGAGTTTCCTCTCAAAGGCAATACCCTCTTTCCTAGGGTTCCTGTTGAGGATCTGCTTCTTAAGCACATCTCAAAGAGTCTGATGCCCTTTGAGGCTTTTGTACATGCCTGTCATATACAATTCCTTCAGCCCTGCATCGTCAGTAATACTAGCAATGTCCTCAGATGAGGAATTAGTGATAGCAGAGGCAGGTGAAGAATTTGTAACATTTGAAGCATTTGAACATTCAGGTGAAGAATTAGCATATTCACGTCCAATGCACTTTAAGCATGGAGGGTCAAATTCTTCCTCAGTAGCGTTGATTTGTTGAGCAAGTAATGAATCACGCTCCTTCTGAAGATCTTCATAACACACTTTTAGCTTCTCAAGATCTTGCTTTCTTTGAAGAAATTCATAAGAAAGCTTCTCGTGATCAGTTAAGAGAGTTTTATGATGACTTTCAAGGTTTTCAAACTTAGACTGAAGTCTCTGAAGATTTTCAGTTAAGTCTTTAGTGCGGTCCATTTCATCACCCAACATATCATCACTTTTGTCTAGCATGTTTTGAAGTTTTTCAATAGCCTTTTGTTGTTTCACAGCAATCTTAGCAAGTTTAGAGTAGCTAGGCTTAAGATTTTCATCAGATTCATCCTCACTTGATTCTGAGGAGGGGTATTTAGTTACCTTAGCAGCCTTTGCCATGAAGCAATATATGGGAGCGTAGTCGTCATTGCCTTCATCAGTGTTGGTGTTGCCATTTTCTTCAGAGTTGAAGATAGACTTGCTGACAAATGCGGTAGCAAGAGCTAGACTTGCCACACATGACTCAGACTCCTCGGATGCCTCCTCTTCCTCATGATCCTTAGATTCAGCCTCAGAATCCATTTCCTTGCCAATGAATGCCCGAGCCTTCTTGGAGTTGCTTTTCTTGTGGGATGAAGACTTTAAGGATTTTGATGATGAAGACTTTGAAGATTTCTTCTTCTTCTTGGCATCATCAGAACTATAATCATTGTATTTCTTCTTCTTTAATTCCTTGTCCCACTGAGGACAATCTTGAATGTAGTGACCATGCTTCTTGCATTTGTGGCATAGCCTTCTCTTATAGTCAATTGATGAGGAATCGCTGCTCCTTGAAGATTTCCCAAAGCGACCACGTCTTGAGAAATTCTGGAACTTCTTCACGAGCAGTGCTAGCTCCTGTCTCAATTCTTTAGGATCACCAAGGCTACTACCAGAATCTTCACATTCAGATTTAGACACTGTCTTGGCCTTCAGGGCACGTGTTTTGCCATAGCTTAAACCATAGAGATCTCTCTTTTCAGCAAGCTGGAACTCATGAGTATTTAGCCTCTCGAGGATATCAGCGGGGTCTAGTGACTTGTAATAAGCACGCTCTTGAATCATTAGTGCCAGAGTGTCAAATGAAGAATCGAGTGATCTCAGCAATTTCTTCACCACCTCATGGTCGGTGATGTCAGTGGCACCGAGCGCTTGAAGCTCATTTGAGATATCAGTGAGGCGATCGAAGGTTTGCTGAACATTTTCATTGCCGAGTCTTTTGAAGCGGTTGAAGAGATTGCGAAGAACGTCAACACGAGAGTCACGTTGAGTTGAGACTCCTTCGTTTACTTTGGAGAGCCTATCTCAGATAAGCTTAGCAGTTTCCAAAGCACTCACTCTACCATACTGCCCTTTACTCAGATGACCACATATGATATTCTTCGCTTGAGAATCGAGTTGCTTGAATCTCTTCACATCAGCAGCATTCAGGGAAGGTGTGACTGAGGGAACACCATTTTCCACAACGTATCAGAGATTGTTGTCAATTGCTTCAAGATGCATTCGCATCTTATTCTTCCAGTAGGGGTAGTCCGTGCCATCGAAGGTAGGACACCCAACAGAGACCTTGATCATACCTGCGGTCGACATAACTAGAACTTCAGGTGGTTAAACCAAAATCACATAGAACAAGGGAGTACCTTGCTCTGATACCAATTGAAAGTGCATTATATCGACTAGAGGGGGGTGAATAGGCGATTTTTATGAATTCTTCACTGAGAAATTTGCCAGTGAGGAAATTCCTTAGCGAAGAACTACTTGCAGCGGAATAAGTACTCAGAAGTAAGCATGACAGAATACACACATAGTCATCATGATGAAATGAAGACAAACACAGAGTACAGAAAGCGTAAACATAGGATAACACAAGATGAAGACAAACAGACTGAAGAAATTGAACTGAGGCAATTGAGAAAGTCTTTAGTCAAAGTCTTCAAACACAGATATGAACAATCACTCAACACAATAATGAAAAAATGAAAGAGTTGAGGAAATAGAACCAATAAGGTTGGTGAAGACAATGATTTGGTAGACCAGTTCCAACTGCTGTCTCAGTTGTACGTCTGGTTGGAGCGGCTGAGTATTTAAACTCAAGGACACACAGTCCCGGACACCCAGTCGCTGAGCACGCAACTCAGGACACCAAGCCCTCACCGTATTCTCCTTGAACTAAGGTCACACAGACCTCGTCCAATCACTCGTGGTAAGTCTTCAGGCGACTTCCAAACCTTCACAAACTTCGGTCACTCGGCGATCCACAATTCCTCTTGGATGCTCTAGACCATGACGCCTAACCGTCTGGAAGAAGCACCGTCTTCAAAGGTAACAAGCGTCGGATCCACACATGATCAATCTCTTCAGTGATGCTCAATCACTTTGGGTTTGTAGGTGTTTGGGTTTGGGTTTTTCCTCACTCGATGATTTTTGCTCAAAGTCCTCGGAGGATGGGTTGCTCTCAAATGACAAGTGTCAGT
Source organism: Triticum dicoccoides (assembly GCF_002162155.2). Lineage (NCBI taxonomy): Eukaryota > Viridiplantae > Streptophyta > Magnoliopsida > Poales > Poaceae > Triticum > Triticum dicoccoides. Next base: position 107,033,066 of record NC_041383.1, read on the forward strand.
TTCTCTTAGAGCAGCCAAGCAGCTTGTGGTTGTAGGGGGCGGCTATTTATAGCCTAGGGAGCAGCCCGACATGATAAGACATAAATGCCCTTCGATGATATGACCATTAGGTGGATAAGTTATTTTGGGACAGCTGGCGCGCAGCACAGCAACGGTCGGAATTTTGACTCTCAAATTCCTCAGGGCTATCAAGTTCCTCACTGTGTAGGCAATCCGCACTGGAGAATTCCTAACTCCTAAGTTAGAACAAATTCCTCAGCGACCAGAAGAACTTCGTCTCTGTCACTGAAGAAATTGACTGAACTGTATGAGATTTCCAATGGCTTCACTCGAAGGGATTGGTAGGTGTAGGATTTTGAGTTGAGCATCACATGGAAATTTTTCCTTAGTATTTCCTCGACCCCCTTTAACAGTACGGTGTTTCCTATGACTCAAGAAAGAGAAAAACAAAACTATGAAAACGAAAGTCTTCAAGCTTCATATTCCTTGCATGAATATCAAGTCTTCACGGACACACCAATTTCTTCACTTTCAAAGTCTTCAGGAAAGTCTTCAGGAATACCAAAATCTTCAGTCGAAGATATTCATTTTTAGGGGTCGACTCTCTCTGTAAATATCAAACTCCTCATAGACTTATAGACCTGTGTACACTCATAAACACATTAGACCCTTAACCTATAAGTCTTCAATACACCAAAATCACTAAGGGGCACTAGATGCACTTACACTCTTGTGCAAAATTTTGAATTGAGAATGTCTGTTACCAGATGTGTCACAAACTCGCTCTTAAATGGGATTTATAAAAAAAAGCTACTCTTATTGAGAGGTGCTCATGCAAAATTTGCGTCCGTCGACCCACAAAGTTGTCATGGAAAATAGATATGATCATACCGTGTGTAAAATTTGACAAGATGAGAGGTCACCTTGTGCTTTTCTTTTTTCTTTTAGTTTGAAAGATAATATTTCCACCACCAGTAAACTCATTCTATTCACCTAAAAAAATAAGAATTTAATTTTAGATTTAAGTATACTCAGTTTTATTCAAATTAATTGCATGAGAATATCACATTTGCATTTGAATATCTAAAACTTCAAAGTATGATATTTGCAATTTTCAAAAGATAGGTCCATATGTATCAATTTTTTGAATATCCCTCTTCGGTCGGAATTCTCACGGGAGTGGTGACATAGAGGAGAAGGTGTTTTCCTTATGTTCGAGCGTGCAGTTTTAATAAGTTATTTTCTGATTATTACATGGATTTTTGTAACCAAATATTTTAATGGCTCTTATCTATTATAAGGGTTCATCGCCAGCACAAAAGCATCCTGAACATAAGAAGAATTACATTGAGGTCCCTCAGCCACCGAACAACCACTATGCTGTTAGGACGAGCCACCGATGCGCCGCTATCGTCAATCCCTTATCAGAGCTGGTCTGACCTTGTCGATGATAGCCAAAAAGACTTCGTGCATGTACCCCTAAGGGCCATCAATCTAGAGTTGCAGTCGTCACTATTGAACTCTTTTATGGATCCAGAGTATCTGACACCAAAAACTCCCCTGTAACCTCACCGCCCCAAGAAGACAACAAGAATATGTCAGTGCTCGCCGAATCTATCCCGGTAGACCAACTCAAAGATGAAGCATCGCCATCTGCCACAGCATCGCCCTGCAAGGACTAAAAAGCCCAAACCTAAACTACTAGACCAAGCTCGAGGTATCTGGAATCCCCTCCCCGTCATTGGTTGCAGAGCGGCAGACACGTGCGAGGAGAATCCACGAGCTCATCGGAGGGAACGAACCTTCACCCTAGCCGCCACCGCGCGAGGGGAGGAATAGATTGCTCATAGTTTTGTAACCAATTAACCAAATCCTAACTTTGTGCCGAGTTGTTAGCGGTATATTGTACAACTATTACTGAGTAATATCAAACACCCTTTTTCACCGAAAAAAGAAGTCAACTAGTCACGTGTGATGGCTATGTGTAGTCAACTAGTCAATTGGTGTGCTATAGTTTTGGAGAGAAGTGCTTTACACCCCCAACTCTAGCCCTAATTTAATATACACCCCTCCCCCCTAATATCGTCTAATCTACAACCTTGAACTCTCAAAATTAGGTAGAATTCAATTCTCCCCTCCCGGTTGACCGATTTTGACCCGCTGGCTGGGTGAACGGTACATTAAAAATTAAAAAAACTTGGAAAATTTATTTATTATTTTAAATTTATGTTTCACCTGGTGAAAAAAACAAAATTATTTTTTGAAAAAAATTAGTAAAATAAAAAAATGCCAATAAAAGAATACTAAAAAAAGATGTCTCAATATGTCAGGTCCGTGCCAATTTTCGTCGCGTTCATATACACATTTGAGTAGCTCTTAGAAAAAAAGGCCCAAACAGTTAACTATTCCAAAGACCCCACATTTGTCTTTTTTTAATGAGAGCTACTCAAATGTCCAAACAAGCTAAAAATTGGCACGGACATGGCATTCATGAAAAAACGGATTTTTAGTTTTTTTTTAATTTACTGTTCACCTGGTGAAAAAATCCACGTCTTTTTTTTAAAATTTACTGCTCACCCGGTGAAAAATGAAACTATTTTATTGAATTTTTTAATTTACTGTTCACCCAATCACCGTGTCAAAACCGATCAATAGGGAGGGAAGTGTTGAATTCTGGCCGATTTTGAGAGTTGAGGGTTGTAGAGTTGATGATATTGAAGTTGGGGTGTATATTAGACTAGGGCCACAGTTGGGGATGTAATATGTACTTCTATCATAGTTTTCTGCTCTCAACCCTAAGTTAGAGCTCAAAGCATATTCTTCCAGACTTAATTAGTAGACTCTGTCTTAATTTTTAACTTGAACCAGAGCTGAAATTTGACACACAAATTAACTAGGGGAAGAACGTGATGTTTCTAGTGGTTTTTCCCGTTGAGTGAATGAATGAATTGGTGGCAAAAGCTAATACAGCATGGGGTTTAATTTTTATAGGCAAATCTAATTCTTACTTTTTGGAGCCAATCAACCAGCTATCCTATAGAATAGGCATGTTCTTTCAGCATCGCTAAACCCGATGTCTTGTTGATTATGACAATACCTCATAAAATTTGGAACGTACTTTCACATACTTTCACATTTTAAAGCATAGATGACAAGAACATCCATTCTACAAAGAGGTAGATGTTTCCAACTTCTTCTTTTTTAAAGATGGATGTGGTTTCAGTCCAGTTGCGCAATTTTTTTTGTTACACAATTTTTTTGTTACATCTAAGATAGGATCATGAAACTTGGGCTGCACTAGCCTTCTGGTTTTAGCAGCTACCTTGGCTCCTCTTCTCTCACGCCTGCCGTTTCACCCTGATTCTCAATCACACCTAGCACCCAACCATCATCCTACTCCTTATTGTGTCACATGGCTGGCTTTGCTCCTTATCAATTGTCAAACATAAGCACCATGTCGGCTGCTGCTTTGGCTTCTCCCCATGTCACTGGCCATCCCATCCCTTGATCCCATCGGCTGCTCCGTTGGCTTCTTCCCATGTCACCAGCCCTCACCCCTTCATCCCAACTATTTTTACTTAGTAAGGCCCGGTCCTCCTACCATCATGTTTGTCGCTGTTGCTGGAATTAATTTATCAGTCATCAAGTGCTTCATCTGTATTATCCACACTGTCTTTTTAAGGTGAATGTATCAATATTCATAATTTGATTCATTTGATGGTTGTTTTTGATTTGATTATGAACTTGGATGTTGGAGTATTCTGAACTCGATAATCTCATTCTCATATTATCATGTTGTTCTGTTCTACAGGTGGGACCGTGGGAGCCCACCTGTTTTTTAGGGAAAGGAGCTCACCTGGGTTGGGACGAAGTCAAACCAGATCAACCCTTGAAAGTGCGTTATATCGACTAGAGGGGGGGTGAATAGGCGATTTTTATGAATTCTTCACCGAGGTATTTGCTGGTGAGGAAATTCCTTAGCGAAGAACTACTTGCAGCGGAATAAGTACTCAGAAGTAAGCATGACAGAATACACACATGGTCATCATGATGAAATGAAGACAAACACAGAGTACAGAAAGCGTAAACACAAGATAACACAAGATAAAGACAAACAAACTGAAGAAATTGAACTGAGGAAATTGAGAAAGTCTTCAGTCAAAGTCTTCAAACACAGATATGAACAAACACTCAACACAGTAATGAGGAAATGAAAGAGTTGAGGAAATAGAACCAGTAAGGTTGGTGAAGACAATGATTTGGTAGACGAGTTCCAACTGCTGTCTTAGTTGTACATCTGGTTGGAGCGGCTGAGTATTTAAACTCGAGGACACACAGTCCCGGACACCCAGTTACTGAGCACGCAGCTCAGGACACCAAGTCCTCACCGTATTCTCCTTGAACTAAGGTCACACAGACCTCGTCCAATCACTCGTGGTAAGTCTTCAGGTGACTTCCAAACCTTCACAGACTTTGGTCACTCGGCGATCCACAATTCCTCTTGGATGCTCTAGACCATGACGCCTAACCGTATGGAAGAAGCACAGTCTTCAAAGGTAACAAGCGTCGGATCCACGCAGGATCAATCTCTTCAGTGATCCTCAATCACTTTGGGTTCGCGGGTGTTTGAGTTTGGATTTTCCTCACTCGATGATTTTCGCTCAAAGTCCTCGGAGGATGTGTTGCTCTCAAATGACAACTGTCAGTTTCTCTCGGAGCAGCCAACCAGCTAGTGGTTGTAGGGGGCGGCTATTTATAGCCTAGGGAGTAGCCCGACATGATAAGACATAAATGCCCTTCAATGATATGACCGTTATGTGGATAAGATATTTTGGGAGAGCTGGCGCGTAGCACAGCAACGGTCGGAAATTTGACTCTCAAATTCCTCAGGGCTATCATGTTCCTCACTGTGTAGGCAATCCGCACTGGCGAATTCCTAACTCCTCAGTCAGAGCAAATTCCTCAGCGACCAGAAGAACTTCGTCTCTGTCACTGAAGAAATTGACTGAACTGTATGAGATTTCCAATGGCTTCACTCGAAGGGATTGGTAGGTGTTGGATTTTGAGTTGAGCATCACATGGAAATTTTTCCTTAGTATTTCCTCGACCCACTTTAACAGTACGGTGTTTCCTATGACTCAAGAAGGAGAAAAACAAAACTATGAAAACGAAAGTCTTCAAGCTTCATATTCCTCGCATGTATATCAAGTCTTCATGGACACACCAATTTCTTCACTTTCAAAGTCTTCATGAAAGTCTTCAGAAATACCAAAATCTTCAGTCGAAGATATTCATTTTTAGGGGTTGACTTTCTCTGTAAACATCAAACTCCTCATAGACTTATAGACCTGTGTACACTCATAAACACATTAGACCCTTAACCTATAAGTCTTCAATACACCAAAATCACTAAGGGGCACTAGATGCACTTACAATCTCCCCCTTTTTGGTGATTAATGACAATATAGGTTAAGTTTTCAACGGGGATAAACATATGACATGTAAGTACTGATATTGAGGAATTTGATTGCAAGATATAGAAGAACTCCCCCTGAAGATGTGCATAGAGAGGAATTTGCTTTTGAAGCAATGCACACTTGAAGAGTTGAATCATGGAGATCTCCCCCTATATCTTGTAATTCATACATGCATTTGACATATAATATGAAGAATTTGAAATGCAAGATGAAATATGGTGCCTGAGGAGATTCAACATGCGTGAAATAATATTAACGAGGAACAAGCATGCAGAATCAGAGCACAGTGCATCAAAAGTATGAGAGCACCATCGGGTTTAAGATTACAACTCGATCCAATAAAAGTTTCAGAAGAACGCGAGTTGTAACTTAGCAAAAAAACGCCCATATAATAGACCCGCTTGAAGACTAACTCAGATTTCTCCCCCTTTGTCATCGAATGACCAAAAGGATCAAAACTGAGGACTAACGCCCCTGAAGAATATCAAGTTGATGGAGGAGCGCCAGCGTTGCCGGGGTTGGTTGTCGTAGTAGGGCCTGCCGCAGTGTCATCCAAGTCTTCATTTTCATCAGTGTCGCCCGATGAAGAATAGGAGCTGGCCACCAAGGAAGGAACCTTGACCTTCTTGAATTTCTTCGGTGGAGGTGCAGACCAGTCAAATTCTTCCTTGAGACCCATGTTCTTCAGATCTTCGGCGCTGTAGATATGATATAGAACAGCCCAGGTACGGTTGAAGGTTTCATGGAGGTAGTATTGGTTTTTCTTCACAGCATTGTGGGTTGAGGTCATGTTGTAAAGAATGGAACCAAACTGATGCTTGACCCATTTATGATTGCGATCAACTTTCTGATGAAGGCTGAGGAGTAACTCATGATCAGTCATCACCCTGGGTGTTGTGGCTTGAGGAATTTGCTTGGCAGAGGTGTTGGCGGCAGAGTCATGTGTGGCAGAGTCATCATTGGTGGAGTAGGATACAGCCTTGCGAAATTGACCATCCAATGGACGAATGCCTTCATCTATCACAGCAGTTGCCTTGCCTTTGTCATTAGATGAGGAAAATGTTCGTTTGAGGACTTCAATTGGAGGCAAGAAACTGCCATGGTTCAGAGTATCAGCCTTGTAGTTGAGTGAAGACCTTGTCCTGATGAATTTCATAATCCATGGCGCATAAGGCTTCAGCTCAAACGGTGACATAGCAATATTTGCCAGAGTCCTCATGAAGAAATCATGGAAGTTGACGGGAACGCCATGAACGATATTGAAAAGCATATTCTTCATGATGCCAATGACTTCTTCATCATTTGAGTCGTGGCCTTTGATAGGACTCATTGCCTTCGTAAGAATGCGATACACAGTCCGTGGCACATACAGTAATTCCTTGACGAGGAATTTGGTTCGAGGAGCTTGCCCTGGCTTCAAAGGCTTCATCAACACTTGCATGTAATGATTTGTAAGCTCAGGTTCATTGTAGATGCAACGTGCACCATCAAGGGGAGGACTGAGTGGGAGGACACGAAGCAATTCAGTTGCTGGTGCCTTGTAGTGAGTATTTTCTGACATCCAATCCAGCACCCATGAGTTCACATCTTCAGAATTTCCTGTGATGTGCAGCATCGCATAGAATTGAAGAATGAGTTCTTCATTCCAATCACAGATGTCAGTGCATAAATTCAGTAATCCAGCTTCGTGAAGAACACTGAGGACTGGCTCGAAGCACGACAGAGATTCCATGTCCACGTGAGGAATGTGTGCATGATCGAAGACTTTGTCTTTGTCGAATAGTACAAAGGAATAGAAATTTGCTTGACTAGCAGTCCAGAAACGCCTCTTCCTTATGCGAGTAGAATCATAGGGATTATAGTTGGTGAAGAACACATGCTCGTTGAAGAAATCAGCAGCCTTGAACTTTTGCTTCTTTGAGAATGGATCCTTTGGCTTGGGCACAAGAGTGTCAGTGAGTTGCATCATAACCTCAGGAATCACAATCTCCGGTTCTTCGGGCTGAGGAATTTCTGGTTCCTCTTCAGTGGCAGTCTGCATGTTCAACGTATTAGTAGCCGCAATTTCTTCAGCACTAGTGGCTGGAATTTCTTCATGCACAGACGAGGTGGGATGAGTTTCTTCAGAGCCCAGTTGAACTGTTGGTGCGGGGGACTGAGGTATCTGTTGTAGTGGGGTGAAGTGTGGAGAATTGGGATGCTGACTCTCCCAAAAGTCATCATTCATCATAGGCGTGGTGCATCCAATATCCACGTCTTCATCTTCAATTTCTTCAACGTCAGCTTCTTCAGCTGTGAACTGAGGCATTGGCGAGGAAGCAACAGGTGTTGAAGGGATCGCATCCACTTCAATTTCTTCATCAATCTATTCTGATGAAGTAGCAGAATGATTTTCTTCATCAGATCCGCAAGGGATCACATATTCTTCACCATAAGGAACAAGGTCCTTAGATGGCATGGTGGAAATCGGAACAACATCAATGGGATTCTCAAGTGAGCTAGTCATAGGCTTTATTTTCTTCGGAGCTGAAGAATCTGAAGCAGATGATGCTTTCCTTTTCTTCACTGCGGCCTTTTCTGCAGCCTTGGTCTTCCTCACATCTGATGCAGATGGTAGGGTAGGAGTTGGGGTAGCCGCAGGAGGAGCTGAGGAATCTGTCTGTATTTCCTCAGGCGCAACTGATGCAGTTGCCCTGACTTCTTCATTTTCTTCAGGCGCACCACTAGTGGATGCCCTGGCAGTTTCTTCAGCGGCTGGAATGGAGTCATCAGCCCTGGAACTAGCATTTTCTTCAGCAGTCTGAAAATCATCAGCGGTGCTGGCATGTTCTTCAGTTTGCTGAGCAGAGGCTTCAACTTGAGGAATTTCTTGTTGCGATGGTGCTGCAACATTGGTGAACTTCTCAGTCAGTTTAACAAACCTGACTTTGGCTCCTTGCCAATCAGCATAATAAGCATTGAAATCATCGCTGAGGGCTTTGATTTCAGACTGGATCGTGAGGAGTTCATCAGGTGTCATTTTGACAACGTTGTTCTTCAGGAACTTCTCTTTCCTGAACTGAGCCTTCTTGATTTGTCTGGCCTTCTCAAATTTCCATTTCTCTTCAGAGATGAAATGGGTCAGCATGTGACTTTGGCCAGGAGTCAAATGAAAATCAGGCATAGGAGTGTTTGGGTCCTTGTGCCAGAGATCAATGTAGTCGAGGATCGTCTTTGGATCCAAAAGCAGTGGCACTGTTGTCCCTTTGGCTCTAGCGGCCCTTTCTTGCCTATCTCTGATGATTTCTACAAGTTCATCATCATCAGCTTCATCTTCAGATGGCACTTGGAAGGCAACTTGTTTCTTCTTCGGACTAGGCCGAGGACCTTGTCCAGCAGTGGCCTTGGTCTTCAGCAGAGTGGGGCCTGATGAAGAATTTGGTGCAGCTGAGGAACTCGCTGAAACACTAGAGGCAATGGAGATGCCTGCAGTCCTTTGGCATGTGGCCAGATGTACAGGTGTTGAGGACTTTGCTGGAGCAACTGAGGACTTTGGAGGAGTAGGAGCAGCGTGAGGCATTGGCCGTGAGGGCTTTGAATATTCTGGCTGAGAGGGCATTGCTGAGGAACTTGGCCGTGAGGGCATAGTTGATGAAGCACTTGGCTTATGAGCAGGTTTCTTTGCCATTGATTTTCTAGGCTTGTCAGAGGCCTTTGTGGCAGCAGCAGCAGCAGAGTCTTCATTAAATTTCCTCACTGCTTCTTTGGCTTGTCTTGCCAACTTGGCTTGGCGTTTGGCCCATTCTTTAGGAAAATCCTCACCGCGCTTGAGGCTGGTGGGATCAGCTTTTTGACCAGGTGCCAATGGAGCTCTTGGGCATGGAGGATTTAGAGCGAATTTCTTCATATACTTTGGAGTTACATATCTGTACTCCCTCCATTCTCTTGCCCATCTCCTTTCAATCCTCTGTATGCGCACCTTGCGCTGATTTTTGTTCTCTTTTCCAAACTTGGCTTCATCAGGTGTGCAATAGTCAGCATAGATGTCCTCAGGAATTTCAAATGCAGTCATGACCTCAGGCTTCTTTCCTCCTTTCTGTGGTTTCTTACCGTCTGCCATATTCTTCAGATGAGGAATTTGAATAATCGAATTCTCTAAAGAAGTATGCAACTTTTCTTCGAGGAACGCTGCAAATGAGTTAAGTTGATGAGAACCTAGTGATTCAGCAGCGGACATGAGTACCTGTGAACAGAGTATAGTTGCGAGGAATTTGAAGAGGTCATATGCGTTCTCAGAGGATTTTCAAAATGAACAAGTTTGAGGAATTTAACTAGATGAGTCTTGAAGAATTTCACTGAGCGTTCTTTATCTTAGGTTCCAGAGTTGTATAGATTGAGGATCCACACAATTGAGGAATCTTGAAGATAAATGATGCTTAGAGAAACGAATCAAGAACAAATGACTAGTGAGGTGTTTTGTGTGTGGGGATTTGAAGAATAAAACACCTTTGAAGATTTTGTAGAGAAAATTTGAATCAAAGAGGGTAGTAAAAGTAACTTTTAATTACCCTTGATGATGAACACGACGAACTGAGAAGTGTAGATTTGAAGCTCGTCAGTTCAGATCTTCCACGCCCTAACTTGGCGGAGGAAGACAGCTACGGCGGCGGTGGAGTGAAGATTTCTGCAACCGGTGCGAGTACGACGGTGAAGAGGTCGAGGCAGTGAAGCTCTTCCTCACCGACGATGATGGAGTAGCGGCGACGCTAGGGTTTGAGAAGCTCGAGCAAGAGAGAGAGTGGTCGAGCGGAGTAAAGGAAGTGAGGAAGGGTGAGGGGGTATTTATAGTCACAGTGAAAAACTGTTCGGCCGAAGATTTAGGGCAAACGTGCCCCTGGCCCTTCTCATTCGCTTGACATGTGTCACCCACATACTGAAGGTGGAGATCGTGTTAAATCGTGGGTGAATAGATAAGTCTATCGTGGGATACGGGACGGTTTGAGCGACAAAATCGAAAATTTGGATAAGATTAGTTTTAAAGTTCCGTTCGCAATTTCTTCAGCTGACAGGACACAGTGAAGATTTTGAACGAGTTTCAAATAGAATGCACATGAAGAATTTGTGAATAGATTGGGTTGAGTATAGCATAGAGGGGGAAAGGTCCGATCACATTCACTTAGCAGAAATTGCAACTTGAAGAAATAGCCATAAGTGAATGCTGTAGAGGACATAAACCCATATTTAGTGAATGATGTAGCCAATGAAGAAAACCGACGGAAACAGTGAAGATTTTGCAAAGTTGAAGAATTTGAAAAAACTGAGGAAAAACTCAAATTGAAGATTTTCAACTTTTGTGGTGGCGTGACCCACCGTATAAGAATGATGATTTCAGACACCGCGTACAATTGTCGTAGGGTTCTGAGAATCAAATTCTTCATTAATTTCTTCACACTTAGAGTGTTATTCTTCATTGATTGAAGAAAAACGTTTCTTCATGTGTTGCACATCTAAGTCATCAATTTTGCATAAGTGTTAGGATGTGTGTCCTTTTCAAAGAACATTCGAAGACTCTAAGATATTTAGCTCACACCGTAACTTGCTAAATCTCTTCTCATCCAAGGGCTTTGTGAAGATATCGGCTAGCTGTTCTTCAGTCTTCACATGCTCAATAGAAATGTCGCCCTTCAACACATGATCACGAAGAAAATGATGACAAATCTGAATGTGCTTTGTCTTTGAGTGCTGAACTGGGTTGTGAGCAATCTTGATGGCACTCTCATTGTCACAGTAGAGAGGCACATTCTTCATGTTGACGCCGTAGTCCTTGAGAGTTTGCTTCATCCACAGTAATTGAGCACAACAAGAACCAGCAGCAATGTACTCAGCTTCAGCAGTAGACAGTGATACACAGTTCTGTTTCTTCGAGGACCAACAGACCAAAGATCGTCCAGGAAATGACAAGTGCCAGATGTTGACTTGCGGTCCACACGATCACCAGCATAGTCAGAGTCAGAATATCCAATCAGATCAAAAGTAGAGCCCTTGGGGTACCATAATCCTAGTGTTGGCGTGTGAGCTAGATATCGAAGAATATGTTGCACAGCCTTATGGTGTGATTCCTTCGGTGTTGCTTGAAATCGGGCACACAGGCAAACACTAAGCATTATATCTGGCCTAGATGCACATAAGTACAATAAAGAACCAATCATGGAGCGGTATACCTTGTGATCAAAGTCAATACCATTTTCATCAGTGCATAGATGGCCATTTGTGGGCATAGGAATTTTGACTCCTTTGCAATCTTGCATGCCGAATTTCCTCAGAACTTCCTTGAGGTATTTCTCCTGAGATATGAATATGCCATTGTGTTGTTGACGAATTTGAAGACCTAAAAAGAATTTCAACTCTCCCATCATAGACATTTGATATTCTTCACTCATCATATAGGAAAATTCATCACTATAACGTTGGTCAGTACAACCAAAGATAATATCATCAACGTATATTTGGCACACAAACAGTTCACCATCATAAAATTTAGTAAAGAGAGTAGGGTCGAGTGAACCGGGTGTGAAGCCATTCTTCATGAAGAATTCCTTCAAAGTATCATACCACGCCCGAGGGACCTGCTTGAGGCCATAGAGGGCCTTGTTGAGTCTGAAGACTTTGTCAGGATTCTTTGGATCTTCAAAACCTGGGGGTTGAGCAACATATACTTCTTCCTCAAGCTTACCATTGAGGAATGCACTTTTCACATCCATTTGTTGTAAGATAATATTATGATGGTTAGCATAAGCAAGTAATATGCGAATAGCCTCAAGTCTAGCAACGGGTGCAAAAGTTTCATCGAAATCAATTCCTTCAACCTGTGTGTAGCCTTGAGCTACAAGTCGTGCCTTATTCCTCACCACAAGGCCATTTTCATCTTGCTTGTTGCGGTAGATCCACTTTATGCCGATGATATTATGCTTGCGAGGATCTGGATGTTTGACCAGTTCCCAGACATTATTAAGCTCGAACTGATGTAATTCTTCTTGCATGGCCTGAATCCACTCAGGCTTCAAAAATGCTTCATCTACCTTAGTGGGCTCTATGATAGAGACAAAATCATAGTTCCCACAAAAGTTAGATAAATGTGAAGCTTTTGAGCGTGTGAGTGGACCTGGTGCTTCAATGTCATCGATGATCTTTTCAACTTGCACTTCTTTTGCAACACGAGGATGAGTTGGTTGTCGTTGAGGAATTTGATCAGCATTTTCTTAAGCATTTTCCTCAGGTACATCAGCTCGACGATCTTCACGTTCTGGAATGAATTCTTCAGTAGATTCTTCGGTAGGAATGACATCCTCAGTAGCCTTGAACTTGATAGAATCCTCAGGTGCTGGTTCATCTATCACAGAAGGTAGGTGCTCTCTTTGCGAGCCATTAGTTTCATCGAACCGCACATCTACAGTTTCAACAATCTTGTGAAGAGTGATGTTGAAGACTCTGTAGGTGTGTGAGTCCTTTCCGTAACCAAGCATAAAACCTTCATGTGCTTTCGGTGCAAATTTAGCATTGTGATGAGGATCTCTAATCTAACATTTAGCACCGAAGACTTTGAAATAACTCACATTGGGTTTCTTGTTAGTGAGGAGTTCATAGACAGTCTTCTTGAAGAATTTTTGAAGATATACTCTGTTGATGATGTGGCACGCGGTATCAATTGCATCAATCCAAAAACGATGAGACGTTTTGTATTCATCAAGCATAGTGCGAGCCATCTCAACAAGAGTTCTGTTCTTGCCCTCCACGATGCCATTTTGCTGAGGAGTATAAGGAGCAGATAACTCATGAGTAATACCAAGTTCATCAAGATAGTCATTAAGATCGGAATTCTTGAACTCAGTTCCATTGTCACTCCTAACGTGCTTGATCTTCATACCGAAGTTGGTTGAAGCCCTCAAGGAAAATCATTTGAAGACTTCCTGCACTTCATGTTTGTAAGTAACAATGTGTACCCATGTGTAACGAGAGTAATCATCAACAATAACAAAGCCATATAGAGATGCATCATTAGTCACAGCAGAATAATGATTAGGACTGAAGAGATCCATGTGAAGCAATTCAAATGGTCGAGTGGTGGTCATGATAGTCTTCGCTGGATGCTTGGCCTTAGTCATCTTCCCAGCTTCACAGGCACCACACAAATGATCCTTGAGGAATTTGACATTCTCAATGCCAATGACATGCTTCTTCTTCGCAAGCGTGTACAAATTCCTCATGCCTGCGTGACCAAGTCGTCGATGCCATAGCCAGCCTTCTGAAGCTTTTGCAAGTAAGCACACGGCAGGTTGTGGTCCTGTAGAGAAATCAACAATGTACAAGTCTCCTCTCCTAAAGCCTTCGAAGACTTTGGAATTGTCAGCTTCCATGATCACAACACAACGATACTTGCCAAAGACAACAACCATATCAAGATCACAAAGCATTGAGACAGACATGAGGTTGTATCCTAAGGACTCGACAAGCATGACTTTGTCCATGTGTCGATCCTTAGAGATCGCAACCTTACCTAGACCCAATACCTGACTTTTGCCTTTGTCAGCGAAGATGATATGCTTCAGATGTGACGGAGTTAAGGGAGCATCCATCAATAGATTCTTGTCACCAGTCATGTGATTTGTACATCCACTATCGAGGATGCACTCATTTGCTTTGGGTTGATCATCCTGCACATGAATTAGTGCAGCTTACAAACTCATATACTTCATCAGTGAAGAATATGACATCAGTATCATCACTTCAATTTCATCAAGTAATTTGATCAGATAATCAGTATGAGGACGGGTGAAATGAAAGTTCATTTCATCATGATTCGCCTGCGTCCTTTCAGGAAATGTTCAGGTCTCCAGCAAATTCTTCAGTCGTTTTGAGCACGACTGGAGACCTGACCCTGCATAAGAGATTAATTCTTTTTCTTCACCACCCACATCTGGAGGGTGGCAAAGAATTCATCACTCTGCGAGCACCATATGAGAAAGGTGGCATGGACGCCAGTCCACTTTGTTTCACATAAGAGGGGTTAGGGTAAGCATATGAATAAGCAGAAAAATTCTTCGAGGAATTATGAACATAATGATTTGAAGAATAATACACATATTCGTAGCCCTTAGCTCTACCCTGCGAAACAGAGTTGTTAGCACGATGATGTTCATATGAGGATTTTGATCCTTTTGAGGAATTTGATCCATGTGAGGAATTTGGTCCGTATGAGGACTTGGCTCCGTATGAAGAATTTGGTCCATATGAAGAGTTTGATCTAGGGTTCCTATTCTTCACTGGTGGTGTCATGAGGACATTCACCTAAAGACTTTCAACATAACTTTTGGGAACCTAGATTTTCTTCATAGGGGAACCGTTCCTGCAGTTAGTGCCAGCATATCTAGCAAATACTTCACCATTCTGATAATAGTTTATAGTTGGAGTCAAATGACTCATCAAAAGAATGAGGAGATTCACATGTAAAGCCAGATAAGTTAGATGGATCAACTGGAGGTCCCTTTGCAGCAACCCATGAGGTTTTGGGGTACTGCTCAGGCTTCCAATATGTTCCATCAGCATTGAGTTTCCTCTCAAAGGCAATACCCTCTTTCCTAGGGTTCCTGTTGAGGATCTGCTTCTTAAGCACATCACAAAGAGTCTGATGCCCTTTGAGGCTTTTGTACATGCCTGTCATATACAATTCCTTCAGCCCTGCATCGTCAGTAATACTAGCAATGTCCTCGGATGAGGAATTAGTGATAGCAGAGGCAGGTGAAGAATTTGTAACATTTGAAGCATTTAAACATTCAGGTGAAGAATTAGCATATTCACGTTCAATGCACTTTAAGCATGGAGGGTCAAATTCTTCCTCAGTAGCGTTGATTTGTTGAGCAAGTAATGAATCACGCTCCTTCTGAAGATCTTCATAATACACTTTTAGCTTCTCAAGATCTTGCTTTCTTTGAAGAAATTCATAATAAAGCTTCTCGTGATCAGTTAAGAGAGTTTTATGATGACTTTCAAGGTTGTCAAACTTAGACTGAAGTCTCTGAAGATTTTCAGTTAAGTCTTTAGTGCGGTCCATTTCATCACCCAACATATCATCACTTTTGTCTAGCATGTTTTGAAGTTTTTCAATAGCCTTTTGTTGTTTCACAGCAATCTTAGCAAGTTTGGAGTAGCTAGGCTTAAGATTTTCATCAGATTCATCCTCACTTGATTTAGAGGTGTTACCTTGGCAGCCTTTGCCATGAAGCAATAGGTGGGAGCGTAGTCGTCATTGCCTTCATCAACGTTGTTGGTGTTGCCATTTTCTTCAGAGTTGAAGATAGACTTGCTGACAAATGCAGTAGCAAGAGCTAGACTTGCCACACCTGACTCAGACTCCTCGGATGCCTCCTCTTCCTCATGATCCTCAGATTCAGCCTCAGAATCCATTTCCTTGCCAATGAATGTCCGAGCCTTCTTGGAGCTGCTCTTCTTGTGAGATGAAGACTTCGAGGATTTTGATGATGAAGACTTTGAAGATTTCTTCTTCTTCTTGGCATCATCAGAATTGTAATCCTTGTATTTCTTCTTCTTTAGTTCCTTGTCCCACTGAGGACAATCTTGAATGTAGTGACCATGCTTCTTGCATTTGTGGCATAGCCTTCTCTTATAGTCACTTGATGAGGAATCACTGCTCCTTGAAGATTTTCCAAAGCAACCACATCTTGAGAATTTCTGGAATTTCTTCACGAGCAGTGCTAGCTCCTGGCTCAATTCTTCAGGATCACCAAGGCTACTACCAGAATCTTCACATTCCGGTTCAGACACTGCCTTGGCCTTCAGGGCACGTGGTTTGCCATAGCTTGAACCATAGAGATCTCTCTTTTCAGCAAGCTGGAACTCATGAGTATTTAGCCTCTAGAGGATATCAGCGGGATCTAGTGACTTGTAATCAGCACACTCTTGAATCATCAGTGCTAGAGTGTCAAATGATGAATCAAGTGATCTCAGCAATTTCTTCACCACCTCATGATCGATGATGTTAGTGGCACCGAGCGCTTGAAGCTCATTTGAGATATCAGTGAGGCGATCGAAGGTTTGCTGAACATTTTCATTGTCGAGTCTTTTGAAGCGGTTGAAGAGATTGCGAAGAACATCAACACGAGAGTCACGTTGAATTGAGACTCCTTCGTTTACTTTGGAGAGCCTATCCCAGATAAGCTTAGCAGTTTCCAAAGCACTCACTCTACCATACTGCCCTTTACTCAGATGACCACATATGATATTCTTCGCTTGAGAATCGAGTTGCTTGAATCTCTTCACATCAGCAGCATTCAGGGAAGGTGTGACTGAGGGAACACCATTTTCCACAACGTACCAGAGATCATTGTCAATTGCTTCAAGATGCATTCGCATCTTATTCTTCCAGTAGGGGTAGTCCATGCCATCGAAGGTAGGACACCCAGCAAAGACCTTGATCATACCTGCGGTCGACATAACTAGAACTCCAGGTGGTTAAACCAAAATCACACAGAACAAGGAAGTACCTTGCTCTAATACCAATTGAAAGTGCGTTATATCGACTAGAGGGGGGGTGAATAGGCAATTTTTATGAATTCTTCACCGAGGAATTTGCCGGTGAGGAAATTCCTTAGCGAAGAACTACTTGCAGCGGAATAAGTACTCAAAAGTAAGCATGACAGAATACACACATGGTCATCATGATGAAATGAAGACAAACACAGAGTACAGAAAGCGTAAACACAGGATAGCACAAGATGAAGACAAACAGACTAAAGAAATTGAACTGAGGAAATTGAGAAAGTCTTCAGTCAAAGTCTTCAAACATAGATATGAACAAACAATCAACACAGTAATGAGGAAATGAAAGAGTTGAGGAAATAGAACCAGTAAGGTTGGTGAAGACAATGATTTGGTAGACCAGTTCCAACTGCTATCTCAGTTGTACATCTGATTGGAGCGGCTGAGTATTTAAACTCGAGGACACACAATCCCGGACACCCAGTCACTGAGCATGCAGCTCAGGACACCAAGTCCTCATCGTATTCTCCTTGAACTAAGGTCACACAGACCTCGTCCAATCACTCGTGGTAAGTCTTCAGGTGACTTCCAAACCTTCACAGACTTTGGTCACTCGGCGATCCATAATTCCTCTTGGATGCTCTAGACCATGACGCCTAACCGTATGGAAGAAGCACAGTCTTCAAAGGTAAGAAGCGTCGGATCCACGCAGGATCAATCTCTTCAGTGATACTCAATCACTTTGGGTTTGCGGGTGTTTGGGTTTGGATTTTCCTCACTCGATGATTTTCGCTCAAAGTCCTCGGAGGATGTGTTGCTCTCAAATGACAAGTGTCAGTTTCTCTCGGAGCAGCCAACCAGCTAGTGGTTGTAGGGGGCGGCTATTTATAGCCTAGGGAGTAGCCCGACATGATAAGACATAAATGCCCTTCAATGATATGACCGTTATGTGGATAAGATATTTTGGGAGAGCTGGCGCGTAGCACAGCAATGGTCGGAAATTTGACTCTCAAATTCCTCAGGGCTATCATGTTCCTCACTGTGTAGGCAATCCGCACTGGCGAATTCCTAACTCCTCAGTCAGAGCAAATTCCTCAGCGACCAGAAGAACTTCGTCTCTGTCTCTGAAGAAATTGACTGAACTGTATGAGATTTCTAATGGCTTCACTCGAAGGGATTGGTAGGTGTAGGATTTTGAGTTGAGCATCACATGGAAATTTTTCCTTAGTATTTCCTCGACCCACTTTAACAGTACGGTGTTTCCTATGACTCAAGAATGAGAAAAACAAAACTATGAAAATGAAAGTCTTCAAGCTTCATATTCCTCGCATGTATATCAAGTCTTCATGGACACACCAATTTCTTCACTTTCAAAGTCTTCATGAAAGTCTTCAGAAATACCAAAATCTTTAGTCGAAGATATTCATTTTTAGGGGTCGACTTTCTCTGTAAATATCAAACTCCTCATAGACTTATAGACCTGTGTATACTCATAAACACATTAGACCCTTAACCTATAAGTCTTCAATACACCAAAATCACTAAGGGGCACTAGATGCATTTACAACCCTCAAAAAAGAAAAAAGAAAAAAAAAGAAGTCGAACCCACGCAAATCACTCCACCACGCTTTCCCCATTCCCTCGCCATCGCCGTCGCCGCACATGATCTTCCCGTGAGTCCCTGATCTTGATCGTACACATTTGCATGCATGATTAATGTACAATTGAATCGGGGGCATCACAGAGTACTGTGCAGTAACCACACCGCCACCGAACCTCAGGCCAAACACTTACATCGTTTTCCTTCTTTTCTTCTTTCTATTTTTTTCTTTTTTCTTCTTCTTGGTTCAAAGAATTTTTTAAAATTTGTGAATTATTTCTTCAAAATAAATGAACTTTTTCTAAAAATTGATGAAGTTTTTTTTTTTAAATTTGATGAACTTTTTTCAAATTCGATGAACTTATTTTTCAAACTCAATGAAGTTTTCTTCAAAAGCGTTGAACTTTTTTCGATGAAGTTTAGAGCACATTTCATACCACATCCAGAAAAGAGTGCTACCGTTGAGTTGCAGGCATGAAAGTCGACCACCACAGCTACGATGTAGCCAAAA
Source organism: Triticum dicoccoides (assembly GCF_002162155.2). Lineage (NCBI taxonomy): Eukaryota > Viridiplantae > Streptophyta > Magnoliopsida > Poales > Poaceae > Triticum > Triticum dicoccoides. The sequence continues at coordinate 107,052,186 of NC_041383.1, forward strand.
TGGATAACATCATGAAACCATAGTACCAAACCTATGGTTCCAGTAATCCATCACCACTATCTACCACAACATCACATGGTCACAGATCAACACTCTGCAATGCTACCATTGTCCATAAATCTATCCCTAGCACATACTCATAGACCTAAGTTATATCAAGTAGGGAGGGGAGTGATAGAACTTACAGCCAACGGTGAGTAGGGAGGTGACGCGGAACTCATCGGAGAAGAGGAGGATGACGAAGTGCAGCCATCGTCTACTGTCGGCCGAAGAAGAGGTGCAGTTTACCTGCTAGTTGCAGACGAATTCGCCCGAGATGGATAGCGTGAAGGGGGGAAATGGTGGTGGGAAATCAGGATGAGGTGACGTGGGCTAAATAGCGTCCGATTCGGCAGGAGGTGTCCCAATTCCTCCCACCGTTTTTTCACGAATGCGCGCGAGCTCACGCCATCCCCCCCTCGCATCGGCTCGGCATCATGCTCCTCTACGCTGCACGCCGCGAGCCCGACTGAGAGAAAAATGGTCGACTCGGCCGTTCCCAGCGGGCCTGGCTGGGAGATGCTCTAAACTTCGTGCGATGCGGCCAAACAAAAAAAGAAAGGAAAAACAAACAAGTACTCCCTCCGTCCGGAAATACTTGTTGAAAAGATGATAGAAATGGATGTATCTAAAACTAAAATACATTTAGATTCATCCATTTCTCGGACAAGTATTTTCGGACGGAGAGAGTATTTTTTCACGAGAAGAACAACAAAAAGATGAAGGAAATTCGTGCATATGAGCGCTCTAAAAAAAGCCCAGCCCATCATCAGATCAACACTGATTGGTGGGGTCACTTGGTCAGCGACAAGGTCGAACCAGACCACGCAAATCCTCACCCCTCTCTCTTGCTCTTGCACCGGCTGTTCCTCGCCGCCGGGCGCCGGCGCCACCGCGCCGCCACCATGCTCCGCCTCCGGAAATGCATCCTCACCCAGCTCCTCCCTTCCTCCTCCGCCTCTCCCATCTCCCACCTCAGCTGCCTCTTCTCCGCCGCCGTGCCCGCTGTTTCCCCCAACCCTAGCTTCGCCGTGGAGGAGTACCTCGTCGCCACCTGCGGCCTCACCCGACCACAGGCCGCCAAGGCCTCCGCCAAGCTGTCCCACCTCAAATCCCCCGCCAAGCCCGACGCCGTCCTCGCCTTCCTCGCCGGCCTCGGCCTCTCCGCCGCCGACGTCGCAGCTCTTGTTGCCAAGGACCCGCTGTTCCTCTGCGCCGGCGTCGAGAGAACCCTGTACCCCGTCGTCGTCCGGCTCACCGACCTCGGTCTCGCGCGTCCTGATATCGCACGCCTCGTCTCGCTAGCCGGTGAGTATTTCAGACGTAGATTTGTTGCCTCAAGGCTACCCTACTTCATGTCCCTCTTCGGATCCTACGACAACCTCCTCCGGGTACTCAAGAACAACCCCAATCTCCTGGGAAGCGACCTCGACAGGGTTGTCAAACCCAACATCGTGTTACTGCAGGAGTGCGGGCTAGGTGTTTGCGATATTGCCAAGCTGTGCATCCGTGTGCCATGGATGCTCAGCATCAACCCGGAGCGCGTCCAGGCGATAGTGGCGTCTGCTGAACGACTTGGTGTGCCCCGTGGATCAAGGATGTTCAGGCATGCCTTGCATGGTGTTGCATTTTTTGACGACGAGAAGATCACCGCCAAAGTGGAACTCTTGAAGAAGACGTTCAGGTGGTCAGATGCCGAGGTGGGTATTGCTGTTTCTAAGGCTCCAATTGTGCTGAAGAAGAGTAAGGAATCACTGCACCGTAGGTCCGAGTTCCTCATCTCTGAGGTGGGGTTGGAACCTGGGTACATTGCTTATCGCCCAGCAATGCTCAGTTACAGCCTGGAAGGCCGGATGAGACCCCGGTACTATGTTGTAAAGTTTCTCAAGGAAAATGGATTGCTCAAGCGTGACCTGAGCTACTTTACTGTTTTCAAGGAGTCCGAGAAGGCATTCAAGGAGATGTTCATACACCCTCATAAGGAAGCTGCACCGCACCTTGGGAAAGACTACGATGCTGCTTGCAAAGGGGAAGTGCCCACTAATTTCAGATTCATGTAACCCAGGAATGGGCTCTGATGTAACTGTGTGCTTGTTGTTCGCTGCTGTATGTCAGTTAGATGCTGGGTTGGTTGTTGTTAACATGTGATGAAACTGATAACTTGATTCCTGAATACTGATATGTAATGTCTTCACTCAGCAGAGAACAAACCATGGATCGGCTATCAAATATTTTGTCCTCATTCATGTAATATGAGAGAGGTTCATATGCCCTCATAAGGATGCTCCAGCGCATCTCGCTGAAGACTATGCAAGAGCTTGCAGAGGGGAGGTTCCAGCTAGATTCAGTTTTACATGAACCAAGACTAATAAGAAAATTGGTATGTTCATTATGTCATTCAGTAGAGAAGAAACCATGCACCGCACTGCTATGAACCTGTCTTTGTCATATTGCACACCTTGGAGCTAGGAGAGTATGAGATCAGGGTATTCTGCAAATTCTTTGAAGTATCAATGAGTAGTATTTCTGCACACTCTCTGTTTGTATGTTCTGAAATGGCCATTTCAGTTTTGAATGCAACCCTCTATCTATCTTTCCATGAAAGAATGTTCTCATTTTGGCCATGAAGATGATATGAAGTCTCAACCTTTCCTTTGCATGAAATTTTTGGACCCCTTTTTCAGTGAGAAACAATTTTGGATTTGTTGATGTGCTGATCACTGTTGAAGATCCAGTTTTGATCTAGTTTGTTGGTTGGTTGGTTGCTTGCTTTAGTTCTTCTAAGCTGAAATATTCCTTCTTCCTGGAGTAGCTTTGTTTATAAGATATTAACTGTTGTGAAAGCAGGCCATTGTTGAGTAGCATTTAACGATCAGCTGTGTCCCGCCCTTGTCTGGTGCTTGTTGAAATTATAGAGTCAAGATTAATGAAATGTAGGCGAAGTGAACAGGTTGGCTGATGAAGTGACTTACCACGAGGTGAGAAGATATGGAGTTCTTAGATATGGAATTCTTCCTCAAGCAAAAAGTGGCTGGGCAATAGGAGCATACTGATTTACTGAATTTGAATTTTTGCAATTGAAGATGTGCTGAAACTGGATGTAGATGCTGCTTTCTTTTCCAGGAAACGATGTGAAACATGTTGGCATTGGCTTTGATGCACTATACATGATTCTGAAGGCTCTGTAAGTTGATGATGCCCTGAAGATTCAGTGACAAGTATGGCCTGACGCTGGTGTAAGTTTTATTCAGGGAAGCTCCTACTTGTCTCTTTTTTGAATTTTGCAAGTTAAAGTAAACCTTCTAGTATTATACTAGAGATTGTAACAAGGTGGCTGACGAGTTGCTGTCGCATGCCTGTCGGATTCATCAGCTCAGCTTAGTGAGGCAAACTGAACAAAATAGCAGCATCTTGTGCTTTAATCAATCCATACTTGGAGCTCCGTGCGCTTATATTTGAAAAAAAATGAACGAATCATGCATGCATGTAAACAGAAAGTGTGATGTAAATTTTCTACTCTGAATTCTGAATTTGAATCAGAGCAGAAAGTTAACAGCAACCTTATAACAAAGTTTTTTTGCTGTACTTTTCCCCTCCAACACGGCATTTTCTATATTTGGCTGCCAGAAGCTAATACGGCTAACATTAATAGACGCTTCGCTTCAGACTCTTCAGAGCCACAACTCAGTATTTTCTATTATCACAGCGGCATCTCTCATTTTCTCATCTTAAAAAAATCAATGATTAGAGGTTTCTGAGCAAAAAGCTATTCTGTAGTTTTCATAAATGTCTAATTCAGTCTATTAAAATGGGCATATTTTCATACAGGTTCGGCGAAGGAGAGATGTCATTTAAAAGTGCGAATAAAATTGTTTTACCCTATAATTTAAAGTGTGCATTTTTAGTATCTGATGTACTGAAGGCATGTGATGAATACCAATTGCAAATGCTAGCTGATTGCATCGTTCTTATTTCTGGAATTTCTTCAATATTTTCTCTAAATGTTGGTTGTGCAGATCTGACACGGAAAATGAGAGGAAGAATTTAGGGTGACATATTGGTGAGGAAGAACGACTGATTTCTTTTCTCTCTCGCTTCTGAACACTATATGGTCCTACTTATTGTTGCATGGTTAACAATGCAAATTGCAAACCACCAGTGGAGTTACATGTATAGTGCAAATGCGAGACAATAGAACGAATTTGGAGTTTTTCATATCTGCTCCACAGAGACAATTGTTATAATTTTCGGGGTCAAAACAGGAGCTGTATTTTATCATCAACTGTCAGCACCTTGCCTTCATCATGTATTAAGTTTACTAGTGGCTAAGATTTTTTTTTGGTTTAGTCTGTTGCATGCTACTTTGGTCGCTGCTAGCTCTTGATGAGACTGATACTTTCGTTCCTTGATGGCAATTCTTCGATGCATTACAAAAAAAAAAACTATTTTCAGCTTAGTAGGTGGTTTGTTGCAAGAATTTTAGTATTTTCACCAAGCAGACCATGAAGTTAGCTGGTACGATCACTGGGCAGAAGAAAATGATATGGAAAGCATCATATATAGAAGGTGATAATGGTTCACGTAGTCATCGTCACACGTATGGACATCATACATCATATATCAGTAGGAATCAAGAGGGATTGTTCCTTGCCTCCTTTGTACTTGCAACTCTTTATTTTAGAGCAAGCATGGCACCAACTTGACTACCACGGTCCGGTCCATTCGTTCAGTGTGGTAAGTAGAGAAACTACTACTACCTGTAGGTTAACCCCTCTTTTCTTAATGTGTGAGCTTCTTCAGAGAACTAGCCTTTATTCCTTGAAAGGCAGAGAGGTGAGACATGGCAGGGCACTGGAGTTGTTGTCCCTTTCTCTAATCCAAACCACTTGAACTCAAAGTTTTCAATTTACTGAATATACACGGTAATTTCTTTCTCTGTTCCAGAGGGAGAAGATGTGCTAGAATTTGAGTTTACTAAATTGGAGCGAGCTCTCCATTGAAACATTCATTTGTCTAGGTGCCCGTGTTCTTAACTTGTGTGAAATTCTAATAAATGCGAACATCATGCATGCCATTTGAACATGGTTGAAAGCAGCATTGAAAACTAAACGTGTGGTTACAAGCTCTCTTTTCTCTGTCACAAACAGTTGACCATTTTTGCACCTTTTTTTGCCATTGAGATTAACTGCATTTCTAAACATGAGAAATGTTTTACATGAGAAATGTTTTGTCTTCTCATAAACCTACTGCAACTTGTTGCAGGCATCAGTCAACAACAAGAATGGAGAGAGTGAAGCAGAACTCGGAGAAAATTAATGAAGCAAAAGCTAAGACATCAGTCTTCCATTTTCGCGTTCCCGTGTTCGTCTCCAAGTTGGATTATAGATAGCCAAGTGAGGTCTAGTGCATATACTCTTGTGCAAAAATTTTAATTGAGAATGCCTGTCGTGTCACAAAGTCGCTCTTAAATGGGGTTTATACAAAAAGCTACTCTTATTGAGAGGTGCTATGCAAAATTTGCATCGCTCGACCCACAAAGTGGTCGTGGAAAATAGATATGATCATACCGTGTGTAAAATTTGACAAGATGAGAGGTCACCTTGTGTTTTTTTTCTTTTATTTTGAAAGATAATATTTCCACCACCACTAAACTCATTCTATTCACCTAAAAATTAAGAATTTAATTTTAGATTTAAATATACTCACTTTTATTCAAAAAATTGCATGAGAATATCACATTTGCATTTGAATACTCTAAAACTTCAAAGTATGATATTTGCAAATTTCAAAAGATAGGTCCATATGTATCAATTTTTTGAATATCCCTCTTCCGTCGGAATTCTCACGGGAGTGGCGACACAGAGGAGAAGGTGTTTTTCTTATGTTCGAGTGTGCAGTTTTAATAAGTTATTTTTTGATTATTACATGGATTTTTCTAACCAAATATTTGAAGTGACTCCTATCTATTATAAGGGTTCATCACCAGTACAAAAGCATCCCGGACATAATAAGAATTACATTGAGGTCCCTCAGCCACCGAACAACCACTACGTTGCTAGGACGAGCCACCGACGCACCGCTATCGCCAATTCCTTATCAGAGCTTGTCCGACCTTGTCGATTATAGCCAAAAAGACTTTGTGCATGTGCCCCTAAGGACGTCACTCCAGAGCTGCAGTCGTCACTATTGAACTCTTTTATGGACCCGAAGTATCTAACACCAAAAAATCCCCATCTTGCACTCACGGCGTGAAACTCATTCTATTCACCTAACAAATACGAATTCAATTTTAGATTTAAGTATACTCATTTTTATTCAAATTAATTGCATGAGAATATCGCATTTGCATTTGAATCTCTAAAACTTGAAAGTATGATGCTTGCAAAGTTCAAAAGATAGGTCCATATGTATCGGATTTTTGAATATTCCTCTTCCATCGAATTTTTCATGGGAGTGGCGACGAAGAGGAGAAGGTGTTTTCCTTATGTTCGAGTGTACAGTTTTAGTAAGTGAATTTCTGATCATTACATGGATTTTTGTAAACAAATATTTTAAATGACTCTTATCTATTATAAAGGTTCATCACCAGTACAAAAGCATCCCGAACATAATAAGAGTTACATTGAGGTCCGTCAGCCACCGAACAACCACTACGCTGCTAGGATGAGCCACCGACGCACCGCTATTGCCAATCGCTAACCGAAGCTGGCCTGGCCTTGTCGATGATAGTCAAAAAGTCTTAATGCATGTGCCTCTAAGGGCCATCACTCCAGAGCCACAATCGTCATTATTGAACTATTTTCTTGATCTGAACTGACACAAATAACTCGTCGTCTTGCATTCACGACATGAAACTCTAACCTCACGCGCACAAAAATTGGCCCTGCAAAAGACTAGACTGAGGTACCGGGGACCCCCTCCCCGCCGTGGGTTGCCGGAGCGGCAGACACAAGTGAGGAGAGTCTACAAGCGGTAGAGCATGGATGGAACGGACCTTCACCCTAGCCGCCACCAGTGAGAGGGAGGAATATAATTGTTCGTGGTTTTGTAACCGAATTGACAAAGTCAAATATCTAGAGAGTATCACTCTAGTTTTCTTAGAAGGAGTATCACTTTAGTTAAAAGAAAAGGTTTTCAGGCCCACTACGCTCACATTTTCCGGTTCGCCCAAACACGCAACTATAGTCTCGCTAGCCGTCGCCGCTCGTTTCCCCTGGCGCCCCTATTCCTCGCATTCAGCGAGTCTAACTTCCAGACTCACTGAAGGGGGTGAGCAAGGTGGGCCGACCCATGCGCCCCGTACCATAGCCTGTTTTTTTTTTGTTTTTTCTATATTTTTTGTTTTCGTTTTTTTGTTTATACTTTAAAAAATTCTACTGTTGAACAAGTATTTTAAAAAACACTACAAAAATATTTGAAAAATGTTGAAAAAGTATTTCAAAAATGTTGAATGAGTATTTCAAAAATGTTAACCTAGTATTTGAAAATGTTGAACAAATATTTTTAAAATTTTGAACAAGTATTTGAATAAATGTTGAACAAGTATTTGAAAAAATATTGATCATCTATATAAAAAAATGTTGAACAAGTATTTGAAAAATATTGAACAAATGTTTGAAGAAATGTTGATCACGTATATAAAAAATGTTGAACAAGTATTTAAAAAATATAAAACAGGTATTTAAAAAATATTGATCATGTTGAACCAATATTTGAAAAGTGTTGAACAAATATTTAAAAAACATGTTGAACAAGTATTTAAAAATGTTGATCATGTATATAAAAATATTAAACAAGTTTTTGAAAAATGTTGACAAAGTATTTAAAAAATAGTGAGCAAGTATTTAAAAAATGTTGATGATGTATATAAGAATGGAGAATGAAACAACAAAAAGAAACAAAGAAAAAACAAGAAAAATGAAACAACTCAGAGAAGAAAGAAGAAAAGAATGAAACATCAGAGAAGAAAACAAAATAAGAAGGAAAGAAATAAAGAAAAACAACGAAAAAAGAAAGAAAATAAAAAATAAAATGGAAATAGAGAAAAATCAGTGACAAAGCAAAAGAAAAAGAAAAAGAAAAAATATAAAAACGGAGAAGAAACAGCGGAAAAACAACTTGTTTCGACTGAAGTAAGGTCGCCTTACTAGTACATCACGAACACAAGCCTAGCCGAGTGGTTAGTTGCGCATTTACTGTATTTACTGTGCGCGTTTGGAGCCGGCCCATTAGGGCATGTACAATGGTCGATAAGGTAGTTTTATCTTAAATCTTGCATGTAATTTAGAGATGACAAAAGAACATGTATACAATGGGTCATTTCTTAGCCTTATCATCAATAACTAGTTATTCCTAAAAATGTGGTGAGACATATTGTGCTAAGAGATCATCTCTTGCCTTCTCTTAATTAAGAGAAGACAAGCCTTTTTTTATGATTTCTCTCTCATCCATCTCATCATTTATCCTACATGACATTGCTAAGATAGAACCATTGTACATGCCCTTACTGTAGACCCCTTCTGCGAGATATCTCCTAGGTCTACCTGAAGCCGAGAAATAGCTTTGCAGAGGGTTGCGCGAGCTTTTTTGATTTCTGCACAGTATTTCTACTGGTTTTGGGAACCTTCCAGAAGGTTCCTGAACCATGTTTTCCATTTTTGTGTTTTTTATCGTTTTCTTATTTTTCTTTTCTTTTTTGGTTTTCCCCATTTATTTTTTTGTGTTTATTTTTTTCTTAACTGAAAAATTCATATAAAATTTAAAAATGTAAAACTTTGTTCAAAATATCAAAATTTGATTACTTTCTCAAGCAAAATGGATTCAAAATTTTTGTCACTCTTTTAAAAAAAAAATCTTCGGAACTACAATGTTTTTGTTCATCTTTTACAAAAATGTTCTATTTTTATACCAACCGTTCAAATTTTCCAATAATGTTCTGAAAGTCGAACTTTGTTCGTGTTTTCAAAAACCGTTCACATTTTTAATAAAATTCTGGAATTTTTTTATGTGTTTAGAAAATTTTTCAAGTTTTTTTAAACCACCTTTTAAAAATGTTTATAATTTTCATATTTGTTCACTTTTTTCAAAAATTGTTCAATTTTTCAAAAAAAATACGAATTTTGAAATTTGTGCATCCTTTCATAAATTGTGCACGTGTTTTGTGTAGAATTTCAGATTTTTCTTCACATTTTTCACAATTTGTACACTTTTTTACAAAAATGTTCGGTATTTCTATATTTGTTCATGTTTTTAGACATTGTTCACTTTTTAAAAACAGTTGGAATTTAGAAATTTAATCATGTTCTTTGTATAGAAATTTTAAAAAAAATCACATCTACAAATTTGTTCACGTTTTTCAGAAAGTGTTCGAAAATTCAAAAAGAATAGAATTTGAAATTTTTGGCCATGCTTTCAAAAAGAAATCACCAAAATGATTGTTCACATTTTCCAAAAGTTGTTTGCGTTTGTCAAAAAAGTTGGGAATTTTTTAGAAGAGATCGATACTTTTGGGAAAAATACTCAGATATACCGTTGTAATTAGTTTTTAATAGTTTGCGGTGCCAATTAGTCACTAACAGGTAGGTGTGGCGGCTAGCTTTACACTTTATTTAGCGTGGGATATCGATTTCGATCACTAGTACCGTGTGTTTTTTTATTTTGCGAATTTTACATAGGCACCGCGCTAGAGTTCAATCGCTCGCCCACTTGCAGTGCCCGCATGTGCGAACCTCTGCCAATCTGCCGCTCCGCAAAGAGCGGCAGATAGGAGGTCCTCGTTTTCCCCGTCCTCTCGTAGCCGCCGCCGTGCTCCATTTTCCGGTTGGCACAGACCACACAACTTTAGGCCCCGTTCGGTTCACGGGATTTGCGGCCATTCCAAAGGAAAATTAGCTTGTACAGGTTCTCTTTCCTATTAGCTGTTCGGTTCAAAGGAAGAATACAAAACATTCCAGAGGAAAGTATCCCTAGGCATCCAGATTTCACAGGATTGTGCAAATCCACCCGGAGCACATTTTTGGGCGGAGTCCCGAGGCAAACCGAGGAGTTGCACCTGTGTGGCAGAATAAAGTATTCAAGCAATGAAGTAGTACTCCACAGTAAAATATTGGGATAGCCACTGCTCATGACTCTAGTCGTTCTGTGTTTTTGTGAGCCACCCGAACGCAAGCCCTAGCTCCTTTCCCTTGTTTCATCTTTCCACAGTTCTCCACTGTTCACTCGGTCCAATTCCTATGCAGTTTGTTTTTCCTATGTTTTTTATGCCTGCACACCGAACGAAGCCTTAGTTACCAACTCCACCCCCTCATATCCGCCGCAAACGGCCTCCGTCGACACCTGCGGCCTTGCCTGAGCGCTGGCACTCAAGCCCTGCACCAAGCTCTCCCACCTCAAATCCACATCCAATCCCGACGCTGTCCTCGCCTTCCTCGCCCGCCTCGGCCTTTCCGGCGCCGAGGTCACCGCCCTAGTTGCCAAGGACTCGATGTTCCTCCGCACCGCGTCAAAAAAACCCTGGCCCCGTCGTCGTCGGGCTCGCCGGCCTCGGCCTATCTCGTTCTGACATCGCACGCCTTGTCTCGCTCAGCCGCGGCCAACTCCGTTGTATATCCATTGTCTCCAATCTGAAATATTGCTTGCGCTTCTTCGGCTCCTTTGAGGACCGCCTCCGGGTTCTTAAACGCCAAGCTGAGCTTCTCCGTGCCATGGATGATCAGCACCAACCCGAAGCACGTCCTGACAATGGTGTCACACATTCACCGAGTTCCGCTGACCAAAAACTTAGTAGTGTCTTGGCAAGTGGGGCCCACCAACAACAAGGCGATGGAGAAATGATGACGGTCTAAAATTTTCGGGTTTTGACTAAGAAAACTCGATAATTTTTTTGCCTTTTTCTTTTTTTATTACGGACTTTCAGGGGTCACCTCGATGCCGAGCTCCTGCGAAGAAACTCGGTAAAGACCTGAAATCCTGGCTCAGTCCATAAAATCCTGGCTCATGGTCTTACTGAACTTGCAAGAAATGCAGATCTTTTCGTCCTGGCGAATGTCCCTGAAGGATTATAAGAGATTTTCGTCATGGTCGAACCACGCTAATCCTCTCGCTCTCGCACTTTGTCAACCGGCCGTCGTTCCCCATCACCGGGATCCCTCGCCGCAGGCTGCACCGCGCCGCCATGCTCCAGCTACGTAGTCGCGTCATCGCCCATGTCATATCATGTCCAGCAACCTCTCCCGCATCCCCTGTCAGCCGCCTCCTCGCCGCCGCGGCGCCCGCCGTCTCCCCAAGCCCTAGCTTCGTCGTGGAGGAGTACCTGGTCTCCACCTGCGGCCTCACCCGACCCCAGGCCGTCAAAGCCTCCGCTAAGCTCTCCCACCTCAAGTCCCCCGCCAAGCCCGACGCTGTGCTCGCCTTCCTCGCCGGCCTCGGCCTCTTCGCCGCCGACGTCGCCTCCGTCGTCGCCAGAGACCCCCAGTTCCTCTGCGCCAAAGTGGAGAAAACCCTGACACCCAACGTCGTCGGGCTCACCGACCTCGGACTCTCGCCTTCTGACATCGCGCTCATCGTCTCGCTGTCCCGTCACAAATTCCGCTGCAGATCCATTGTCTCCAGGCTGCACTACTACCTCACTCTCTTTGGGTCCTCTGACAACTTCCTGCGGGCCCTCAAGAGGAACTTCTACCTTCTCTCGTCTGACCTCGACGGCGTCGTCAAGCCCAATGTCGCTTATCTGCACCAGTGCGGGCTAGGTGCTTGTGATATTGCCAGGCTCTGCATAGCTAGGCCATCCCTGCTCGGCATCAGCACGGAACGCATCCGGACACTAGTGGCCTGCGTCGAAGGTCTTGGTGTACCCCGTGGATCTCCGATGTTCAGACATGCGCTAAACGCTGTTGCATTCCTCAGCGAGGAGAAAATCACCGCCAATGTAGAGCACTTGAAGAAAATGTTCAGGTGGTCGGATGCCGAGGTGGGCATTGCTTTTTCTAAGGCTCCAACGTTGCTAACGAGGACCAAGGAATCGCTGCAGCGCAGGTCCGAGTTCCTCATCTCTGAGGTGGGGTTGGAACCGGCATACATTGCTTCTCGTCCGGCAGTACTCACATATAGCTTGGAGGGCCGGCTCAGACCCCGGTACTACGTTGTCAAATTTCTCAAGGAAAATGGATTGCTAGATCATGACCGGGACTACTATGCTGCAGTCATGATCAGCGAGAAGGTATTCGTCGAGAAGTTCATATGCCCTCATAACTCATAAGGATGCTGCACCGCATCTCGCTGAAGATTATGCAACAGCTTGCAGAGGGGAGGTTCCAGCTAGATTCAGTTTTACATGAACCAAGACTAATAAGAAAATTGGTATGTTCATTATGTCATTCGGTAGAGAAGAAAGCTTTGCACTGCTATGAACTTATCCTTCCTCATGTTGTCATATTGCACACATCTTGGAACTAGGAGAGTATGAGATCAGGGCATTCTGCAAATGCTTTGAAGTATCAATGAGTAGTATTTCTGCACATTCTCTGTTTGTATGTTCTGAAATGGCCATTTCAGTTTTGAATGCAACCCTCTATCTATCTTTCCATGAAAGAATGTTCTCATTTTGGCCATGAAGATGATATGAAGTCTCAACCTTTCCTTTGCATGAAATTTTTGGACCCCTTTTTCAGTGAGAAACAATTTTGGGTCTGTTGGTGGCCAGTTGGCTACAGTTTGCTGATCACTGCCAATGATGCAGTTTTGATCTAGTTTGTTGGTTGCTTGCTCTAGTTCATCTAAGCTAAATACCTTCTTCCTTCGTGCAGTAATTTTGACTATGAGATATTAACTATTGTTGAAGACGGCCATTATTTACTAGTAGTTTGTATCAGTTTATTTATTTATTTGTCTCGTGTATGGCCGATTCTTTCCTTGGGCCATCTGATCTCCAAACTGGCTAGTTGAGTAGTAGGATAGTAGCGTTTCTGTTGATTGCCAATTTGTATACACTACGTAACAGATATTTCAAGTGCCCTGGTATTCGTACCAGAGAAGCAAACCGATGCTTGTATGGTATGGTGCTGAAAAGCAGAGGGCAAAGGAGATGGTCGATGCTAATACCTGCGAAGAGATGTGATTTAAAGATCAACTGTGTGTCCCTTCTCTGGTACTTGTTGAAATTGTAGAAACAAGATTAATGAAATCTAGGCGAGGGGAACGGGTCGAATGATGAAGTGACTTACCACCAGGTGAGAAGATGTTGAAAAGGGCTGGGCAATAGAAGCATGCTGATTTACTGAATGTGGATGGTGCTTTCTTTCTTCCAGGTGAAGATGTGCTGAAACCGGATGTAGATGGTGCTTTTCTTCTTCTTCCAGGAAACGAGACGAAACATGGCGGCAATGGCTTGGCTGTACTATACATTATTCTGAAGGTTCTGTTAGTTTTTGACACCCTGAAGCTTCAGCAACAAGTATGGCCTGACAATGCATGAGTTTTATTCAGGGAAGCACCTACTTTTCTCTTTTTTGCATCTTGCAAGTTAAGTAATCCTTCTAGTATTGTACTATAGCTTTGAATAAACTAGCAGCATCTGGTGCTTTAATCAATTTTCTACATTTTGGTGCATCTTCACTTGGATGTAAACAATCTGAACGAGTCACGCATGCATGTAAAAAGTAGGCGGTATGTAAATTTTGTACTCTGAAGTCTGAACCCTGAATTCGAACCAGAGCTGAACGTTAGCCATGAATCTTTCAAACTTCATGTGTGAACTCTGAAACTTATTATACCCAATTCAAGTGTGAAGCTATAGTAAGCATTTAGAAATCTTTCAGGAGCCAGGTTAACTCGAATCTGAGCAGTAAGTTACCAGCAGCTAATAGGCTAAACTTTTATTTACAATTTCACTCCAGTCTCTTCAGAGCCACAACTATTATACTCAGATGAAGAGTATTAACATTTTCCATTATCATAGCAGCATATGTATGACGAGAGGTCTTATGTTTTCAAAACGTTGGGACTGGGCTTAACTGATTATGATGAAAAATCACTTTCTTTTCTTAAATACATCAGTGATTAGAGGATTTTGATTCTCCTGTCGTTTTCATAAATGTCCAATTTAGTCTATTAAAATAGGCATATTTTCATATAGGTTCACCAAAAGGGAAGTGTCATTTTTACATTGTCAGCAGATAAAACTGTTTTACATTGAATTCTAAAGCGTGCATTTAGTATCTAATGTATTGAAGGCACGGTGATGAAATCCAAGTGCAAATGCTAGTTGATTAGCATCATTCTTATTTCTGCAATTTATTTCTCCAACATTTATGCATATCCATTTCGAGTAGATAAATAAACTTCACTAGTGAACTTACCGCCTGAAGGCAATGTGCTGAAAATTGATAATGAAATACAGCTCCTGAATTAATCCCGAAAATTATAACAATTATCTCTATGGAGCAGAGACGGAAAGACCACCGCGGACGTGAGGACGACCAGGAGAGCGGCACCAACTGGAGGATGATGTAGTACTGCTTCTGTTTCCAGATCAAACTCAACAAGGTTGTATACCAACTGAACTTTTACACGAAGAGGAGAGCCTAATGATGAGATATTCAGGGGATTGAACAGGACTATAAATCGATGAGTCTAAATAAACAGTGGCTGGGTTTGAACATGGACAGGTATGGTGCCACGTATGGGGATTCAGCATAAGATAGTCCAAACTACAACCACATCAAAGTGCTCTTTCTTTCTTCTGGTCGTTGCTAGCTCCTGATGAAACTGATACTTGATGAACGGGTTTAGATCTTGATTGCATGATGTGGGTGCGGTCACAACAATTTCAATGTGGTTAGCCGGTCGGCACTCATTCTCTGTTGGATACAACATATTATCAGGGCATCTTATTTTTCTACAGTATTTAATAAATCATAAAGAAATAGAATTAAAAAAAAAGTCTGAAATATATTTTACAACAACAAAAATGTACTCAAGGGGACGAAAATGTACGATGAAAGTGCCTTTCTCAGCTTGAGCTCTGGTGAACAGTAAAATCTGAAAAGA
Source organism: Triticum dicoccoides (assembly GCF_002162155.2). Lineage (NCBI taxonomy): Eukaryota > Viridiplantae > Streptophyta > Magnoliopsida > Poales > Poaceae > Triticum > Triticum dicoccoides. The sequence goes on from NC_041383.1 coordinate 107,067,270, forward strand.
TTGAAAAAAATTCAAAAATAATTTGAATTTTATTTGTGGCAAGATTTGACAAATGTTTTCGTTGCATGCAAAGTTTCATTACGAAATAACGTTCTAGGAGGTCATGGCAAGAAAACAAAATCAATGCTCGAAAAATAGCTTTTTAAGCATCAATTTTGTTTTTTTATAATGCCACAATAATACTAATTGCCAAAAGAGTCACTGGACCTAGACGAGTCAGCTTGAGATGCCGGCATGAGACTGACGAGTGGGACCCACCACTTGGGTTCGTTCAACCAGAGCAGCCGCCCATCGCGCTTGCTTTCCCCATTCCATCACCGCCGCCGTCGTCGCGCTCGCCGTCTCCTAACTTCTCCGCGGCTGCGCCATGCTCCGCCTCCGAAGCTGCATCCTCGCCCAACTCATCTCTTCTCCCACCACCATCTCATCCTCCGCCTCCTCACTGCGGCAACGCTTGCCGTTTCCCCGAATCCCCGATTTCGCCATCGACGAATACCTCGTCCGAACCTGCGGTCTCAGCCGAGCCCAAGCACTCAAGGCCTCCCCGAAGCTCTCCCACCTCAAGTCCCCTGCCAATCCTGACGTCGTGCTCACCTTCCTTGCCGGCCTCGGCCTCTCCGGCGCCGACGTCGCTACCCTGGTTACACTTCTTGCCAAACCGTAGAATCTAAAAACTACTCCCTCCGTTCGAAATTACTTGTCGTGGAAATGGATGTATCTAGATGTATTTTAGTTCTAGATACATCCATTTTCGAGACAAGTAATTCCGAACGGAGGGAGTACAACTAAAAGGGGTAAGGAATTACCTTCTGCTCCACCTGCTCCTCGCCAGAGCCGCCCTCCACCTTTTCCACCATGTGCGCCTCGCCAGAGTCCGCCTCCACCTCCGGCGCCTCGCCGGAGCTCGCCAGCGTGGGAGCGTCTAGCTGGACCGCGCCGCTCCAGCCCGCCTCCACCTTCTTCGGATCTGCAGCATCTACTGCACCTACCTGGACACCAGCATCGTCCTGCACCACTGCAGGCGCCGCGACCTGCTGCGCTAGCGCCACCAGATCTGCGCCCCAATCAGGGCGCTCACGACGTCCGTCCTCCATGGCAATGGAGGTGATGGAGAGGATGCAGTGGGGGAGAGGGAGATGGCGCGGTGGGAGAGGATACGGTGGGAGAGGAGAGGAAGACGATGCAGCGGGGGGAGAGGGGAGCACCGAAGCAGAAACGCAAGTTCAAAGCACCTGCGCGCCACCCTCTAGGCGCCCACCGCAAGCAGGGTTTTGCCCCGTGGCATGAACTAACAATGCTGACAGGGCTGCCTTTTCCTGGTGGTGTGAGCCGACGATGACACTAGGGACATAGGTGCACGAGCGGCTCGGGGGCGAGCCGTAGCGCGATGTTTTTCTTTTGCATGGTAATGCACGTCTCATTCATATCATAAAGATCAAAATACAAGCCACGTAAAGAGCAACATGACAAAACTGAAAAGACAACAGAACATCTCTGAGCTTGACACCAAAGCCCTTCACCTGCCTCCAGCACAACCATAGCAGCCACCGAAGAAAAAAAATGACAGATCACCTCCTCACCCAAGCTCGACGTGGCTTCATCGCTGATATGCGGCTTTGCGGACCTCCAAGGTGGCTCACCAAAAGTGAAGCCATTGTCGTTGAATGAATCAGAATAGGGCAACACCCCGGACACACCATTGAACTCCAGATCTGGCACCCCACCTTGACTAAGACGCCGAAGAAGGAACCCATACCTATCATCCACCAACCACAACCCCAGCACACGTTCCGTCTTCCAAATATCGCCGATGCATACCACAATCTGCATCTGCTCCTGGACTACCTCCCAAGCTCCGCGCTGACGTTGGAGCAGACGCTGTCGCAACGGCGGAGCCCGATGACACATGTCCACCACAAGGATGCCGCCGCCGCTACAACATCCCCACTTGAACAAACTAGTTCCCAAATATATCCCCAACCATAGGACTGATGGCCTCATTGGGGAAGGATCCGAAGCTTCTTTATTCAGCGCCGCCATCATCGCCACTGAAGCCAAGACAAAGAACGACCAAAAAACCCAAGCTACTAGGGCCTAACCTAAAGCTACATGATCCGCACGCATAAATCCGGCGACCCCTCTCACCATCAACGACCGAGGTCGTGGATAGAGGGAAGCCGCCGAAGGAAGGCGGCGGAAGGAACTCTCTTGCAGCGACTAGGGTTTCTACCCTCGCCCCCACCCTCCCGGGCCCGAGAGGAAAAACCGTAGCGTGATGTTTTGTACTCCCTCGGTTTCTTTGTACTCCACGTATAAGATTTTTCTTGAGTCAAACTTCATAAAGTTTGATCAAATTTATATTAAAAATATTAACATCTACAATAATAAAGATATACAATATGAGAATTAATTTCATGATTCATCTAATGACATTTTTTTATATATTTTGAATGTTAATTTTGTTTTCTATAATATTGATCAAATATTACAAAGTTTGACTTCACACACCACTTATATGCAGAGTAAAGAAACACCCAGAGGTAGTACTACCAATACTTGGCACATGTTTCTTCATTTTGTTTGTTTTGAGACATTGTTTCTTCATTTTGTGTTTTTTAGGGATATTTATTCATTTTATGTTTTTTAGGAACATTTCTTCATTTTATGTTATTTTAGAATCATTTCTTCATTTTATGTGATTATAAATTTCTTCATTTTTTAGGCCAAAATTTTATGTGATTATTCATTTTAGCTGCCTTCTCCTCCTCCATTCACGCAGCGTCTCAGGTTGGTTGGACAGCGGCGCAACGTGGTATGATCTCCGCCAAGGCGCCGGCACCGGCGGCAGGTATCTGGTCGCATGGCGATGCATGCAGACCTCCATGATAAGGGTGCATGAATGCATGCTGGGACGTGTATACAGGGGAAATACACTTTGGTTCCTCATTGTATATGTATCCTATATGGGGATTTTTTTAATATTTTAATAAAAAGTCAAAATAGGTAAGAACTATTTTGACAAAACACTTAACTTATTTTTGCACTAGTATATAAATCTCGACCAAAAAAACCAAAGTTGACCTCATAGCAAAAAGACAAAAATTATTTGCTATTATAGGTCACTGTTCACACTATTTTAGCCAAAAAAATTGTCTTTTTCGAAAAGAAGTCAAATGGATATTTTTTTCTGGATTTTTTTCTCACGAGTAAAGGTCAAGTTTATTTCAAAAATATTTTCAGAAATTTTTGACTTTTTGTTGAATTTCTAATTTTTTTTCATATAAGGTGCATATGTCTCCATAGACCAAAAATTCCCCTCCGTGTATACAGCAGCTATTTATGTGTACTAAGTACTGACAAGTGCACGAGCGTGCTGCAGGTGGTGCGTGCGGGTACCAGGACGACGTGGAGAAGCCGCCGTTCTCCTCCATGATCGCGGCGGGCGGCCCCTCCATCTTCAAGGACGGCAAGGGCTGCGGCGTTTGCTATCAGGTTAAATGCACCGGGAATGCCCCTTGCTTCGGCCGCCCGGTGACCGTGGTCGTCACAGATCTGTGCCCCGGCGGCGAGGCGTGTCTGGCCGAGGCTGCCCACTTCAACCTCAGCGGCAAGGCGTTCGATGCCATGGCGAAGCCCGGCCAAGCCGACAACCTCCGCGACGCCGGCGACATTAGGGTCCAGTACCACCGGTATGCTCTCGCTAGTTAGCTGGCGCACGCACTCATGCCCAGTGGTCCGCTCCACCTCCATGCATGTTCGTGTGATCAACTGCTCAATAGTTTTTTTTTGAACATCAGTAACAGACACAAGCGCTCATATACACGCGCATACACTCACCCCTATAAATGCACACATGCACATCCTATCCCTATGAGCACCTCCGAAAGACTGAGCCGACATATCATCTTAAAATTTACGAAGTCATCGTAGGCATCTTCGGGAACGTCTCCTACTGAATGTTTTCACCAGGATTTACGGGAACGTCTCCTCCCACTGAATGCACATCGCCGGAAATCCTGAAATAAATTCAGGAATAAATGTGAGCTGAGGATACCACAGTCCCTCTAACCATCCAACCACAGGTTGGTTCGCAACTGCTCAACAGATTGATTGTATCACCTCTTTGATTTCTTCGGCCGCAGGGTTCCATGCAAGTGGCGCGGGCTGAACTATCTCGCGGTGCTCATCAACCACGAGTCCGGCGACGATGACCTGTCGACGGTGGAGCTTCAGCAGCGCGGCCGTAGCTGGGCACCGATGCAGCAGTTGTTGGGCGCGGTGTGGAAGTACAGCTCCGAGCCCACCCTGCAGGCGCCCATATCGATCCGCCTCACCACCAGCGCCGGCAAGGAACTCGTCGCCAGCGACGTGATCCCCTCCGGCTGGCAGGCCGACAAGACCTACCGATCCATCGTAAATTAAACTACTGATCGAGTGATTGATCGATCGGTCTGTTGGATCGAGTACCTATGTTGATTAGCTTCTTGCCTCTACATGTAATCCACATCAATTTGGAATAGCTGCCTTCATGCTTGAAAAATTGCAAGTGACATGGAAAATTTGTTTGCCTGAAATCTTTGGCGGATCTGTTGTATACTTGTATATCTATCTAAAACCTCAAGATAATTAGTGCCAACTGAGTTGTTCTTCAATCCTTCCAATAATAATTTTTTGTTGAAATTCAACAAAGCATACAAAAAAACTCACTTAATTTAGGATTTAAAAGAAGGAAAACACATATTTTTCGTCCTTAAACTCTTCCGGAAGTTTAAAAATCGTCGCTCAACTTCAAAATCATCAAAACTTAGTCCCTCGACTAATTAAACTGGATATTTTCATCCTTGATAATACTTTGGTCAAAACCAGCAGCTAACTAAACCGGCTGGCCCAAGTCCGGTCAACAAAGCGGTGGCGCGGACGGGACAGAGCCAGGGCGTGGCGGGTGCTCGCCCAGAGCACGACCAGGCACACGGGAGTGAATGGAGTAGGACGCGTGTGGGGCTGCATGAGTGAGACCGGGGACGCTGGAGATTTATGAGGTCGTCGATGGAAACCGGAGAGCCTCAATCGCTGACGCCCTTGTCATCTTCTCAGCCTCGTGGTGACCTGCCGCCCATGCCCAGCTCTCCTCCCATGTACCTCTGCTTTCTTTCTTCGTTTTTCTTTGTTTTCATTAGTTTTCTCGCTTTCATTAATTTGAATTGGTTTCTTTGGTTTTTCATTCTTTTGTTTTTGTCTTCTTTGTTTTTCTTTACTTTTTATTGATTTTCATCGATTCTTTTTTATTCAATACATCTTTTTAAGTACAGATTCAACATTTTATATACATCAGAAACATTTTTATATACATGTTTAACATTTTTAAATACATGACTAACTTTTTGAAAACTTACTTTTTGGATGTCTGCTTTTTTCTGTGCACACTGTATGTTTTTGGTATATATCTAATCAAATTCAAGTTTTACATTTTTTAATACATGTCAACATTTTTTGTATACACACTTAACTTTTTTTTAAATGTTTGATTAACATTTTTTTAATACATGATCAATATTTTTTTCATACATATTTAGAAAAATTCAAATGCTTTATTAAAAAAAATTTAAATACTCCCTCCGTTCCAAAATAAGTGACTCAACTTTGTACTAGCTTTAGTGCAAAGTTAGTACAAAGTTGAGTCACTTATTTTGGGACAGAGGGAGTACATGATTAACATTTTTTAACACATGGTCAAAATTTTTTATAAACACATTTAACATTTTTCAAATACTTGATTTTTTAGAAAATTTCAAATACTTTCTTTTTTAGGGAAAGAAAATTTCAAATACTTGATTTTTTTTTAGTGGTTTCAAATACTTGATTAACAGGTGAATTTTGGGCTCGGTTAAAAGAGCCGATGGCCCATTGACGAGGTGGCCCAGCCAGCCCGAACCCGCACCCGCAGACGCAGCAAGCACTCCCCCCCTGTTATCCAAGAAGTACACTGTTCCGGCGCCCCAAGGTCGACGGCCGCCTCCGTCCGCCCGCTCGCCGTCGCGACTCCTTCCTCCCCATGCGGCGTCCTCGGGCGGTTCGATGACCATAGCATGTGGTTTCTCTCGCTTCCTCAACACGCGCGTGCATTCCTCCACAAATCGCGTCCTCAGCCTCTGGTTCGCCTCCTGTCCCTGCTCCTCCGCCTCCGCCTCCGCCTTCGCCTCGGAGCCGCCGGAGATAGCCGCGGGCCCGGAGACCGTCAGGGAAGGGCGGGCGGAGATATTCGCGGACAAGTCCAATTCGGTCTTCTTCAACAAGGCTCAGGTCTCGCCTCCTTTGCTTCCTGTCTACGTGTGCTGTAGATTTGATTTTCTGTTGTCAGGCTGATCCGCTGATGCCATTGCTGCTTCACCTGATGGTTGCATGGACAGTAGTGCAGTGCAGTCGTTCCTTCCAGGAAAATAATTGGTTGCCTATTTGATGATTTCGGCCACTGATGTGCTGAGCATCTCATTTCATTAGAACTGCAAGAATTACAGACTAAATAAGCTATTATGTCTGGCCAGAATATTCCTGACACGTTAGCTGAACCCATGGCTGCTGTAGCTCCACCACAACTCACAAAAGAACAATCTACTGTAGCCGCTATCCAGTATTTCCTTTGGAAATATGAATTTTCGTCTGATGGTAGCTATGGAAATATGTTCAAGTTGTTTGTACTTATGAATTCGATTCTCACCAGGTTAACAACAGAGACCTTTCCATTGCTGTTTTGAGATGGTTTATTTCGAAAAGACAGGAAGAGCATGATACCCAATTAAAAGGTATTCGTTTGAACACAATTCGCACTGCTAGTTTACAAACCTTTTCCTTTTAAAAGGTACACAAATGCTTGAGCGATTTCTGTGATGAAGCAGGCAGGCGTGCTGAGATACCAGCGGAGCAGCATGCCGATGGATTAGACACTGCTACCACAGGTTCTGAAGACACTGCATTGAGAGAGGAATCGAGCCTTAAAGCACCTAAAGTTCTTGAGGTGCATTTATGAAGTCCTGTTGTTTAATAATGATCAGTGCAAGCTGTGATGAGCTATGATATAGTATATTTCTTCTGGAAGTTCTCCCATTTTTAAATCATGTATATAACCTACGGCAGTAGTATTTGCATAAACAATGCTGATCTTTTCACTTCAGATCCTTCTTATCATGAATTTTGTAGGCTTTGGCTGCATCAGGATTAAGAGCTATCCGATATGCACTTGAGGTGGATGGAATTGGGGAAGTTATAGCTCTTGACAATAATGAAGGTACATTCTGATATCTCTGTCAGAATGTTGCAGATGACTTTTCAGAAATCTTTTGAGTCCTTGGAAATAACACCCTATTTTATGTCTGATGATGCTAAACATGTGTTTGATTAACTGCAGTTGCTATAGAATCCTGTAAGAGAAATATCTATCACAATGGCATTCTTGCATCTTCGAAGGTGGTGTCACATCTTGCTGACGCTCGCATTTACATGCTCACTCACCCTAAAGAATTTGATGTGGTATGGCTTTACTACTTTACTTTAATAGAAACATAACTCTCCAATCATTTGTTATGTATCAGTTTAAGTGCCAAGGGAAATTAAATGGCAGTTATACATTTTTGGACAAGTAACTACTGTATTTGCTATATTATTTCATATTTGTGTTCCTGACTGAGTAGAAAATCAAATCAAGCAGATATAAATTATGTTTCTGTATATAAGCTGGGAAATTCAGAACTCAGTGTCGTAGAATTTAGTACTGCCTAAGATTTTTGCATATCACGCTGCAATGCTACAATCCTACAAAAGTAAGAAACAGAAACCATATAGCCGATACGATTACTCGTGTGAATCTGTTTCTAGACACTTGCAGCATGTCAATACTGTAATGCCTTATGTCTTGCATAGAAATCAAACACTTGGTGTGCCAAGATTTTTTTTATTTACTTTCTTACATATAGGAAATAGTGGCACAGCGCACTCACATCATTGCTGTAATATGGCAATTCCTTTGTTCATAAATATTAAGTATGTGAATTTTGGTATGTATGGTGTCCATACACATAAAGTTTAACTATTATATTTTGCAATAATGTTGCGGACAATGGGCCCGGCAGTAAGAGTATCATAGTGGCAGCAGTAACTGCATGTGCGGCAAGAACGACCAGTGTGTCCAGCACTCCAGCAGCAAGATGGTCAGGTTATTTGGGAGTCAGAAACCAACACCAGTAGCAGCATTTCGCGAGAGTCCGGTGTCCAGCAAAAATCAGGACGTTAAATCTGCAATCAATTGGGAAGTATATTAGAGATTGTGTTAGTTAGTAGAAGTATAGTATGTATCCCAGTGAGCTTAGTCGGTAATTGGTTCAGACATCCCTTTATATAGATGTTATTCTTATCCCCATTCTAGTATCTCATCTTTTCATGCTAGGCTGTCCTGGCCATCTTCGCCGTGCATTAGCTTCATGACACTACCAAAGAAGTCTGAAAGGACAGTGTTATGAATGTACTTTCGGTAAATGATGACTGGTCTATTTGTCACCTTTCCATGCAACCAATATAGATATTTCTGTATGTTGTCAAAGTTAGTGAATTTTGATTGCACACATGCCAGGGTGACACATTGACCAACGGAACTACTTCTTTGCAGTAAATTGTTAATATCATATCATATCCTCTTCTTTTGTTGCCATCTACACATGGTCACTTTTCCTCGCGTTCGAGGATAATATGCATCCGTATCATGCTGTATTGATGTCCTATATACTTGCTGAATCAGGTTGATCTTGATCCTTATGGATCACCAGCTGCATTCCTTGATTCAGCAGTTCAATGTGTTGCAGATGGTGGTATCTTGATGTGCTCAGCTACAGACATGGCAGTCCTTGCTGGGGGCAATGCAGAAGTTTGCTTTTCCAAGTCAGTTTAATATTCAATTATCAATCATCAACTGCATGACTACATCATTTAATTCTTACCATATCAGTTATCTATACCTGCAGATATGGTTCTTATCCAGTAAGAGGCAAATACCGCCATGAGATGGCCTTGAGGATTCTTCTTGCCTGCATCGAGGTCAGACCTGAGAGTCTCTTCTATTCACATAGTCATTATGACGATCCATCAATTCATTTTCCTTGTTTTGCTTGCAGTCACATGCGATCCGCCACAAGCGCTATATAGTTCCTGTCATATCAGTGCACATGGATTTCTACATTAGGGTTTTTGTGCGAATCTTCACGTTGTCTCCTGCCTCTGCCTCTCCTTGGTGTTTGTAATATGGTTTCCCACAAATTGATCTTACCAATGTGCCTCTTTCACTGTGCAGGTCGGCTAGCACGGTGAAAAGCTCACCTCTCAAATTTTCACATGTATATCAATGTGTTGGTTGCAATTCATTTCACTTACAAAATGTTGGAAGAATAAACTCAAAGGTAGACTCCTCTTTTCTTGTTTCATTGTTTTGCATGGCATGCTTATGGATATGATCCTCTGATCCAGGATAAGAGGAATATTCCTCTACCAAATTTTTGCCCTATTGTGCCTCAAGAGTGTTCGGAATGTGGCGGTAAATTTGTTATGGGGGGGCCTATATGGAGTGATCCAATACATGACAGGGATTGGGCTGCTTCCATTTTATCAAATATCCGAGCAACTAGTGGTTTATATCAAGCTTATGCAAAAATTTCAGCTATACTAACGTCAGTATCAGAGGTACTATTTTGGTTCGTCTTCTCTTTTGGTTATGCCTATGTTGACTGCTGATTATACGGTAGAGAAAATGAAACATGAACAGGACGAAAAGTGTACAGATTAGTGAATTTTAATGATTTTAATACAGAATTGTTTTAGAAAGAAGCTGATAGGATAGAAGCTATTCGCGGATGTGCATATATTCTGATTCATTACTTGAATGATATATGTACAAGTGTCACGTTGGCAGCATAGGCAAATGAGCATGCAAATATATTTCCCTTAAATCACTTTGTATGGTTATTTTTAGTGTCAGGCTCGGGTTCTGTGTACTAAAATACCTCATATCTCTGTAAGGCGAAGTCACTAGCAAAAAGAAAAAAGAACAATAATACTGAATAAATTCTTGATTTTGTTGATAGCGAAAATGAACTTTCCATTAGACTAAAAGTCCAGCAGAATGGCTGCCCACTGGTTGAGTATCAGTATTCGTTCCAGTGCACCGATGCGTTAACTGGAGGAGGTCTATGCGTGCTACATGGTTACACACTCTGCAATAGAAACTTATATGGAAAGAGTTAATGGCAGTGTCCAGCATTATCCTTGCTTTTTCGAGTATAACTTTTAACCCTTGGTTTACACACTCCTCCAATTGAAGTGATATAGACTTGCTTGCATCTGATTCTAGGAAGGTGTTAAACATTCCCAGACCAAAAGGTAGCGACAAATCTTTATGTAAATGGCCTGCCTGCAATGCATTCTGGAAACCCATTGGATGCCCTGTGTTGTGTGTAACATCCCAGATATCTGCCCTACCTGGTGAAAGCTACCACACTATCTGATTACCACCGAGTCATATGGATGTTATCTGTTATAATTCTAAATTGTCTGCCGTGGATGTCCCTATAAACACAGGAAGCTTTGCCAAAATTTGAGTATTTCCTAGAGTTGGTGGTAATCAGATAGTGTGTTAGCATCGCTAGGTAGGGGAGACATCTGGGATGTTACACTGTGCTCAGAATCTGCAACTTCTTCTCGGGAATGTCAGAATCTGCAACTTGCACCAGAACAATGCCATTCCTGACAACAATCTGTCTACATGATATGTATCTGGTAGGAAAGAACATCAACCTTCACTCTCAGCAGCTGGCATCCTTCATGGAACACTAACTTTATTTATGGCAATTTGGAATACCATTTCCACCAAGCAGGTCAGCTCTTCTTGGGAGCCATAACCTCTAGTTCTTAGACAAGATGTTGTGCTAAAATAAATGGCCTGATTTGAAATAGTATTAAATAAAGAATCTCTGAATCAAACATACAGTGAGATGTTAACATTCTGTTGTTTATATTGGATCCATAAATCACAAGGGATTTTCTGGTGCAGGAATTGCCCAATGCACCTTTATTCGTCAGTCTTCACAGTATATGTGCAACATTGAAGTGCACTAATCCAACCATGGTTATGTTTCATTCGGCTATAAGAAATGCTGGGTATCAAATATCAGGTAGCCATGCGGATCCGCTAGCTCTGAAAACAGATGCGCCAATGTCTGTAATTTGGGACATCATGCGATGTTGGGTATGATAGAAATCTCAGATTTTCTTGGTTAATCAGAGACAGCAGACTGTTTCATTAATTGGCTTCCTGTGCCTGCAGGTCAAGCTTCACCCGGTAAAATCTCAACCTGAGAATCTTCCAGGTAGCAGGATACTTTCCCAAGAGCCTCAATTGCAGGTATAGATCATAAAACACAGCTTTGTATCCTTTTATGAACAATGCATGAGAAATAAAATGTTTCTATGCAAAAATGAGTTACATATGCTTGCAATTTTTTGCTTATTTTAAGCTTGAGTTTTTACTTTATGGTGTTGTGATCAGACATCAGAAGCTTGTGTTTATTTGTTGTATTAATCTGACAGAACTATGTGAAGCTAACCATGAGTGACTTGGACACAGTATTAATATTCCACTCTTGTTAAGCTTGAGCTAAGGGAAGGGCTCTTCTCATTAACGGCGCTCTGTTTCCCGAATGTTCTAATTGTTATCTGAATGTTATGTTTTGATGAAAGCAAGCCATTCCTTGTACCGTTGATGTTTGGTTTTATGTATCTCTGTTATTCCTGACGGGTTGGCCTCATGATTTTCTGAGCAACACGATCCAGACTAGCACTAGTCAAGCTCTCTGTTGGGATTTCAATTGGTACAAGTAACCAGAAGTGATCAATTTTTACTGGGTCCTAGCTCTCTCCTGGTAGAACCCTGTCTATTTTGCTGGTTTTAAATGTCTCTGGATACTTTGGTCAAAATTATAGAAACGGCTGAAATCTCCGAAACCATCTGTAGAGACACCTCATATTATTGTGCGCAGAGACCTAATACTGACCTGATGTTGCACTAACTGGAAGCATACAAACTGTTGCATTTTTGTATTGGTTTAGAAGGATCAATTATTGCTCTGTTTTGTACACCAGTCACAATTTAGCCACCACTTTGTTCATTCCATATATTAAGATAGGTGTTTTCTCTTCGCCGACATATATTCCCTGACTTCCCGTGTAGTGATTATTCCAGAAATATGCTTATCTGTGGACAGAAGTTATATAAACTAAGCAATTATACAATTCGACCTTTCATACTTCTGAAGCCTCTGTTATTCCATTCAGTATTCCAGTTGATTTCAGTGATTACTTTCCTATATCTAATTTGTGTCCCTTTTTTTTACTGGTTTGACAACTACCAGGCATCGTTCTCTCAAGCAACCGGGGGTTTAGTTGCACGGAAGAGCCCGAGATTTCTACCTAATCCTGAAAAACACTGGGGTCCTAAGATGAAGGCCGGTAGACCACTGAAGATACTTCCCATTGACAAATTGTAATTTCTTTTTGCCATCAACACACTTGAAGCCAGACATTCTTTTTATTCTGAAATTGAACATATAGAAAGTTCTGAAAAATATAATCTACAGCCGTGTCCACGCTTGCTCCCCTGTGCGGCAAGTTTCTGCTGATCCCACAATGTGAACCTTAACCACCTAGCTGAACCAGAGGCCCATGAAGAGGTTGGTCGAATGGGGCATGATCCATCACAATAACTGATAATGCCTGCTCTGTAAATATGACATTGTTCTTGGGTCTCCTTCGAGCTCATCCTGCTGAGTTTTCCTGTCAAGTGAATGAATGGCCAGCCATCTATGCCGCACAGTAGTGAGAGCACAAATAGGGTATATGATGCAAGGAAACACCGTGGCAAAGAGGAGGAAGTAGCAAATGTAAAATACGAGCGGTGTTGGTTAATTCACGAAAAGGTTAATGCTCTCACCATTGTCCACTCTCCAAATGCTCCCTTTGTTTCCTTTTACTCTGCATATAAGTTTTCTCTCAAGTCAAAATTACAGGAAAAAAATATCAACATTCATCATATCAAATAAATGTAATGCATCATGAAATTATTTTTTATATTGTATATATTTAATATTATGGATGTTGATATTTTTAAGTATAAATTTGATCAAACTTTATGAAGTTTGTATTCCTACAAATAAGCTTTGCTAGGCGAAGGAAGAGCCCTTCTTTGGTTTAGTGCTCGGCAACTATCCATTTGCCCGAGGAATTTGAGCACACAAGGAATCAGGTGATTCCAAACAAGCGCCACACTTGCTTAGCAAGCATTGCCAAGTTAAAAGAGTGAATATCTCGATACCTTCGCCCACAAAAAAAAATCTCAAGACCTCATACCAGATTTATTGTTGGGAAAGCATAACTTTTATCACGCCCACCAATGTATTTTCTTGCCATGCCCGTTGTCTCTCACTATAAGTTGTGTCGTTAGATATAGCTTTGCAGACCTCTTTCAGCCAAAAAGAAAAAAAATGAAACATGGGCAAAAGGTTTTTCCGCATTTCATTAATTGAGAAGAAGCTTTAAAAGTTAGAACACACGCCCGAGGGCGCCAAAATGGCCTTAAAACAACTACTCTTGTGTCATCATGATTGCGTTGAAATGTTTCGCGCCGGCGATGGCCCAATGAGCAGCCTCTCGGCGGATGTTGGCGAGGATAGGCATCGGTGGAGCGTACACATTCTGGAACACCCTTGCCTTCCTCTTGTTGCAGATTTTCCATGTCGTGAATATCAAGAGGGATGCCAATGCTTTGCACGGGTGTCCATGGATGTGAATGACGTCATTCCACCAATCTTTGACAGCGTGGAATGGTTTGGGCCTCATGGCCGAAGAGGCTAGATACGATTTTAGGCCCATGAGATGGACTGGGCCCATTCACCTTCCTCCCTTGTCTCTGAATAGGCCCATCAGAACGCGCAAGGAGCATTTTAACAAGTCTTCTCCTTCCTCTCGCCCAATCTCCTCACCTGCCCCCGAGAAGAGAGAGAGAAAAGCAGCGAGACGCGAATCAACGGCGGCGATGGCTCTCCCGGCGTCCAGCTCCACCCTCTCCCGCTTCCTCTCCTCCCGCCGCATCCAGCCCACGGACGTCACCGCCCTCGCCACCTGGGGCATCTTCGCCGGCAGCGCCGCCATCTACCTCGTCCAGGTCCGTGTTAAAACCGTCAATTAGCGATTACGCCTTCGATTGCACCCACCGTCCGCCACTTTTGAGCCTTGCTTCATCTCGCATCCGCCGCTCGATCCGTGGGTAGTTTGTCATATCGGTGTTAGGGTTTGGTTTCTCCAGATCCGATCTTGCCATGCCTGTGTAGCTGCTTGTTGTTGGCCTAGATCTGCGGCGTGCTGGGTCGGTCTTCGGGCCCGGCGATCTGAGCTGCGATGGTGTGATCTGGGAGGGATTATCTGAAGTTTATTACGTGGTCAAAATTGTTGTTTGGATCTTAATAGTGCTCCGTTGGGATTGTATACGGTGAAGGAGAAGACCGAAGTGATTATGTGATGGCAACAGATTTATTCTGGCGAACCCCTGTTTGTCAAGGTGCCTTGGTGATAGGAACGTGCTGCAATAAATAGTTCAAGGCAAATGCTGAAGTAGCTATGGCCCTATCTACATCATGCTAACATGATAGTATTTGACAAGCAAGTTTAGCACAGGGCACACTTCTACTCCCTCCGCCCTGAATTACTTGTCGCAGAAATGGATGTATCTAGAACTAAAAATACGTCTAACATACATCCATTTCTGCGACGAGTAATTCCGGACGGTGGGAGTACTGGTTAGAACACTTATGCAGTGTAACAGAACCTGGATGCAAAGTACAGTTCCAGTTTTGCAAAATTTTGATAGGTAATAGTATATAGTTTTAATTGTTCAATCTTGGTGACATGAATTAACTTTCACTTCCTCCTGATAGTTTCTGCCGAGGCAGCTTGATTTCTTTGCCTTTAGCTTCACATAACTAAGATGTGCATTCTGCCTAATAGCTCCTGGAAGGTCTCAAACATGATCAATGTAGATCCTCTCTAAAAAGGCACTTCTGTTGAATATGTTTTCTGGCGTATTCCATTATTTCTGACTGTTATGCATGAAAATTTGGAGCATGTATGTGTAATTTTTTTTAATACTGTCATGTATGCTTACACTGCTATGAACTTAGTATCTAGTTCTGTACATACTGTTTATTAGGTTTTACGGGCTATGTTGCCGGCTTTAAAGTCAAATGTTAGGAATTTCTTTTGGTTGAAACTGGTACCTACTGCCTTGTGATGCGATGGAACTTTATTTCCTCTACTCTGACAAAAATCTAAGGATCCATTCTGCCATAGTCAACATTCAGTGGTTGAGGCAATTTCTATGACTTGGCCTAGCTACTTTACATAGTGAGTGAGTCTGCCTGTCTGGTACAAAAATTCTTCCTCGCATCTTTTGTCCCCTGTGGTGTCTGGTCTTTGCTGTATTGGTGAAAACCTGGAACTAAAATCATGATGAAGATCCATGGTGTGCCTATGCTGTTTGTGTTAACTCTATTTAACCGATTCCATTAGTTGCTTGATCAATTCCAAGTACCGTCGCACCTTGCATCTTTATTTGCCCTCCTCAAAGTCATAATTATTGTTGCTAACCTGTTTTTCGTCTGAATTTTCTTGTCATGGTCATCTCGCTATTAGTTTCAGTTTGTCAGTCTCTACGATACTGAAGATCCTTTTGATTTTGTTTGCAGCCATTTGACTGGATCAAGAAAACCTTCTTCGAGAAGCCCGAGCCTGAGGCATAAGTGTCTATGGGGGTGCACGGCTACAGCTTTTGATGCGTACATTTTCAGGATGATTCTCTGAGTTTGGACAACCCAGCCAATAATATACAAGACCCTCGTGATCCCTTGTTTGATTTTCCATCCAGATGTAGGTTTCCTCTTGCGTTGCATGTAACCCTCACCATGGGAGGGGAATGATCATGTAAATTTATTTTCCGTCACAGAGGAAAGAAACTGTGCTTTTGTTTATTTCTCTTGCTATGGTCACCAAAGAGTGAGCTTTGGCTCGCTCAGCCGTGGTATTTTGTGTCGAGCCTGGTGTCCCTTGTTGAACTAACTAACTCATCGCGAAAGAAGAAGCCCATGAGATTTACCTCCGCCGTAGGTAGCCTTAACAAGATTCTAACAAACTTGAGATCGAAATCACTTGTAGAACTCGACAAAGATCATAACGCCGTGTTCTCGCCTGAAAAGGAAAAAGGTTTTGAGAACGATGTGTACCAAATCGCAGCACACTTCTCCGGTGGTAGTCTGCACTCTTCAGCCAGAAAACCGCACCTTTGTAGTCTCAGTTACAACAACAAAGACGGAGACGGGTAACGCACCGACTCGAACCACATTTGTTGTGCACAGTCATATTCCCAACAACTCTGCCGCCCCAAGATGTTGTATTCATCAAGGAAAATCCGCCTGCCCATGGTTTCGATCGATACTGACCGTCCACGTACGCCCCCCATTGCTAGATCCACACACACGCAAAGGCGCCCGGTGCCGGCCGGAAGCCCCTCCCTCACGCGCACCACACATGCATGCAATGCACGGCACGCTCTATGTCTTTCTCCTCGGATGAGCATGAAAGAGCATGACAGCGTCCGAAAAAGGCGTGGCTTTCCCCGTCAGCGCGCGAGCACGGACACGGCCACAAACACACACCAGAAGCAAAAGGCGGGAGGCTTGGAAGCGTTCCAACCCCCACACGAGGAGGCCGCCACGTACCTCGCCCTCCCCCTTCCTCTCTCTCACTACACTGCTTCTCCCTCGTCCTCTCCCTCCCAACCCCCGGTCAAATCCATCCGCCCTTGCCACTCAACCCACGCTCGCCTTTTCCGCTCAGACGCCACCCTCCTCTCTTCCCGAGATCATCGATTCGTCCATCGACCCTCCTCCGCGCGCGGCTCGATCGTGTTCGATCGTCGTGTGCAGCAGTTGGCCGGGGAAGGGGATCGGATCACCGAGCGAGGTGATCGAGATGGGAGGGAGATCGTCGCCGGCGGGGTGGCGGCGACGTGCGCCGCCGCCGCCGCCGCTTCTTCTTCTTCTCGTGTCGGTGCTGGCGCTCGCGACGGTGGTGGAGGGGAGGTTCGTGGTGGAGAAGAACAGCCTGCGGGTGACGTCGCCGGCGGCGCTGCGGGGCGTGTACGAGTGCGCCATCGGCAACTTCGGGATGCCGCAGTACGGGGGCACCATGCACGGCGTCGTCGTCTACCCCAAGGCCAACACCAAGGCCTGCAAGCCCTTCGCCGACTTCGGCCTCTCCTTCAACCCCAAGGCCGGCGGCCTCCCCGTCTTCCTCCTCGTCGACCGCGGAGGTTTCTTTTCTTCTCCTTCTTCATCCCACTTCCACTTCCACTTTGGGAGGTCAGATCCATCCTCTAATTTAACCGCCGGTGCGCGTGCGTTTCCACACGAATGGTTTAATACACCCACTTTCTCATTCTCCCTAGCTCATACGGAGTAGATGTTTAAAATCCACACGTTTTAAAATGGGAACCCGGCCATAGGATTTGGACCTTGGAAAATATGGGTTATCTATCTCTTCTGTTTATAGTATATGTATGAAAAATGGATTCAGTCTTGGTCATGTTCTTGGAGTGAATTAATTTCATCAGCGAGAGACGCGGCGCGGCGCGGCACGGCTCCCGCATATATAAGAAGCTATCTATATATGACATGCTAAAGGAATAGGTTTCAGATGGTTAGTTGCTACCCTCTTTTCCTTCTGTTGGACATTTTGGTGTATGTAGTTTGGTCCTACGTACTTTCTTAACTAAATAGCACATGTTTTGCTCATGTTCTTTGAGTGCACAGGTACGTACCTGCATTGTTGCATAACTGTGTTCAGTTAGGTGCTTAGCGCATCTTGCGTTATATAAATCAGATACTCAGCACATCTTTGCCGTGTGTTGGATGGGGTCTCTTACCACTCTTGGGTTGTTAACACCTTTATCACTCTACTTGCAATAAATAAGAAATTCACTTAGTTTTGTCGTGAAATAAAATCAACAAGGGTAATGCCCAAAAGAAGGAAATCTCTATCACAGCACCATCACCATAAGAGGAGTTTGATTAGGTGTGTCATAATACCATTCAGCCATAGTTGTTGAACAGAGCAGATAAATGCCATGATAGTGGTACCATCTTAAATCCATCATCTTCCTATCTTATTTGGGTACCAACTTAAATCCTCTCTCTCTCCTATACTTCTTAACTGTGTTAACCTCACAGGCTAGCACTGTTTTCAGTCATTACCCAGAACAGTCGTGATTGAATTCTTTGCAACGTGCAGACTGCTACTTCACAACCAAGGGGTGGAACGCGCAGACGGCGGGAGCGGCGGCGGTGCTCGTCGCCGACGACAGGGCAGAGCCCCTCATCACAATGGACACCCCAGAGTCCAGCGGCAAGGAGCACCTGGAGAACATCACCGTGCCCTCAGCCCTGGTCTCCAAGCGCTTCGGCGACGACCTGAAGACCGCCCTCGAGAACGGCGACATGGTGAACGTGCTCCTGGACTGGAGAGAATCCCTCCCGCACCCGGACGAGCGCGTGGAGTACGAGTTCTGGACCAACAGCAACGACGAGTGCGGCGCGAAATGCGACATGCAGATGAGCTTCGTCCGGGACTTCCGCGGCGTGGCGCAGGTGCTGGAGCAGCGCGGCTACACCCAGTTCGCGCCGCACTACATCACCTGGTACTGCCCGGAGGCCTTCGTCCTGAGCGCGCAGTGCCGGTCGCAGTGCATCAACCACGGCCGCTACTGCGCCCCCGACCCCGAGCAGGACTTCACCACCGGGTATGATGGGAAGGATGTCGTGGTGCAGAACTTGATCCAGATTTGCCTCTTCAAGGTCGCCAACGAGAGCCGCAAGCCGTGGCTGTGGTGGGACTATGTGCACGACTTCGCCATCCGGTGCCCCATGAAGGAGAAGAAGTACACCACCGATTGCGCTCATGGTGTCATCAAGTCCCTTGGTGCGTGCGGTTGACTCTGCTCACTGGTGTCAAAAACGTTCTTATATTATGGGATGGAGGGAGTACTGTCTATTGTTTGTAGCGATGAGTCATGATTAGCCATTTGTTTATGTGTCCGGTTATCTTCTGACAGGGATGGACATTGACAAGATTACCCAGTGCGTTGGAGACCCCGACGCCGATGAGGACAACCCGGTGCTCAAAGCAGAGCAAGATGCTCAAGTGAGTCTCTTGATAATAAGCTCAACATCCATAGCAGATTCGTTGGTTAATGGCGAATTGATATCTATGCCTTTGATCCTTCAGATCGGTCATGGTGCTCGAGGGGATGTTACCATACTGCCGACTTTCGTCGTCAATAACAGACAGTACAGAGGTGCGTCCAATCTCCCGCTCTTCATTTCTTTTCAGCTCAATGCTGTTTATGTTTACTTTTCTTTTTGAACGTGTGTTTATTTCATTTTCTTGTTTAGGGAAACTGGATAAAAGGGCGGTGCTACGAGCGATATGCTCGGGATTTGAGGAGACGACCGAACCCGATATCTGTTTGACTCAGGGTTTGTGGATTTGCACCTTTTTTTTTGTTGTGGAATAAACCTACCTGGATTTCATTCTTCATGGTTTATGATTTTTGGGCTTCATATCTTCTTGCATAGACATACAAACAAATCAGTGCTTGGAAAACAATGGAGGTTGCTGGCTGGACAAAAATACTAATTTCACTGCGTGCAAGGTACAGCTTCACTGGGAAAATGCTGCTGACATTGTTGAGGACCTCACCCTTATTCTAATTAATCTCATGGGTAACATCTCCTAGGATACCTTCCGTGGGCGGGTTTGCGAGTGCCCGGTTGTCAATGGCGTCAAGTTCGTTGGCGACGGGTACACCCACTGTGAAGGTAAACTTCTTTCTTCACCGAATCAAAATGATCTTCGTACAGCCTACACATTTTATGCGTTCATGGGTTTGGCAGCTTCTGGTGTTGGCCGATGCCAAATCAACAACGGAGGCTGCTGGAAGGAGACCAGGAACGGCAAGTCTGTCTCCGCGTGCTCGGTATAAGATCATCTCTTTCAGATTGCAGTTTTCTTTCTTGGGTCTTCGGTGTGCGGTACTAAACTGAATTTTGGAAATCTACAGAATGAGCAAGCTAAGGGCTGCAAATGTCCGCAAGGCTTCAAGGGTGACGGCGTACACGGTTGCGAAGGTATCACCATTAGGAACATTGTTCTGCAACCTTGTGGGCAGTATTGTTGCATGTTTTACCAGTACCGGCAAACCTAGAATAATGGCTCAAATGCTGAACTGTTTGAGCTTCTCAAGTAATTTTTTTTGAAGGTCCTTCTCAAGTAATTTCTTATACACAATATCTTTTTTGCTTGGCGCTTGCAGACGTTGATGAATGCAAAGAGAGGCTCTTCTGCCAGTGCAAGGACTGCAGCTGCGAGAACACATGGGGAAGCTACGAGTGTGGCTGCGGTGGTAGCAACATGCTGTACATGAGAGAGCATGACACTTGCATCAGTGAGTTGCCTAGCCTGAATTCCTTTTGGGACCTCGCTATATTATGGTCCAGGTCTCATCATATATCTAGTTTCTCATTGGTCATTGCAAGGTGTTAATGTGGAATATATTAGTAGTAGCACCTTCAAACAGTCCTTCCTTTGTCTATAACAACACGCTAATTTGATGGGGTTTTCGCCCCCAATATCGGCGCAGGCAAAGTCGCGACTTCGTCGGTGGGATGGGGGTTCATGTGGGTTATCTTCTTCGGCCTCGGTTTCGCGGGAGTTGGAGCATACGCCGTCTACAAATATCGGCTACGGGTAAAATGCTCAAAGATATTGCTACTCTGTGCTACAGAAGACTTTACACTGATTTATGTGAGACTCATATATATTTCTGCTGTTACCAAATAATGTGATGGCAGAGCTACATGGATTCAGAGATCCGCGCGATCATGGCTCAGTACATGCCGCTGGAGAACCAGGAGACGTCGAGCCACCAACGGCACGTGGACCACGCCGACATCTGAAGCAGCAAGGAGTTCTAAGTACATACGGATCATCAAGCATAAGAGCTAGTCTCACCGCGTCCGTGGCGCATCGGAGAGGCCGGGTTTGGAGCTGCAATTTTGAATTCAGAAAAGATTGGCCGGTTAGCTAGCTTATGATTCTGAAAGACAAACGTACTCTCTCTTTTCTCTCTTTCTGAAACTTCAAGGACAGGTTTAGGATCGATCTCACCGGAGTTTTAGCCCTCATTTAGTCATAATTGCGATGCTCGAGGTCTCGTTCAGCGTGATGACATTGTGTAAATACCGTTGTTCGTTCGGACTGAATCGTGTTGGGTGCGTTTAATAAAGAGACCAGAAGAGCATTTAGCCTACTTCCCCAGAAACCACATGTTGCTTTGCAGGCAGTAGGCTTCAGCTATCACAGTGGTGAGGTTCTCTTTTTTCACATTTTCTGATGTTCTGATTATTTTTTTTTCTGATGTTCTGATTAGATAGTACGTGCTCCCCTCGTAGCAAATTCATGACGTCCTGACCTTACCATGTAGCATGGTCCCAAGTAGACAAGCATAAACTTTCCATCGTCAATGCATAGGTATGTCTTGATAAAAAAGATGATTAAATGTTGTGCTCTGGAAATAGTACAATTTGTGATGAAAGCTAAAGACATCACCGCTTCTATTTGTGACAAAATTTAGCATATTATTCTGCACATATGCTATCTACTGTAGAATGCATAGATGGTTCGGTGCTACTACTACCCCTTGTTTCCAACTTAAGGGTTTTTTTAGAAAAGGAGGAAGACTCTCGGCCACTGCATCTGGGCGATGCATACATCTATTTTATTAATTTTTTGCATAAGACCTTATA
The DNA here is from genome assembly GCF_002162155.2 of Triticum dicoccoides. NCBI lineage: Eukaryota > Viridiplantae > Streptophyta > Magnoliopsida > Poales > Poaceae > Triticum > Triticum dicoccoides. Next base: position 107,089,268 of record NC_041383.1, read on the forward strand.
AAAAAAATAAGTAAGTCTGAATCAATCATATAGGCAACATCTGTCGCTACTCCTATCCAATTGATGAAGGGGTGCTGATAGTCCGGACCTAATACCACAGACCTCGCAGCCAATCCTAACATCTATGACCTGAGGCCCCAACCAAGCCACTTGCCAGGTACAGGGCACACACCGGTCCAACGCGTTCTCAGAGGCCGCCGCCGCCAACTGCCACCATTCCAACTTCAGAGTTGTACTGACGCATCATCCTTACCCGGTCTAGCCGTCGTCGACTTCAGCATGGCGCCCAATGCCACCACCTCCCTGCGCGCGAACGATGAGCATGTCGCGGTCGCCGGCGGTACACCTCAGCACCAATGCCGCCAAGTACCACCAATCGACACAGCTTGAAGTCTCTGGAAGATCTGTTGTGCATAGCACCTGCCGATCAGGCATGACAAAGCGTAGCACCCGTCGGCCAGGCATGACTTGACATCTTCACCTAATCTCCATGCAAGACGAAGCCGCTCCACCTCCTACCTCTGACTTCCAGCGCAGCTCCACAAACGATGCTCCCAAAAGAGAAACGACACCGCCATGCCGCCATCATCCGATCTGAAAAACCAGATCCTTGAGTTTCCCTCGGAGCAGCACAGTGGGTCGACAGTAGTTACACGACGATGCCTTCATCAAGGTAACGACGTAGAACGCCACCATCTGCCGTCAGCTCGGTTTTCACCGGCAACTCTGTCTCCCCAACTCGCAGCTGAGACTAGATGACAGATCGCGAGATCCGACCACCCAGCCTCTGGTCGGCCACCTCCGACGGAGAAGATGACCACCACCGCCAGCTGCACCGACCAGATTAGATCTGACCGAAGGTACCGCCAAGCAGTCCACCAGGCCCTCGATGTCGCCGCCGATCCAACGCCGGATGACGTGCCGCCACAACATAGACCGCCTGCCGCGAGGCAGGAGTGGCCTCAGCTGTCGTCGCCGCAACCATCGTCGCCGCTTCGCTAGATTTGAGGCCGCCGCCGCAATAGCCGTTGTTGCCACGCTAGATCGGTCACGCCTCCACGCGCATAGGGGACCCGCATCGTCCGTGAGACACGGGAGCGAGGAGAACCCCCGCCACGGCCGTCGGCCACCGGGCATAGGCCGGCAGCGTCCTCCGGTGGCGGCGGGAGGAAGGCATGGAGGGGAATCGGCTCCGGCGGCGGCTAGGGTTGGAGTACCACCAGTATTGCCCAAGCGGGGGCGACGCGGGGGTCAGGAACGCCTATCCCGTCTTCCACATCGCACAAGGTGCTTCAGCTGGCCCCAACTTAAGGGTTACACACCGGTGAGTCAGCGAGGGCAGGTAATAACGCAGCCTTACAGGCTGGGCTGGGCACCGGCAGTGCAGTGCAGCGAGAGCTATCATGATGCGCCACTGCCATGCGTGCATGGAATAATGCGGGCAGAATCATACGTGTAGTAGACTTGATTGAGGCATCCAGTAGCTAGTGCCCTCGCGGTGGACCAGAAAGAAGACGATGCCCGGCATTGGATCCATGATGGTTCAACTCAACTCCGAACAAAAAGAGCAGCTCACCCGATAAATCAGTGCTCGTCTATAAAACTCGCAGAGACGACCTGCTCGGCGCCGCAGCCGCATAGGAACCGGATCACTGTGCGCTCTGGAGTCTGCACTGTGCGTCGCCGTTTGCACACATCTCTGCTGCCACTGGGCATCTCGTCTCGGCGCGCACGTACGCCGCGAGCTCCCGCTACAGTGGCGTGGCGCCTGGGCTGTTCCCCGAGAGCGGAGGCCATGGCAAGCAGGCAGATTCCGGCCCGACCTTCCTCCGTCGTCGCGCCGCGCTCGCGCTACCTGCGACGCCGGGCCGAGGGATGTCCGGTCGTCTTGGCCGTTGGGGGTCCGCAACGGGCGGTGCCTTGCCTGCCCATGCACGCTGCTCTTTTCCGCTTTGCCGTGGAGGCGTTTTTGGATTGGACACCACCATGGCACCGTTTTTCTACCGATCGACACGCATAGCGGATTCGCCCTGCCATACCTAGCCCCTAGCCTTGTCTTTGGCGCTCCGAGTCCCGACGTGGATCGGCCAACCACCTTGCCCGCCCGGTTTTCAAACTTGAAAGCATCAACCTCCGTATTTATACACGGGCTGTACTTCCCCAGTCACATCACACGGGTAATACGTAGTACTACTAGGAGTGCGTACGCAATGGATGGACTCCGTCTTTAGAATCACAAACGAGCAAGGAAGGAACAAATCAGAAGAGTATTCGCCGCGGACCAAAGTTAGGGTTGGAAACCGATGAGAATCGGTAAAGAACAAAGTGTGTTTCAAAGGGTTCTAAAAAACTCTGAGAAAAATTAAAGTATGCTTGACCGATGATGCTATGTGAAATTCAAAATTTTCGAGGTTGAATTCGGTTTCACTTGGGAGCTATGGAAGAACCAACGTTCAACAAACATGTAGTAGTGGAGTTGATGATCCTATGGAGGAGCTGGTACGTAAGGAATGAGCTGGTACACTCTAAAGACGGAGTCAAACTCACGTTGTGACCCTTCTAAAGAGAAGACGGTGATCGCTCTGGACGGTGCCACTAAGCATGCATGTGCAGCATTGGGTGATTTGCCGACTTGGTCTAGGCCGATGGATGGCTGGGTAAAACTTAATACAGATGAGTCTTTTGTCTCAAGTGACATAGCTGGAGCAGGGATGATTCTGAGAGACTCGGATGGCAAGATTATCTTCTCGGCATGCAGGACTCTGTTCTCATGTAAAGATGCTTTGGAGGCCGAACTGTGTGCCTGTATGGAGGGTATCTCCTATGCTTTACAACGATCAGATTTGCCTATTGCAGTCGAGTTGGACTCTCTTGTGGCGGTATCTATGATCACAGGTGATGGATGTGATCGTTCTGCTTATGCTTTTCTGGTAAAGGAGATTAGATATCTCCTTACTCTCCGTCAATCTTGTATTACTCATGTCTCGCGGTCGCAAAATAAGGCCAACGATAGTCTAGCGGCTTTTGGTAGAGCTCAGGTTAGAACCATGACCTGGATTGGTTCGCCTCCTCCGGATGTGTTGGATTTGGTTGCAATGGATTGTACTGATACTATCTGAGTAATACAAGTTTTGAACCCGCAAAAAAAAAAACATGTAGTAGTGGCAGTCTGAGTTCGAGTTTAATTTCACTTGGGAGCTTTGGAGATTATTAATTTCGTTGACTAAGAGCTGTTGAACATATGGTTTGTGCATGTAATTGTATAGCTCGGCCCACCTCCTAGTCATTGTATAGTTGAGGTTGTGGTCCACTTTTTACTCCATATATACGTGTGCTATGCACTGATCAATACATCGAGTAGCATTGCAAAAACTCTCGTCTTCAACATGGTACCATACCTATGATCCTAACCCTAACCCTTGCCGCCGCCGCCGCGATCCAATCGCCGCCATCGCTGCCGCCGCCGCGCCGCCGCCCCTCCCCCTTCTCCACGCTTCCGCCTACTCCACGCCGCGCCGCCTCTCCTCTGCCACGCCGACCTTCCTGCGTGCCGCCGCACCACCTCCTCTCCCGGACCCATGGCCTCTCCCGGTTCCTCCGGCACCACCCGCAGCCGCCGCACCAACCCGTTCGACGGCCCCGACCCCGTCGTCATCCGTGATCTCAACATCCTCGCTCGGGTTCCCGTCGTTCTCGATCAACCTACTATGTCTGGAAGACGTACTTCTCCCTTGTGTTCCGTGAGTACAACCTCCGGGATCACATCGATGGCTCCGTGGATTCCCGCTTCATGGAGGACGATGAGGAGTGGACGGCCATCGACGCCACTCTCATCCGTTGGTTCTACACCACCATCTCGAAGGACCTCTTCCACATGATGGTCTCCGTGGATGATGACGCTCACGCCGTTTGGACCAAGCTCACCGACCTCTTCACCGACAACGCGCTCCGACGCAAGGTTTTCTTGCACGGCGAGTTTTTTGGGTGCGAGCAGCTTGATTTGTCTGTTGATGATTATTGCATGCGCCTGAAGAAGCTTGTTGACAAGCTCCGTGCCTTGGTGAGAAGGTCTCCGACGAGCTTCTTCTTAGCACCCTCATCGCCGGCCTGAACGATGACTTCGGGAACGCCGCCTCCAACATCCCTCTCATCACCAACCCGACCTTCCCCAAGATCGTCGCGTACCTGAAGCTGGAGGAGAGGAGGATGCGGATGTCACGCACCCGGGCCACCCACACAGCCCTCACCGCCGGTACCCCGCGACGGCGCGCTGCCCACCACCCCGGCTCCCCTGCCGCGGCTTGCACCGGGCCCCTTCTTCCCCTGCCCACAGCCGCCGCAGGCTCCCTCACCGCCCCCCGCCGAGCAGCAGCAACGCCGCGGTGGCCACCGTGGCCGCGGCGGCCGCAAAAAGCAACAACAGCAGTCGGCTGCCCTCGGCGGCGCGCCCTGCCACCCGCAGCAGCAGCTCCCGCCGGCGTCCTGGCAGGCTGGCCAGAACCCCTGGACGGCGGTTGTTCACGCGTAGTCCATGCCTGTACCGCGCCCCCGTCCCGGCTTCTTCGCCGCCCGCCCGGACTCTCATCAAGCGCTTCACGCGGCTCCTCAGCCGTACGCGCCCGCGCTGCCCTACGGCCCCTCTGCGGCCTATGGGCTGCCTTCGGCCAGTGGGTACGTCGCGCCGCCACCACAGCCGCTGCCGTCGGCCCCGGCCCTCCCGTCGGCGCCTTGGGATCCCCCACTCCTAGTGGCCCTCCACACCGCCCCCACGCTGCAGCAGTACACTGGCGGTGGCGACTGGTATATGGACACCGGAGCCATGGCTCACATGGCCGCCAACCCCTGTAACCTTCTTACTGCTCACCCCGTTCACACACTGCTCGCATTACCGTGGGCGACAGTTCTTCCATGCTTATTACTCATGTCGGTCATGTTGCTTTTCCTTCTAACTCCATGCCATTATATCTTTCTAACGTACTTGTCTCTGACATCATTAAAAACCTTGTTTCCGTTCGTTCTCTTACACGTGAAAATCCTGTCACTGTTGAATTTGACATGTTTGGCTTTTCTGTTAAGGATGCCCGTACCCGGATGGTGCTCCACCGATGTGACAGCCCCGACGAGCTCTACCCGGTCCACTCATCCACCTCCTCTGTCGCTACACCCATGGTGCTTTCTACCGGAGTGGACCTTTGGCATGCTCGTCTCGGTCATCCTAACACCGCCACCCTTTGTCATATTCTTCGGAGTTTTTCATTCACGTGTAACAAGATCGATGATCACACTTGTCATGCTTGTCGTGTCAGCAAACATGTTCGTCTTCCTTTTCGCACTTCCTCGCATGTCCATCATACCCGTTTGAGTTAATTCATAGTGATGTTTGGACCTCTCCTGTTGCGTGTAATACGGGCTATCTTTATTATCTTGTCATACTTGATGATTTTTCCCACTATGTGTGGACCTTCCCGTTGCGGCGAAAGTCGGATGCTTTTGCCACTCTCACCGCTTTCTACTCCTATGTCTCCATGCAGTTTGGGCGTCCCATCCATGCGTCGCAAACAGACAACGGGAAGGAGTTTGATAACCTTGCGTTTCGCAACCTTCTCGCCACACACGACATGATTTTTTGTCTCACTTGCCAGTACACTTCGCAACAAAATGGCCGCACTGAGCGCGTGCTTCACACTGTTAATGACTGCGTTCGCACCCTCCTCTTTCACGCCAACGTGCCACCACGGTTTTGCCCCGACGCGCTTGCCACCGCTTCACTACTCATCAACATTCGTCCCTGTTGCACTCGCGGGAATTTTGCACCTCATCACCTTTTGTTCGGCACGCCATCCTCCTATGCCGAGCTCTGCATCTTCGGTTGCCTGTGCTACCCTAGCATCGCTTCCACTACTCCTCATAAGCTCGCCCCTCGGTCTGTGGCCTGCATCGGCTATCCCCCCAACACCAAAGGCTACATCTGCTATGATCCTATCTCACATCGGGTGATCACTTCCCGACACGTTTACTTTGATGAGATGGCTTTTCCGTTTTAGCACGTACCTTCGGACGTTGCGGCTTTGCCCGCTCCCGGTGACGGCCGCCAGCGTACTTCTCTTGGGCCGCCTCCCGGCTTTGAGGGTGCCCCCCGCGCCACGGGTCGAGTTCCTCCCCGACTGGCTGCCTTAGGGGCTGCACCTTTCCCGGCGCCCGCGACGACCTTGGCGTCCCCGACCCTGACCACGCCCTCGGCCTCCCCTGCGGCCGCGCCGCCGCCGGCCTCCCCGGTGGCCGTGACGCCTCCCGCGTCCCCCGCGCCCTCCTCGGCGTCCCCCGCGGCCTCGCCCGTGGCCTCGAAGGTGGCGGGCTCTTCTTCGTCATCGCCCGCCGCCAACCCGGACTCGCTGCCCCGCCCGATGACTCGCTCTCGGGCTGGCACTTTCCGTCCGAGCACGCGGTACACCAGCGATGAGTACCTTCTCGCCGCTTCCGTCTCTGAGCCATCCCCTCTCCCATCGTCAGCTCGAGCCGCCCTTCGGGATCCTCATTGGCTTGCTGTGATGCAGGAAGAGTTCGACGCGCTCCAGCGGAACCGCACCTGGCAGCTTCTCCCTCGACTGCCTCGTGCCAACATCATCACGGGCAAGTGGGTCTTTCGGCACAAGACTCGTCCGGATGGCACTTTCGAGCGCTACAAAGCTCGCTGGGTGGTTCGGGGCTTTCGACAATGTGTGGACGTGGACTTCACCGACACCTTTTGCCCCGGTTGTTAAACCGTGCATGATCCGCACCGCGCTTCAGCTCGCCGTCTCCCGAGCTTGGCATGTGCATCAGTTGGACGTTTCTAATGCCTTCTTGCACGGCCACCTCGCTGAGCAGGTGTTCTGTGAGCAGCCCACCGGCTTTGTCGACGCCACGCATTCAGACCATGTGTGCTTGCTCTCCTGTTCCCTTTACGGGTTGAAGCAGGCGCCTCGGGCCTGGTACCAGCGCATCACTGCATTCCTGCGGACGCTCGGATTTACATCGACTCGCTCCGATGTGTCCCTCTTCATGTACCATCACGGAGTTGACACGACCTACTTGCTGCTATACTTGAATGCTGGCTTTACATATTTGCAACAACAAGAGCAAACAGAGTTTGTAAAAGTTTTTTTATCACTTTCAGTTTGTCAACTGAATTGCTTGAGGACAAGCAAAGGTTTAAGCTTGGGGGAGTTGATACGTCTCCGTCGTATCTACTTTTTCAAACACTTTGGTCTTTGTTTTGGACTCTAACTTGCATGATTTGAATGGAACTAACCGGACTGACGCTGTTTTCAGCAGAATTGCCATGATGTTATTTTTGTGCAGAAATAAAAGTTCTCGGAATGTCCTGGAAATCCACAGAGCAACTTTTCAGAATTAATAAAAAATACTGGCGAAAAAATTAGCGTCAGGGGGCCCACACCCTGTCCATGAGGGTGGGTGGGGGGCGTGCTCCTTACCTCGTGAGCCCCCTGGACGTCCACCGACCTCAACTCCAACTCCATATATTTGCTTTCGCGAAAAAAAAATCAAAGAGAAAGATTCATCGCATTTTACGATATGGAGCCTGGGTTGTTCCCCGAGAGCGGAGGCCATGACCAGCAGGCAGATTCCGGCCCGACCTTCTCCGTCGTCGCGCCGCGCTCGCGCTACCTGCGATGCCGGGCCAAGGGATGTCCGGTCGTCTTGGCCGTTGGGGGTCCGCAACGGGCGGTGCCTTGCCTGCCCGCGTGGGCGCATGCACGCTGCTCTTTTCCGCTTTGCCGTGGAGGCGGTTTTGGATTGGACACCACCATGGCACCGTTTTTCTACCGATCGACACGCATAGCGGATTCGCCCTGCCATACCTAGCCCCTAGCCTTGTCTTTGGCGCTCCGAACCCCGACGTGGATCCGCCAACCACCTTGCCCGCCCGGTTTTCAAACTTGAAAGCATCAACCTCCGTATTTGTACACGGGCTGTACTTTCCCAGTCACATCACACGGGTACGTAGTACTGGGAGTACGTACGCAAAGTGGCGGAGCCACCTCCCGGCGACCCTGGGCAGCTGCTCGGGCTCTGCCCAAATACTTCCATTAAATTACACTAAGAGACTGAGAATTAACCACCAGTCTTTGTGGGCAAATACCCATAGAGCAAACCCCTTTGTATTTTGCCCCGGCTCCATGGACGGGCTAGCTCCGCCACTGCGTACGCACTGGATGGACTCCGTCCTTATAGAATCACAAACGAGCAAGGGATTGGGCAGAATAGTGTTGGCCAAGAACCAAAGATAGGGTGGGAATCGATGAGAATCGGTGGAAAACAAGTGTGTTTCAAACGGTTCTAAAAAACTCTGAGAAAAATTAAAGTGTGCTGGACGGATGATGCTCCGTGAAATTCGGAATTTCGAGGTCAAATTCAGTTTCACTTTGGAGCTATGGAAGAACCAACGTTAAACGAACATGTAGTGGTAGCATCTTGAGTTCAAATTTAATTTCACTTGGGAGCTTTGGGGATTATTTCACGGACAAAGAGCATCTCAAGGCTGGCGTTTTGGTGTTCTTCGACTGCAGTGAAGATCAGAATCGCAAGTTCAACAAGTCTGTGCAGAAATCCTGGTGACGGAGAAGCTCATTTTGGCTATTTGCTGCTGAAGCTAGTCTGCTCTTGCTTTTAAATTTGTTATTATGGATGTTTTAAGACTCTGCGCTGAGGTTTGGAGTTTGTTGCCTGTAATAGCGAAATCGCCGTTTCAAACGTTGCTTTCTATCCTTTTTTTGACAATGGGTGAATTTTATTATTCAAAATGAAGCATCAAGTGTATACAAACACAATGAACGCACACCCAGCCTCTGCATAGTTAGGATACACACAGTCAGCACTAACGCACACATACTTAAAACATGCCGGCAAAAAGCAAAGTCATACAAAACCAAAGCTATGCCTAAGCGAGAAAAAAAATGGTTAAAACAGCGACCGACAAAGTACTACAACGACAATATCCGCACCAACCATCTCTTTGACACCACAAGGACCACGAGATTCTTCAGCAGCAACGCCTTCAAGAAGGAAATAACGCGCATGCGCCACTGTCACTGGATTCGACCATCAAAGGTGAAATGCTAGGTTTTCACCCTAAAGAACAAGTCCGAACATCCAAGCAATGCCTTCAACAAGGTAACGGTGCGAAAACATCGTCATTGCCAGGTATACCAACTCAGGCCATACCTAGGGTTTTCACCCCGAAGCTTGAGACCGGGTACTCGAGAAGCACCACATCGAAGTCAACATGTGTTGTCGCCACCACTTTTCCGTGATTCCAGCAGCTACATGTGTTGGGCTAGAAATCACCCTCGTTACTGCACAACCATTTCCTTTGCATCAAGTCGCCATTCATAGATTGCATGTCATTATCGAAGACGGACTGACTGAAGTGAGAGACACTGAAACCCATAAAGAAGCCTTCTGCGTGCATCTCGCAATGTCGCCAGTTTAAACCGCCAATTGTAGTCACTGGATCTGGAGGAAGAAACCATCACACAGACCTTTCGTGACCATCGTAATCCGCAGCTAGGGTGCCACAGTACGTAGGCCGGCCGAAGTGACCACTAGACGGACCTTCGCTACGGCTGAGCACACTACACCAGCGCCCAGGCCCATTGGACTCCATGGCCAGATCTGGGAATGACACCTTGCAGCATTCATGCACCGTCACAGACATCAGAGCCGGGTTGCGCATGACCTCTGTCAAGCTTGTCGCCAGGCACGTCGTGAAGGAAATATGCCCTAGAGGCAATAATAAAGTTGTTATTTATATTTCTTTATATCATGATACATGTTTATTATTCCTGCTAGAATTGTATTCACTAGTAGAAAAACACCTAATAGTCCCGGTTCGTGAGGGCCTTTAGTCCCGGTTCATGAACCGGGACTAATGGGCCGTTACTAATACCTCCACCCATTAGTCCCGGTTCAAACAAGAACCGAGACTAATGTGCCTCCACGTGGCTCTGTGCGCCGAGCCCAGTCAGGGGGCCTTTGGTCCCGGTTGGTGGCACCAACCGGGACCAAAAGTCCATGTTTTTTTGGAAAGTGGCTGCTTTAGAGGTTTTGGGGGTTATTTTTAGGTTGTTATATTAGCTAGCTAATAGAGAGAAGTGTCCTCTCTTATATCTTCGTCTTGGTTTACTAACGCTGCTGCTATATATGTTCATTTTACCCGCTGATATGATAACTCATGCATGCTCGCATACATCAGCATATATAATAACAAGTACTCGTCCTACTAATCATGCATCATCATACAACTTCTACTCGTTATTAATAATAAGTCATACGATCATCATCCTCATAGTCATCGAACCCAACCCTACATAATTGTTCTTAATACATGATCATCAGTATCAGGTAGGACCTAAACACCCTTAAGGTAAAATAGCATAAAACAATATAGACCCTGACTCTCCATTATGAAGAATGGCGATCATCCTGTCTCCAATTTTTGCCCTTCGCTGAATGTTGCTTCCAAGAAGCTCCTTACGACTGTCCATACATTTTTTCTATTTGTCATGTCTCCACTTCTTTTAGAAACCCGGTATGGACAGTTCAGATTCGTAGGAAGACCTGGTTGTATGTTCAAAACATGAAGGCTACCATGTGTATACATCAGATGAGGCACACAATCATTCGGGATTATCTGTTGAAAAACATAGTAATAACTTCGTAGTTAGCAATGATATGATGTACTAGTTTTAGAAGTGTGCAAAAAGATGCACGGATGTCGTAATAGTAAAAAATCTTACCAGGGTATCTCCATGGTAGTTACCGTAGTTCAACACGTGCACTAGTGGCACGTATTGACCATAATGTTGAGGAGTTCGATTGTAGACATTGTAATTCTCAAGATCAGTACAAAATGCGACCAGATGATTTTTCTCCTGATAAGTTAGTTCGGAGCCTTCGGTATAGTAGGTTCTGTCTACCATCTTCCGCACATTCTTTGAAGAATGAAAATAAGCTGTCAATGGAGAATAAGTTGTCAACTATTTTGAAATAAACAATATAAATTACTTAATAACTATGTTAAGCTCACATGGGGGAAGAATTGGAGGAGTATCCACAAGGACGAAAATCGTAGGTCTCTCTTGCTCGATTGTAGGATCACCAAGATCCATGGTAACAAGCATACACTCATCAAAACCATACATCTTGCAAAGTGCTTTCCAATTTTTGCAACCAAAATGGGTTACACTCTGAGCATTGTACAACTTTACTTGAAAATCCACACCATGATGGGTACTTAGGATAATTTTTTTGGTTTCGAAACTTTCATGGTCTTCAAAACCCATCCTCTCCAAGACATAGCGTCTTGCAAAGCATGGGATAAGCTAGTCGAATTGGAAAAGATGAAAAATATTGTCATGATTAAAATAGTTGAAGTCATGAGTAATTATGAAAAAATGTTGCAGATACCTAATCATCGGTTGCGTACCGTATGAACATCGAAGGTCTCCTCGAGCTTAATGCTGAAGCGACAATCTTCATCCAGCTCAATGAACCTGTCGCAGATACCTCAGTCGTCGTGGCACCAGTCGCACTCCCCCGGGCGGTTTTCGTCGTCCGAGTACGACATTTCCGGCCTATGTTCATAATTCAAATATTAAACTAGATTATTAATCACGGGTTGACTATCGGTGATGTATGTAGCTCCTCCTTTCATTCCCGAGTGCATTATTACATCAAATTGTCTAGCACACGGGAATGAAGGAGAACTTATCCAATATGAGCATTCAGTAAGCAAAACCAAATCATAAAATAAGCAAAACCAAATCATAAAATAAAGTAGTATTCAAATTAGCATGCATTCAATAATTATAAGCAAAAGTACATCATCTCTTGGTGTCCGTACATCGTCGAATATTATCACTAATATAGCATCACTAATACAACTAGAACCGTAGCACCCGACGGGTATCGACGCGGGCGGTGGACACCCAAAGATAAGGAACCATCACAGGATCATAGCTCCAGTGAGATCCCTGAAGAACCTGCCAGGTATTGTCGAACCTGCCCTCCAATGCAACCATGTAGCGACGGACGTGCTCGTCCTCCTCGCTGACACGGTGACGTACCACCTCCGCGGTGTCCGGAAGCCTCGGCACCGTCACTGGACCACGCGACCGCCACCAAACAAGGATCAGGTCAACAATGGGCTGCCTCCTCACCAACCTACGTCCCCCGGAAGGTAGCACCTCCCAATACCAGCCCGGCAGAGCCCAGTCCCGAACATGGCCCTGATCTAGTAAGCCTCCACCGCCGAGTCGATGACGACGAGGATGCGGGATAGGCATCGCCGACGTCGATGCGGGAACTACTTCTATATATAGTTAAATAAAGTAGTTTTATTAATTAAATCAACTAGCTAGTTCAACTACTAAACACTTACTATAAATAAATAAAGTAGTACTTACTAAAAACAAACTACTTCTATATATAGTAAAATAAAGTAGTTTATTAAATCAACTAGCTAGTTCAACTATATATGAAGCACTTACTATAAATAAAATAAAGTAGAATTACTAAAAATAAACTAGTATTTTTCTAACTAATTATATTAAACACTTTCTATGAATAGAAAATCTATGAACTACACATCTAAATTACTACACATCCAACAAAAAAATCTATGAACTACAAAAAAATCTAAAAAAATCTAACAAAATCTAACAAAAATCATAAAAAATCTAACAAAATCTAACAAAAAATCTGTTAACAAAAAAAATCTAATACAATATGAACAAATTAATTACACAATCTAAATTAATTTTCTATCTAATTTATCTAACTCATATAATTAGCATTAATCAATATCTAGCTAATTCATCTAACATTTGACATTAATATCTAATTTTTCTATCTAATTTATCTAACAGAGGAAAATACACGGGGCCGGCGCCGACGACGGGCCGGGGGCGTACGGGGCGGCGACGTACGGGGCGGGGTGCCGAGGGGGACAGC